>NW_008794169.1:301446-324618 GCF_000699145.1 Aptenodytes forsteri | reverse complement strand
GGAAGTGGTTGAGTCCCCATCCCTGGAGGTATTTAAAAGACGTGTAGGTGTGGTGCTTAGGGACATGGTTTGGTGGTGGACTTGGCAGTGCTAGGTTAACAGTTGGACTTGATGATCTTAAAGGTCTTTTCCAACCTAAACGATTCTATGACTCTATGATTCAAAGTGGCTATTAGAGAACATTCTGGCCTTATTAAAGTTATACGAGGGTGTTGCCTTAAAAGTAATGAACATCTTTTAAATAGAGTAAGAAACGACTTTTAAATAGTTTAAAAAGCTAAGAGTATTTTAAGCTCCTTTGAACTTCCCTTTGAAATGCAGACTAGGATAATAGAGAAAATATTTTGCACTGCTGGAAGCATTTGAAATGAGTATTTAAATTACCAGAAGACTTCAGCTTAGAGTTTTTTAAAGCAGTAATATATGTTTTAAGTAATTTCTTGCTCGTTTCTTCTTTTTGTCACTTACGAGCAGTAATCACAAGCAGACACATACTGTGTCTTCTGTAACCGAACACATTGAAGAGCTGAGTACTACTCTTAGCAGGAGGCCGTGCTGTGCTTCAGAAGAGCCAGCACTGACACCACGTTGGCAAACCTGGCAAACCACTGCTGACAGTCCATCCCAAAGGAAGAAAGCATTATATGCAGGTAAGACTAAAATGAACTGTAGTTGTTAGCAGAATTTATTCACTAACTTGAAAAGATCTGTTGAAAATAGCAAAAAGCATCCCTTGTTGTAGGAACAAATGAAGCCTTTGATGGTTTAAATAACCATCTTTCTGAAATTATAACTAACTTTTCTTCATTTTTACTTTTCAGCCATTTTACTCATTTGACCCAAACAGACAGACAAATGTCTGCTCATTTATGCTTCATCACATGCCCTGCGATGAAAGGTTAACCATTTTGACAGAATGTCTTAAAAGCTCTGCAAGCAGTTTTTTAATAGTAGATATTAAACCCTTATTTCTTTTTATTCTGAATAAGTACATCATTGGCAAGAATGAAGAGCTGATTTATGTTTCACTAGTTACAGCATTACTTACACTAATACTTCTCTTTACTACACCTGTAACACTACGTTTCTCTTTGAAGTATCCTGTGTATGCGGTCTGAAACCAAGTTTACCTGCCTGATGTGAAAGAAGTCTTCATCGTTGGGAAAGTGCAAAGTACAAATTAGCGCTGAAGTAATTTCATGTTTGAGGTCGTGTGTAGGCAGTCCCTTAAAAATTGGGACTGGATACCAAAGAGGAACTCAAAAATCCCAGGCATGTATTTGAGCAGTAAGTCAGATCTTCCTTTCTTTCCCTTTCAAAACCTACAGAGCAAACAAAGACGAGTCTGCTACGAATCCTGAGCCATAGTGTGAAATCTAGGGAAGAAAGCCCAGAGGAAGGAGTATCTCCTGAAAAAAAGAGTTTTTCTGTCAAAAAGAGGATGAAATGTACAACCATTTTCAAAGGCAAGTTGACAGAACAGGAAGCTCTGGGTGGGGCAGGCGATAACATTTCTCCTGCTGCGTTTGTAACTAATAGCGCCTCATTTGAGGCAAAACTGTGCAGACCTGCAGTACAAAGGACCAGAACGCAACAGAGATGCAGAGAGCTGGACATGCAGGAGGGTATTGTAACAAGGTCCTTACAGCTGCAGCCAGGCTCCTGCCAGTGCCCAAACTATTTAGTTTACAACAGCTTAGTTATGTCCACAGTATGCGGCAGCTGTGATACAGCTATGCCTTAGTCTGCTGATAGGAGATCACAGTTGCTTCTTATCAACAGAATAAATAGATCTTGAAAATCTTGTTATGATACAATAATAGATTGTTGTTGTGATACAGTAATTTGTAGTTATGTTCAATGTTGAACATAAAAAAAAAGCTTAAAGCTGAGAGTGGTAGTTCTAATTCTGTGGTACCAGTGTAAAAGGAGGTTGCACTTTATTAATAAGCTTAGACTTGCAAAAAACATGCTCTCTGGGACAGATGCATATGTAAAGACAAAAGTATTTCCAGTGGGGCTTGGATATACATCCAGATAGTTTTCATTTCTCTCAGTAATTCATGCAACTCTGAAATTAATGATAGGTCCTCTAAGTTGTTCTAAAACCTCACCTACGATACTTAAACATGTTTGACTTTTCTACATTTCAGCATCTTAGTTTTAATTCTTTATATACCTTTTATACAGATGTTCATAGTGGTATACCTTAAAGTAGCCACTCCTGGCCGTCTCATTAGTGAATAGTACTTGGTATCACATCTTGAATTGGGGAATAAACTGGTTAATCTTTCTTTTTGGATTATAAGAAATAAATGCATACAAAGTTCAATTTAAAAAAAAATATTAAATTATTCCCCACCTTTTTTATAAATGTCCTCATTGATTAATTAGGGCTCATGAGGCATATAGTAACACTGTTACTATTGATCAAGCACCAAGAAACACAGGAAACATAATTCTCATTGATTAATTTAGCAACTGAAATAGGCATTATTGTGTAGTCTTTGTGACACTACTAGAAGGCTCAAGTAACAAAATGATGCTATTATATGTCAGCTTATTTATGTATACTTTTGTGTGCACAAAAACTGAGATAATGAAATGCAAATGTTTTATTTTAGATCTGAAAATGCAGAAAGCTGTGAAAAGGACATCTAAAAGGTATGTGCATGCATATACAGATACATCACAAAAATTACAGTTTATATTTTTCTTCAGTCATTTCAAACTTCTCAAATGTATTTCTACCTTGTGCTACGTCTTACAGTCTCTTTTTTCTAGTTCTCTAGATATGTCTTCAGCTCTTTGGTTAAAGACTCATGGCTTGGTTGCTAGGCGACTCACCATCATGGATGCCTTAGCTCCTACAGCTGTCCCTCATGGTACCAAATACATCCCAGTTCTGGACAAGCATGTAGTTTCTAAAGTATTTGATGAGGTAAAACTCTTACGCTGTTTCAAAGCAAACATAAAACTTGGCACTGTTTTCAAAATGATTTTTTAATTAATTTCTATAAATGTCATAATTGCATTCTCTAGTGTTCATTGTAGATGGCTGATGTGCCCTAAATGTATAATGCATATCTGAATGTTCATTCATGCATCAGTAAGAAGATAAAACTGACAGTTAATAGTATTTCTTGCAGACTTTACTCTTAAGTTTTAGAGCTATATGTTTTTCTTTCACAGTTACCAGTTGATGGCAGTGTGCAGCCATCAGGTGTTCAGCAATTTCTGGAGCACCACAGCCTCTACTGATACATATTAATTCACTGGAGTATGTATTTTAGGTCCATAAAGTCATTTGGAAAACTGTGCAGGTGCACAGTTTGTGGATTTGTGCATTCTCAAGGTTTACATGTGTCCACTAAGACATTTTGAAAAGTATTGGAATTCAGTAATTAAAAATTAATTCTGACAGGTGTAGACAATTGTGAGATTGTGCAAAATTCATGATGAATTCTGTATCATGAAGCTGTAATTGCCATTCCACTTAAAGGTAATCCATTTTGTGGCAACTTGCTCTAATTCTTCTTGTGTGATGCATCCTATGAAAGTCCTATGAATATGCTGCAGCTCATTTTAACTAATAAAAACTGTTTCTTTAAACAATACTCAAAGAAAAAGCTGAACAGCATCTGTTTAAACAATAAGGGGTGAACAAGTGTTTTGGAATAGAATGTGATATAGAGCTAAGTAAAATATTTATAACAAATGTACACATTTGTATATTTTAAAGTTTTCATGTTTTTTTTTCAACTTTGGGAATGGGAATTTTTGCTATAGCATGCAGATTGTGGAAGCAAAACCAGATCCTCTGTTTTAGTAAAACCAAGTCAAAACCAAGATCTTCAAGGATTTTTTTGAAGTGTGAGATGTTTTTTTGGTATGCAATAAAAAAATGTTTTTTTGCATCAAAAACATTTAAAAATGTACATTTTAACATTTCAGATGTAAAATAGCCCTTTAAAAAAAATCAGATATTCAATGATTACTAAACTATACAAAACAATCTACTGTAAGTGAAATGTCAAACAAAAGACGCTGTGACTTTCACATAACTCTTATGTCCAATTTCTGAGCAGTCACTTTTTTCCCATCTTCTTCTGAATCCACCTACTAAGTAGAGCTCTTTCTGCCATGGTTCTAAATGAAGACTCCTTCGAATCCTTTCCAGACAATCCTGAGCTGCATTTGAACTGCTATTTGCAAAAACAGTAGTCTCTAAAACAATGGTCTTTGAAAATCGTCAAAGCTATAATTCAGCAAGTGCTATGTACAGGTAATTTTTAATGACAGTTCATGGGAGCTTATGGTAGTCTAGTTCAGGGCTGAATTAAGTTCAGTGTTCTTAGAATGAACAGCTGCGGTACAGAATCCATGGGCTTTCTTTAGTTTCAGGGATATAAACACAATATGTCATTTTTACCACTTTTTTGTACCTGCTAATCCCCATTAGTTGTATAGAGACGCTCAGTTTCTCAGGCAGTGGAAAATTATTGTTCTATGTGTAGCGGCGTGGATTTTTCTGGATCTGAAGCAGACTATAGAAAGGAAAAAGAAGGTTGGGGGTTGCACACAAGGTGGAACCAGTAGAATTTATGAGCTATGGAACCCACTCTCCCTCAAGCTTCATGCCAGCATGTCAAGGAAAGGCAGAAAATAGGTTCTGAGACTAGACATAGAGCTTGAATAGGAGACATTAACAAATTGATTAAGAATCTTGATTATTCCAGTACTTCAGAAGACTTCATTGAAGATAATAAATGTACAGACTTTTTTGCATTCTTCCTTCTGAGATTGTAGTTTTCTTGGTGTGGAATGCAGACATCCTTGTTTGCTGCTCTGGGAATAGTATAATTTTTATTTTCGGCCTTTGCTAGCAGTGATGATGGAGTAACTGTGAACAGTTTTCTCACCTTGGAGATGCAGCAAGCAAAAGGTTTCCATGACAACTGTTAACAAGAGGTTGACCTGTTGTTTTCCGTTCTACGTGACCTGTCAGTTTCATCTGGGTTGTTTCAAAGAGATTGATTCATTAGATTACCCATCAGATTCATATCCAGAAAAAAAAATGGGTTTGGGGGCTTGTCTAAATTATGCTATGGTAGCTCTGGAGCAAAACTTCCCTATAGAACCATGTGAGTATCTGTTGCAGATTGTGGCATCTTAAGTACAGCTTTGCAAGTCACAGAGTTTTGACTCAATGCTTTGCTAAAAAGAATCAAGTTCAGATTCAGCCAACCAAAATATCTTGTTCGGTCTAAAATAAGAAAGATTTTTCTAGGGTTATTGTACCTTGTTTTTTTCTTTAAAAATTTGAGATTTTGGTTTTGAAATAAAAGCCATTTTGAAACAAGTAAATTCTTTTGATATGAAAGTTTAAGTATTTAATTTAGAAAATGACAAAACATTTTGACACTAAAAAAGCTTCCCTGTGATTTCTTTCAGCTGAATCTGTCAAATTTCACTTGTCTTCGTGAGCAGTTTTCATTGCTCTCAAAGTATGCATAATATTTCAAGTTTACTATTTGCTAAGAACACATTCCATTCCGGTTTTATTCTTCAATACTGTAATAATGTGTTTATGTTTGCCTGCCCCTCATATTCTATTCAAAGTGTTATATGAACTGTATTAAATATTCATTTTGCAAACGATGCTGTTTGTACTTGGGTTACTCTAGGAATTTGTGAGGGAATGTAGGATAGAGCTTCTACATGGTGAAGCCCTGCTGAACTTCTATAAACTTGGTTTGAGTAACACAGCAGACAACAACCGTGGCAGTATGGAACTGGAAGAGGGGTACTTTCAGTTCCTTGCCTTTCAGCTTTCAAACTCCACCTGGAAATGGCAGGTAGCCAGATTTCATGGCTCACAGTTCTGGGCAGAGATTTATCTCATCTGTGTCTGGCAAGATACTTCACTGACATGTTCCCATTAACTTTAGCTTCTAAGCGATCTTAAGATTACTTTGAGGAGCTTTGATGTGGTCTAGCACTGGTGTGACACCGATTTCTTAATCAGAGAGAAGACATCCTCAGAAAGAGAGGGGAATATAAAGTCACACCACTGCTCCTGAAAAAAATGGTCATACAGCAGTAATTTGGAATCCAGCTAGGCTGTGATGATTCAAACACAAATAAAACATCACTGAAAAATGTTCTCAATTAAAGAAGTCTTTTTATTGTTTTATTTTCTGATTCCTTGACTTATTCCCCCAACAGGGCTTTTAGTTTTATTTAAATTGAACCTCGTCCATCTTTTTGTCATCTATATCCTGATCTCAGACAGGCATTTGGAGAAACTTCCCACTCAACCATATGTGTTGAAGACAGTTTTGGGGAGAGTAACATTCTCCGTCTTCTCCATTTCTTTCTTGGATTTTTTCTGTTTATAATCATCATCAGGACATTGATATATAAACCAGATTTTCTTCTACGAACTGCTGAGTAATTTAAGAGGCTGAAGGATGGTGGGACTTTGGACTGAGAGACGGGAAGGCATCTTTCCTCCTTTCTGTCATCCTTTTCTACCCTTTTCTCTGCCTTTTGAAGATCTACTTGTAAGTGTATGACTTTCTATTTTATAATGAAGTTCACTTATGTAGATGCTGTATTGTGAGATTTGAAAGGTATTTCCTGATTCTGACCAACCTGGTTAGGTTCCTAAGCCTTGTTGTGGTTAATTAAGACTAGTTTCAGTGAGCAATATCCACTTTGTTCACACTTTGGTGATCAGTGTGATGGTGAAAAATGTCTCTCTCCATCTTTAGTACTCTAATTCCTTAGAAAATATGGTCCTCCAGAATAAGAGTATTAAATACACTTAAATAAGTAACTATCACACCTGTATGCTAGAATGAGATGCTAATAAGTATAAGAGAGTGTTGGTTTAAAGCAATACAATCTGGAATATGGTCATGATCTAGACACGCTTGTCTCCTGACCTACCCTTCCATTATAAGAGTGATTTTTTTGACAGTACTGATTTAGTTAGAATTAACTAGCAGTTAGGAATCTTAATTTGCAACTTCTGCATAAAGGGATGGTATCATTTCAGAAGATTTTATTAACAGGCTGGAAACCATGTCTTAATTCTGGCATTTCTTTGGGGTGCTCAGAACTTTCTTTCTGCGGCCTTCCAGTGTTCCTTCTGTCTGTTCTGATCCTCAGACATGGACTCGTGGGCATTCAGGCATTCAGTTATTCTGGTGGAGAAAAAGTTGTATGATAAATGAAGTCTTTGTCTTTTATTGTATAATAGATGCTACCGTTGGCCCATGTTAGCAACGACAAGAAGCGGATCACACTAGTTAATCCTCAGGCAGTGAATCTTGATGCCTATAAAGAGAAGCTGAAACAAGCAATTAAATCCTATGAAAGGCAAGTCTACTCATCAGAAATTTATCATGTTTGCAGTCTAATTTCAGATTTTTCCTATGTAGTGGGTATTTGCTCACACGTGCCTTGCTCAATACTGGTAATTCTGCACATTGACACACTTTAATCCACCATCAGCCTGTAGGAGAAATGTTTATTTTCTTTAAAAAAAGATGCAGAATGAAAAAACAGATAATAAGCAGGGAGACAATAAATAACATTGCTCATGTTATGTTTGTTCAATGACACATTAAAAAAATAATTTTTTTACTTTCTGAAAATAAACCTGAAAGCAGTCTTCCCTGGGGAGGAATCTCCCCTAAACATACAGTGGTAGCCAGACTTTTAACTTACAGTTAAGCTCCTAAATCCATAGACTGACATTTAAATTAGTGGCCTGCTTTTTGCTGCCAGCTGCCTAGCACTTAACTATGGATGCAAGAGTGTAACTGAGGCACCTGTAAGATACTGACAATTTTAATTTTTTTTTTTTTTGAGAGAGATGTGCTGAGCTTATTAATTAGATGTTGATAAAAGCACATCAGAAGTAAACAGAACAGGGACATTAGATCTCTAAGTTATTTCTTTCCTTGATCTAACTTTTTGTGCATTTTTTTGAAGTAATGCAATTATTTGACTACTAACATCATTCAGTAACCTTATGAGAGCTTTGACTAGAATTGTTTTAATAAATGAGATATCTCTTCAGGCTGTATTCTAATAACATTTACAGATGTCATTATTTTATATGACCAAAAAACCCTTGCTGACAAATGTTTAGTCTTTGTTTTTTTGATGAATTCCACTGAGGCCTTTTAAGTTTTTTTTTTTTCCTCTGTAGCTCTATGATCATACCAGTTCTTTTTAAAGCATGTAATAACTCTTTTTTTCATTCCCATTTCCTATTTCTAAATGTATCCATCTTTTGTGGTAAAAATCAAGAATTATGATTTGCAAATGCTGCTTGCTATGTCTAATATTATTGGAATTCAGTGAAGAAAAATCTATTGGTTTTGTGTGCTCTGCCACTGAGACAATACTGTTATTATCAGGAGATGAAGAACTCATAGAAATCTGGATTTGTCACTCATTTCAACAGAAGGTTCAAGTAGTGTATTTCTGGTGGTGACTTCTGAAAAAATTCAAGTTTTTCATTGCTGTGCCATACCATTGAATATTTTACGTTTACTGACTTCAATTTTGAGGGAAAGAAAAGTGTTTGCTGGTTAAACTCTGATGATCTTTTACTGACAGCATTTTCACAGCCTCCCTAAAACTTTGGTGATTGGGAGTACTGTTTACTTATGTTTACCCATTGAGGTCAATGAACCGGTGTATTTACAATGGTAGGACTGAGTTCCCTACTTCTGTGAAAAAGATGTATAGAAGAGAGATCTGCCTGAAGATCCTTATAATTGACAATGTAAAAAAGATTTCTCACTGCTTTTCCTCTACATGTGAAACAGCCACCCAGTCAAATTTATTTTGGTGTAAATGCCACAGTACTTTTCCAGTAATTGAATTTGCAAAGGCTGCAGTTCAGCTTTGTGAATAGTGTTTGGTCACAAATTTATTCTGACATCTATAGATGAGGCAATATGTCAGGGCATGAAGGTTTCAAGAACAGAAGCAAGCATGACAGTATCTTCCCCATACATAGATTGACCTTAGCCTCGGGTTAAGAGGGTAAAAAGTGGCGAGGGCAGAAATTTTGTTCTCTAGCAGAGAGAATATCCAGTATTGGAGGAGAAAAATGCTGGAAGCCTCAAAATGTGTATGATCTTGTATAGCCAGAGGCTTTTCCAAATAAGTTAGTTACAAGTGTGCACATTTAGAAGGCAGTGGAGCATGCTGAGACTGCAGATTGTGAATGAACTAAGTAATTTAAATTCTAAAAATGCTGGGGTTTGGTTCGTAGTAGATAAAATAAATCAACAAGAAATTCATATTCAAAATCTGGTGTTAATGAGCATGCACCAGTAAATCTAGCAAGACTGTTTGTCGTGGTTTAATCCCAGCTGGCAACTAAGCACCACCCAGCCGCTCGCTCACTCCCCCCAGTGGGATGAGCAAGACAATCGGAAGGGTAAAAGTGAGAAACCCTCGTGGGTTGAGATAAAGACAGTTTAATAAGTAAAGCAAAAGCTGCGCACGCAAGCAAAGCAAAACAAGGAATTCATTCACTGCTTCCCATCAGCGGGCAGGTGTTCAGCCATCTCCAGGACAGCAGGGCTCCATCACGCGTAACAGTGACTTGGGAAGACAAACGCTATCACTCTGAACGTCCTTCCACTTTCTTCTTCTTCCCCCAGCTTTATATGCTGAGCATGACGTCATATGGTGTGGGATATCCCTGTGGTCAGTTGGGGTCAGCTGTCCCGGCTGTGTCCCCTCCCAGCTTCTTGTGCAGCCCCAGTGTGCTCGCTGGTGGGGTGGTGTGAGAAGCAGAAAAGGCCTTGACGCTGTGCAAGCACTGCTCAGCAGTAACGAAAACATCCCTGTGTTATCAACACTGTTTTCAGCACAAATCCGAAACACAGCCCCATATGAGCTACTATGAAGAAAATTAACCGTATCCCAGCCAAAACCAGCACACTGTTAAAAATCTAATGGTTACAATCTGAATTTTTCCTAACAATGAATTTGTTCCTGTATTTCCAAAGGAAGTTTGGAAATTTTTCTATAATTACGGCAATTAGGATCATCGGTAGAGGTTTGTTTCTATAGTATGAAATGAAGTAATTGAGTAATGGCTTAGTTGTTTGAGATGTTAACAGAGAAAACGGTAAGTTAGATGACCTAATAAGAGTTTACAATTTATGTCTAAAAAGCGAAGGCAGGAAGTTTAGCGGTGCTTTTAAAAGATCTCAGAACTGCATTGCTTTGGGATAATCAATTCTGTTTTCCTGTCAGTAGTTTTTCTTCATAGCCAGAGTTTAATGAAGTAGAAACCTGAATGGACAACTGAGGGGTTATCTTAGCAGAAAAAAAAATTAGCATTGCTCTCCATGTGTCTTCAGGCTACAGTTTTCTGAAACTGTTTAATCAGAGGAACTGTGCTTAGCTTAACTGGCATTTAATCAGTTTTGTTGTTTGATTTAGCTTGCTAGTGCTGAAAACAACCATCCATAGAAAATCCTGGCAGGAAGCAGCAGTGATTGCCATTAATCCTTCTATGACCCTGAAATAGTCATGTTGCTAGTTGATGGAAGACGCTGTTTTCCCATCTTCTCTTGCAGTTGATAATTTCATAGCTGAATGATAAGGATACAATTTGATGATACAGTGCTCTTGGAATACAAATCAGTGCAGATATCTTAAGAAACTGTGATTATTTGCTAGTTTTGAGATGATCAGATGCACAAGGAACTGCATTCCCTCAAAAACTGCTTTGCTTTCTTTAATAGGCGCCTAAACCTAGTTATTTGGAGAGCACTATCTCAGGAGGAAAAAGACAAGTAAGCTATCACCTTTTGTGGTTTTCTAACTTACCTCTGAAAGGCTGGTCATAAATATTTGATACTTTTTTATCATTATTTCTGTTACCAACTGGTTTTATTTTCAAATATTTCATAACTATACCTTACTTTTAAAAATGTGTATGTGAAATGGAGTAATATTAAATTCTGGACCTCCTTCTTGCAGTGCTGATTATTTTTATAGGAAAGGACTTGCATTCCATTTGAATGGTGCTGGTCTATTCTTAATGTGTCAAGTGGCAGGGCCTTGGGAGGGCAGCATGTCATTGCCTTTGGCATCAAGGTAAATCTTCTCTCATCTGGTAACAAGCACTTCAGTGGCTGCTTTGTAAAGGTATAATAAGCACCTTTACAGCATCTACTGGAGCTGTATATCACACTGGAAGTTTGTACTACTTTAACGAGCTTATTTCTGTTTATTGATTTAGAAAACTAGTGACTGTACAAACAGGACTGACATCAGTGAAGTTAATGTCTGTTTGCTTCAGAGAATAAAGTGAAGATCAATTAATGAAAGCTGAATGGGTGTGAAATATTCCTAGGCAGAAAAATGGGGATGAAAACTAGAATGCTTTTAAGAAGACTTAAGCTAATGAGCAAAAAATACACGGTTCTATCATCAAGGAGAACTAAAACCCCATTCTGGTGCAGAGAGGAAGTGAAAGCTGTTAAACAAAAGAACAGCATATAATTTAAAAAAAGGAAGTAGATGTCTGTTGATAGCCAATGAGTTGTAGAGTATAGAAATTTGACAGGGTGGTATTCAAAATATTTTATTGTTGGTAACGTATGTCCAATTATGTATATAAGGAAAAAAAAAGTCCTAGCAATTGTACAGTCTGTTGCTAGAGGGGCATATTAAAATTGTTAATATTGGTGCATAGAAATTGAAATATTTGATCTATTTCTCTTCTAAATTTACAATTTGAATGATCACATTCAGGTATTACAAAAGAATGACAACATACTTTCAAAATTAGTAATCTGGAAGGAGAGAGTAATAAACAAAGTCTACTAACTTGGTCACAGGAGTCCTGAAGTAATTGGTTGAGGAGCTTTCTGGTTCACTAGCATGTATTAAAATGTTATCTCAGATACTAGGGAAGTTCAAATTTACTAGAGAAGTGGTAATATTGTGCTTGTGTTCAAAATGGTTGAGAGATCCAACTCAGGAGATAAGTTAGCTTGACATTGATTATAAATTAATAATGGATTCAGGTAATGGAGAACAAAATCTAAGTAAATAACTATACCGGTCAGGTTAATTTCAATACAGAGCAGTTCCTAGAGGAGTAGAGAGATAAGCAGTGACAAAGCGTAGGGCAATGTGGTAGGCATCACCATGGTTGTATGTGTTGGTAAGACAGACACTTAAATACTCTCCCCAGTTCTAGGTTTCACGGTTTTTTAAATGTTGGCAAAGCTGTAGAGAAGAGCCACAAAAGAGCTACTTTTTGAGTACTAAAAAGAAGTATGTTACTTCCAATTGGAGATGTAAAGAATTCTACCTGTTCTGGATTTTGGACGGTTCAGTTTGTTTGTTTTTTATCAACAAGATGACCGTATCTAATTCACCTTTTGGTTTATAAGTACCTAGAGTGCATAGCTTCAAACTGGCTCTTTAGTCTAGTGGACATTGACATAATCTGAACCATGGATGGAAGCAAACTGGTCACTGAGTGAAATTGAGCAGTGCAGGACTGACAGAGGAATAAACAGCAAGCGATTATCTCTTTTTTTTTGTGATCAGTAAAGACTGATGTGGCAAATCAGGACTTAATAGGTGTCTGGCGCCATTTTAGATTGTCTAGATGCTTGCCACTTCACCCTAGCTGCTGCTTCAGAAGGCCTAGGGATTTCCATAATTTCTCAGTCATATCTGCAAGTTATTTATTGATGCCTCGCATATTCTAGGACATCTAAAATGGCACCAGATATCTATGCTCAGCCACTTGAATTGCTCTGTAGATGTCTTTCTATGAGATATGGTTAAGCCAGATGTGATTGTTCAACTAAACACAACGGTAGCTGGATGAAACACAAGAACTTGTGGCATCCAGACGATAGATTGGATGAATCTGACGTTTTATTCTGCCTTTACGCTTTGTGAGTCTATTTGTAAAGTACTGATGAAATTGAAATTTTTCCTACTTGTGATTACTAATTTTGAAAATTTTTTTTTTTAAAGATTTAAAGAGGATGGGCCAGTTCAATATATGCAGCATAAAGAAGCGTTGCTGGAGGCTTTAGAGAATTTGGGATGGCCAGTTTCCTATGAAGATGTAATATTGTTAGAAGATGAGATACTGGCAGCATTAACATATATACAACAAGCCTCTGATCTTCAGGAAGCTGTCAAAAAGGAAACTGAGAAAAGCTCAGAATCACACATAAGCAACAATAAAAAGGTAATAGATTGGAAGGGTTTTTTTCCCCCCAGATGAAAAGATGGCGAGAAGAGGTGGGATTCAGCTTCATATTCGGACACTAAAATTTAGTTGTCCATAAAATGTAGGCATACATGAACTGGTGGCTAATCTCACAGTGTTGTGAACCGAGTCAGTGGCATCTGGAGCTCATCCTGAAGTGGACACCTACTTTTGGTGAGCCAGAGTGCTCTGTCCACTCCATTAATACATTAGCAGAAAGTAGTCTAGCTACTCTGAAACTGTGATTGAAATTTGTGATTTTTGATCGATATATATGTATGTCCCCCAGGTGAACCTCTGATTTTACCTGGAATGCTATTGAGAGATTTAATGAAATGCCTATGGAAATACATGAAGCAACAAGTATAAAAATAAGGCTAGTAAGTTATTTTAGGCTGCCCTATTGGAAGAGAGAATATACTTTTTCATTTTAGCTTTTTTTGTGGTGATATATATGGTCAGAAAACATATCTTAGTAACAATGTTGTATTCTCCTATTATTATTTTCACTCTTTCAGAACATTCTTGAAAATGAATTGGTTCTACCTTAATGGTTTTACCTTCAAGACATGAGTATGAATTCTCAGGGAAATGAAGAACAGACTTTTAAGTTTTTAAAAGCGATTTAATCTTCCCCAATTGAAAGATTTCTGTATACGCTATTGGTGCTTTAAAATTCAAAGTACTTCTCTGTGCAAAAACCAAACCATTTTTCTTATTCGGTTTCAAGTTTTTTCATCTAAAAGCTTCATCAAACAGTGCTGTACTGGGAGTGCTGCTGCCTCTGCAGAACTGCTGTCTAGGTAGAGTAGTACTATGATAATATTAAAATAAGCTCTTTAGAAAATTAATAAGAAAGAAAATCTTTTCTCAGACCTCTAAGTTCCAATAGAGGATAAGTAAAAACAAATAGAGAATTAATCATAAATCTCATATTTTAATATATTCCTTTTCTTTTTCATTGTTTTATATCATTGGGTGAGGGAAACTACTCTTTGACTGAACTTGAAGGTGTGGTTGGCCTAGTTGCAGTGAATGCTGAGGAAAGTCCTATGCTTTGTATTATGTAGGAAATATAATCAAATGATCATAATAGTTCTTTTTTGCCCTGACCTGTGCATGTATACGTATACAAATATGTATATATATACACACACATACATCAATTTGAAGAGGTAAGCTAAGTGAAACTCAAATGAGCACAGTACAAACCTACACTCAGTTCTCGGCATACAAACTTACAAACCTATACAGTTCTCAGCAATGAATGGGAATGTACAACTGGAATTTACAACTGTAAATTACGCCAAGTATCCATATTCTCTGCTTACCAGAGTATACCAAAAATCTTTTGTTTTATTTGACATTCCTTGGCTGAGATATACCTCTCTTTTCATCGAGATCAACAATAGTTTTCATGATGAGCTGTGGCCTTTTACATGCTATGACAAAATTTATAAAAAATGATTTGTGTTAAATTGAATAGAATATATTATGATAGCACAGGCCATGTATGAAAATAAGCAATTATGGAAAGGATCACATTCAGTTTTCTGTAGTTTTTGAGATTTTTTTTGCATTAAGACTGTCCATCTGAAAACATTTTAATGTCTTCAAAAAACAGATGATCTTGATTCATTTTACATTAGTCTGAAAATATTACATTGCTAATACAGCTATTTTGATTATTGATTTACCTCTGCCCTATAATGGCCCAACACAAGAGCAGCAGAAACATGTTTATGTTTCACTTGTTGACTGTAATTTTACTGTTGCCTTGAAACAACCAAGGTGTTCTCTCAGACATGGTATGATTAACATTGTGCAATCACTTGTCCTGAGTCAACCTGCTTTAGGAGCCTAATCACCATCTTCAGTAATTGCTAATCTGCAACTGAAAGGCTTTACGAGTGAGAGGCAGAAGTGCAGATGTAATTAGAGTTCTGTTTATGTGGTGGAAAAAACAGTGAAAAAAACCAGAAAAATCTGGGGAGCCTTTTAAAAATGCTGTCGGAGGTTTTTCCAACTGTGATGTCTGTCTGCAAGATGGGTGTAAAAGATAAACTGCCGGCTGAAATACATTACAGCAAGGAAACAGCTGATATGGCATTGAATGAAAATTGTCATTGCAAGATGGTAGAAAAATCACAATTATCCTGGAGGTCTACTCAACAAAGCAGATTTTTAAATTTCCTGCTAATTTTTTTCACTAAATTCAAAATAAAACCCTTTAGTTTTTAGCTTTTAAGTGTTCCTAATTACCTTCACAACTTCTTAAAAGAATTAGTAATCCTTTTTGGATGTCCTTGCTATGAGAGCTTTCTGTTTAAGCCTACAACCGAATTAATGGGCTGGTTAGCCTCCCTCTGCGTTCTGACCTTCTCTGGGAGTTGTGTTCAGGCTGCTATGTTTGCACATATCTGTGAAAGGTAGGGTATGCCAGTGCCTTATTGGAGGAGAATGAAGTAGCTATCCATCTGCACAGGGCCGTGAGATGACTGAAGACCTCTAGTGATGCAAGAAGTAAATACTTTGGGAAATGAGCAAACACATTTAGTTATTATCTAATATAATATAGGCAAAATATAAAACACTGAACGTTGATGATTACCTAATTGGAGGGCTAATTGTAGACTGTATTTTACTCAGTTTACTCAGTTCCTTTTGCTGTCCAGATTAAAGCATGGGTTGACAAAAATGTTCCTCTTCAGGCTGGCACTCAGCTTTCACCTAAAGATATTAAAAATGAAGAATGCATCATTTGCTTTGTTTTTTTCTAATAAGTAACTGCTTTGACTTAAAATATTGTATCTGTTTTCTATTTTGAACTTGTCAGGCATAACAGTCAGCCATCATTTCTTATGTTTTTTTCTCACTGAATTATAAAGCTGTTTACAACATAATGTCACCGAGTAAAAGGAATTGTTCAGGGTCCCCTACCCACTTCTCATTAGACAACCTCAGGTCTGCTGGGGTCATGGCGTTACTATTCTCAAAGCATGATAGCTTCCCGGACAGTTTGGTGCATTCCATTAATGGCCGTAACATTTTCACGTAAAGTGTTTCTTTCCCCAGCATTATAATCTGGCCTTTGAGAGTGATGGAGAACATTTCCTCTCGTACTAAATATTTCTGTTTCTGCATATGAATGGACTTCAGATTCTGCAGAGAAATAAAGCTGCATTCATTGCTAAGGATGAACTCTCATTAAGAATATACTTTGAAAAGTACTGTGTTTCCCTCAGGATGAGCTCGAACGTGCAAGGCTTACGCTTGTTTGTGACCCTGCTGAATGGTCACCAATTGATTAAAAATTACTTAAAATGGTTAATAAGCATAATGTGTTTTGTAAAGCATGTTTATTTGGGTGGAAAGGGACCTCTAGTGGCTCATTGAGTCTGTTCTTTCTGAAAAATGTATTTCATATGCATTTATTATTTAATTATTCCTAATGAAATATTTATAGCTGAGACCTGATTCTTTACAAGAATGGAAATTCTGGATCTCCCTTTGCAGTTTATTCTATTTCCTGGTGTCCTAATCCTTACACTCCTCATTCTTCCTCACTGTTTAAGGATCACTAATTGCTGTCTGTTGATACCTTTTTCGCATTCGTATATTTCCTAAACAGCTTGATAAAACCCTGCCTTTGTTCTTGTGTCTTTTTAGGGAGACAAGGGAAAACAAGCATCCCAAATAGTGCAACAACAAAAAAGTTATAACTACCTAGAAATGTTTGGTCAAGTTTTCCATCGTCATCAGTGAAGTAACCTGCTGGACAGACAGCGTGTAGCTACAAAAAGTTAGGCTCTTTCATAAAAATGGACTGTGGTCTACACAGAATGGGCTTGTTGCCATTGACAGCCTGGGAAAAGCAGTGGTTGCTTGGCTCTGGAGGTGTCAGGGTTGTGAAAAGCCAAAGTTAGAGCCAAGATACATGGAGATCTGTGGTAGGCTTCCAATCTATTCTCACTTACAGTAGGAAAGTGCGAAAAGTAATCTCTCTCAAAGGGAATTTTAAAATGCAGCAGGTATTGGCAGGGGGAAACAAAGTCTCCTTCACCTCATGTAGTTTAATGCATTGCCTTCAACAGAAGCAGAGCTGAACAGGGTGAAAATCCTCGAGAATCAGACGGGGCTCTTTTGTAACAAAAATACTGGAGAACGATATCCCAGAAATGGGTGCTCTGACAGTGTCTGGGTCAGTCGCGCTGAACACCTGAAGGCTGTGTGAGAGGTAGGGGAGACGGATTTGAATTTAGACAGTATTTCTGAGCCACCTGAATTCTGCAGGGCTTGGCGTCCTCATTGTGGATGCCTGTGCAGTCTTCAGTATTTGGATTAATGCAGAGTGCTGGAAGTTGCCCAAGTTATTAGTCAAGCATTACAAATTAGTTGATAATAAATATTCAGCAGCAGCTGTCCCTTTGGAGCCTGAGGAATTAAGTAAATGGTTTACCCAAATACCGTTTTGTGTCTGCGGAGCTATAAGTCTTTGCACTCAAATCAGCCTTCGTTAGGTTGTACTTCAAGCAGTCAGTTACGTGCTGTGAAGAGCCTCTGGTTTAGACTGAGTCTGAAAAACAGTGTTGATATAATTTATATTCTATAGGGCTAAAGAATAAACTAGAAAAAACCCACATAGCTCCCATTTAAAATATCTCTTTGCTTTTGTGTGTGTGTGTTTTGCTTATTTTTAGGACTTTTTTTTTAGGGTTGTTTGTGATTTTTGAGTGGGAGATTCGAAAAAAAGAGTTTTTTATATGAAACTGAAAACAAACAATTTAGTCAAAGTCATTCCCATCTTTTCCATCACTTTTGCCTGTTAGGGAAAATAGAGTATCAAAATCAAATATATCTTTTTAGGAAGCAAAATATTGTCAGACAAGGAAGCAGGTCATACGCACCCTAGCAAGCAGGGGTTTTTAGGAGTCTGTGAGTTATGGTTGTTTTTCAGAACAGAGTGTAGACATGTGGAAAAGTTTGAGATTTCAAGCTGTATGTTTTTGAGATTCAAAGGAACTGTATAAGTGATGGATGCTTGCAAATTGTTTACGAGGTAGGCTAATAAATGTGTTTTAAAAATTGATGGGGAAACAATGATTTATTTAACTTTGCATGCTTATAATTTATATTTAGAAGCATTATTGTGAGCAGTATGGAGAAAATAATAGACTTTTTCAAGAATTAATCTGCTATTGTTGTAGTAAATATAAATTGCATTGTTATTCTAGAGGATTATTAAAATGTACTTACAAAAATACTGGTGTTACAGACTTTTTAGTATTAGAAAGAAAATGTTTTTATACCATCAGTTTTCTTAATTTTCTCAGAAAAGCAAAATATAAAGTGTTCTTTCACATTCTGACATATACACATAATACCCTGATCCTCTTAAAACTTCCTGTAAGAGAGATGCCCTGAATGGGAAGAAATTCTTTCTTTTAGAAAAAAAGGGATTCAGGAACATGATTGACTTTGAAGGCAAATAAATAACACCGAGACTCCATAAAATGTTAATGTAAGATATAAAAGGCTTTAAGGCAAAAGAATAAGGTGACTGTAAAGTCACGTATGCAGAAGCTCAGAAAGCCCGACGGTATATTTTTACATAGAGCCACTTGTGATTTGTGAGCCTTTGACTATTTTTCACATACTGTGCTTCCAACAGCCCTGCCTCAGTTGTTGTGTGAGATCCATCATGCTTTTTGCATTCTTCGTTCGGTTACTACTAATTGCAGTCACTGACTTCAACTAGGAGTTGAGTCGGTCCACAGCCAGCCAGCCCCATTGGTATTTCTATTCTCACCATCCGGTGCGAGGTCCCCCAGACTTACTTATGAGCAACTCAACAGTAAGCTCTGGTGTTCTTTGTGGCTGTGGTACGTTACAGGAGCTGTAGTCTGGGGAGTTGCCCCCCAAAGAGGAGAATTAGTGTATGAAGAACCCAAACTAGCAGGGCAGAATGATGGACAGTGGCAGCTCTGGAAAATGTGGTTTCATATTTTGCTAAGCTGGAATGGTTTGAAACTGCTGAAAATTTTAATTTTGAATTTAGAGTTTGTAAAGAAACATTTTTTCCAGCCACTTCAAGATTTTATTTTAAATTTTTGATTCTGTATTTGATTTTTTTAATCAGTCATTCCATACAGCCAGGTACTTTTAATGAAAGTAAGATTATTGCGAAGATCCACCTATCTGGACAAAATGGATGTGTATAGCACCTTCACTTATTCTGCAAAATAAGTTGATTTTTCCTTACCTTATTCTTGAATATGAGTTGTACAACTTCGTAAAATTTTTTCTAGGAAAATGGCAGCCAGAACCATAATTCATCAAGGTAAATTTCTGCCTGAACACTTGAAGATATAGTTATTGTTATGACCATGTAAAACAGGATTTTATAGTGAAAACTCTTAGATGATCTTATCCATGAGTACTTCCTGTAACATAGCTTCCTCTGTTTATAACTATTCTGAATGTTTAAAATAATTCTAGTTTACTTTGAATTACCTGCAGAGGTCATAACATTACATTGCCTAAATTTTTAATTAATTCCAAAGGATAGCTTGAGGCTGACTGGCTTAGTTGTTGTGGAAGAAATAATTGTATCAAATTACAGAGACTTGAAGAAGAAAGTGTGAAGTCAAAGTCTAAAAAAAGACAAAAAGGCCAAGTACTTGTGACTCACAAAAGCCAAAAGGTGATTGCAAGATCAGATGTCACAGGATTTTATTATCCAGGTATATATTTTTGTCCACATTTTAAATATTTTTTAGAGTTTATTAATACTGATAAAATACTAGTTTTGGTCATAATTAGCTACTTCTGCCTTAATCAGATTTAATATTACATGTGCATATTCATGAAAAAATGAATATATATCTTTTGTGTGCACATATATACATTTATAAAAAGACATACATTTTGTAAGGTTAGAAAGCAATGCTAATGTGCTTCTTATATTTATATATTTATATAAATAATAATATAAATATATTATATATATTTATTTAAGAAGATTATGGAAGGAAATCCTTTTAAGTAATTGAGTATCCAAGAGTATCAACCTATCCCTCTTTGATGTCTCCCTTGAATGTCTCTGTTGAGCATTTGGCAAAGGCCGAGCTTTTGCGCGTTCCAAGAATTCACTAAATGCTTCTGCCTTTTTGTTGAGTTTTGAGCCAGAATGATTACTAGCTAATATTGTGTTCTGTTGTTTCATAAAAAAAAGTGTGTGTGTGTGTACTTATTTTTGTGTTACCTTTACTTTTTTTTTAATTACATATTTTTAACTAACTGTGGTAATACTTTCATTATGTCAACAGTCATCCACCTGATCAGCTTACAAATTTCAGACCTGGGCTTGAAAATTATTCTTTGTTTTATTTTTATGGCATTATTAAGAATGGTTACCAAGACTGTATTTTTTTCAGGTACAAATTTCTCTATTGCCCTAGCACAGCTTACCCTAGCTAAATGAAAGAAGAATGTATATAGTATACATACATTTGATCTCAGTGATGTGTGACAGCCTATAGGATTTTTAAAGAAAATTTCCACAAGGGGTAAAAGAAAAATCATTTGAATATTTTATTATGTTGTTTTTTTAGGAACTGTGATAAAGAATATCAGTTCTACCTGTGCACTTGTTGACTTCAACAGTGGGGAGACCTGGATTGTACCTGTGAAGTTCGCTATACCTGTGGGAGGTGCTATGCCATGCCCGTATCTGCAGGTGAAAAGTCGTATTTTTTTATGACAGCAAATATGTATTTTTAATTTTGTTCATATGGTCACACATAGAATAAAGGATAGATGATTTTTTAATCTTTTAAATACATCTATTTATTTTGAAGAAGAGTTTTTAGTGATAGTAATATCATGCTATTTTCAACATGCTATTTTTCATGTTTGGAGCTTGTTTTCATTGTAATCCTATTCCTTTGTTTATTAGAATTCTATATTATTTTCTTTGTAAAATGTGAATATTTGGCCACGTATAGAAGAAAGGTGGGCTATCTACCAGCAGAATGATTGTTTCCTAGCACATAGATTATGAATCAAGGACAGCCTTTTATACACAATGCAATGTACAGCAGGTTATAACCATTTGTCTTTCACAGCATATTTTAAATCCAGCAAATAACAGTAATGAAAAAAAAAAATTCTTATTCCATTTCTGGTTTTGTTGAAAATTTATCAGCTGACTATCTGTAATCACAGTTGTATTTTTCAAGTGATTCTTGTTTTACATACGTTAGTAATGATGGATACAGAAAGGATACAGAATGAATACAGCTGTTTTGAATACAAAAAGCATTTTATAACTGTTTTGTTACACTTAAACCTAGACACGTGCCTTTTTTTCCCTTTGAAATGAAAGCAAATCCTGATCAGGTAGTTCCTGATATTCTGTAAGGGGACCATCCAGTTCTAGAGAAAATCTGCAGAATTTGATAGAAAATCGTGAGTTCTGTGTTCATTTTTAAATTGATTTTGTATAAGTCAGTTACATATGGAATTCTCTAAAATTCCCAAGGTTGGTTTAAAAGCTTACTAAAAAGATACAAATATGTGTGAAGTTCAAGGGGCTGAAGGGTTGTAAGAGTTTCCTCATTCTGTTTGAATTGCTAGTTGAGCCCTGGTACATTTTGTAGGGCTCTGTCCTTTATTTTTGCTTTGTGTTCTCCACCTGATTCAGTGGAAATTGTGAGTTATCAGTACATGCAAGGACCAAGTTCTTCTTTTCTTTTAAAGATCCGTATTAAAGCATGGGAACATGTTAGAATGATGATTCATGTAAAAATACCTTAATATTTACCTTTTATGTCTTGTAAAACTTACAAGTTACACTGTTCTTGCAAACTGATGCTTTCCTGGTGTGCAGGTTGGAGACTATGTGTTTGCCAGAACTGGGACACAGACAGGAAATGAATATTATGTACCTGCCATTGTCATAGCAACACCAAAGAGGGTGGAAGCGGGTGATAAACTCTACACAGTTCTGCTGTTCAACAACAGGAAAGTAAGTAAACCTTGAAGATGATACCAATTTGGCAATGGTATTACCATTGTTCTGTTTCTGATGAGGCAGATATAATTTTCCAGGCTAATGAGCTCACTGTCCCAATCCCTGTCTCCAGCTAACCAAAGTAAATAAGATTTCAGGGCTCAATGAAGAGCTCATGTAATAGACATGAACCACGAAATTCTGCAGGGTAATTTTTTCTTAAATTATACTCTGTTCTTTCCTCTTTAATCCATTCGGTCTTCAGTTCATTTCATTATGTTTGTTTGTTTGTTTGTTTGTAAGCCATTATGATAATCTTACTGTATTTTTCATAGTGCCTATTAAGAAAATGCACTTTGTACTTGAAACTTTTATCTTCATTATTTAGAGGCTGATTGCAGTTACATTAAAACAGTTGGCTTTTTATACATATATATCTTCATTGTTTCTGAGATTTAGATTTAAATTAGATGAATGTTGATTGTATTATTGCAGGAACACTGTGTAAGAAGTGGGCTTATTAAAATCAGCCAGACGAAGTATGCCTTTTCCTGTCGGTACATAAGAATGGTGCAGATGGTGGATCATATGACGTGAGTATGCTTGAACCTAAAAATATAAAAGTTATTTTATGTGAATCCTAAATGTTGCACTTTGGGTTCAACTATGCTGTCAGATTTCCACATGTAGTACTCTAACTACAGTTGTTATGAACTGGCTTGCTCTACACATGCAACCAAGTGATTTGACCCACAAGCGTGTCAATCAGAAGAGCATTAACTGTCTGTCCTACCATTTTATTATAGAATCATAGAATCATTAAGGTTGGAAAAGACCTCTGAGATCATTGAATCCAACCATCAACCCA
>NW_008794169.1:266244-296552 GCF_000699145.1 Aptenodytes forsteri | reverse complement strand
TGACAGGCCTGTAGTTCCCCGGATCCTCCTTCCGGCCCTTCTTGTAGATGGGCGTCACATTGGCAAGCCTAAATATCCTTAGCCTAAATATCCTTAGACCAGATACAAGGAAGAAATTTTTTACGCTGAGGGTGGTGCAACACTGGCACAGGTTGCCCGGAGAGGTGGTGGATGCCCCATGCCTGGAACATTCCAGGTCAGGTTGGACGGGGCTCTGAGCACCCCAATCTAGTTGAAGATGTCCCTGCCCATGGCAGGGGGGTTGGACTAGATGACCTTTAGAGGTCCCTTCCAACCCAAACTATTCTATGATTCTATGTGGTGGTTTGAAGCTTAGCCCCAGGAAGCTGTTAGAGGATTGCTGAAAGGTGAGATGGAGTTTCTATTTATTGTAGACCTTATTCTTCTTTAAGATATTTATTGTGATATAAAGCTATGCATTAAATCACAAGTTTTTTCTAAGACACTGAATCTTCCACTGGGCTTAAATCTGGGGAATGATGGGGAGAGAGCGTGTAGGATGAATATGAGCCCCTACTTAAGTTCTGCAGAACTTACATACAGCAGGGGTAACATTTTTCTCATGTGAAGTGTGTGCTGAACGTGCAGTGGTTCCAAGTGATTGTGGATCACTTTTTCATCTTGTATTAAATTCTAGTTTAATCCACTTGAAATAGTGATTTTTCAATTGAAATTGATTGTGATGATAACCTTCAGAGCACCAACAATCTCTGACAGCAAGCAACAACACATCTTAGGAAGTAGAATAAGATCAGAACAATCATCTGGGTATATTTCTTCAGAATACATTCCCAACCTACAGCAATTTGTGCTTTAAGGATTTTCTGAAGCAGAATTGGAGTCTCTGTATTAACAGCCTTGATGGATTTTTCTTGCATGAATTTTTGCAGTTACTTTTTTGAACCCATGTAAACCTTTATCATCCATAGCCTCTTCCCAGAAGGAGCTGCGCAGTTTCACATTTTGTGTGAGAAAACATATACTTTTGTTTTGAATCTTCCATCTGCCTTGACATCCCATAGGGATTCTAGACTGAAGGATTTACTCTTCCGTGTATGTCAACGTAGTATGGGCACTGCTGCCAAAGAATTGTATCATCATCTCTGTCATGGGAGATTTCTTCCCAAGAGGTTGCATGAACAGGACAAATCCCATCTTTAAAGGCAATTTTAGAAGTTCTTCATTTTTATTGAAATGTTCTAATATGATGATCAGTGTTAAAGATTACATCTAAAAATGATGGGTGAGGGTAGCAGTCGTGAGCTAATCTATGGATTCCCTGAGAATGATGGAACAAAAAAGCAACACTGATTCACCTGTTTCCCACACATCTTCTAGTAGTGATTCTAGCGCAGTTTGAAACTTGCTCTTCTGCCAGCTTGCAGCCACAGCACATCATAAACAAATGAATACCCCCACTTTACTGAGCAGAATTCCAAATCTGGAAATACATCAATGCCTTTTTCCAGGCCGGATCACCTACATGATGGTAGCCTCTTTTCACCGAAAAGTAAACCTGAAGACCATGGTTTCCTACTTAATGCATACAACCAGTTGAAAAGAGGCAGGTATATAAATGAGCTGAGTTCCAGCAAAATCAGTGGAAGTCTTTCCCTTCCACTGAGTTGGATTATATTCTAAATGAGGTACCTTATTAAGAAAAGATGTGACTAAATGCATAAGTGATGAGTGGCTTCCATTCTACATGCTTTGCTTCATGACTGGGTGCTTTAATATCAAATTTAATATTCATTCCCCAAACAGACTTTATTGGCAAGCTGACTTGCCATTGTTATGTACAAATGATGAGAAAATTGGGTTATTCACTGGCAAACAGAGGAATTCTTTGGAGAACTGACTGAAGTGAATACACTGAATTTTTGCAAACAAGAAATAAATGTACTCATTAGATCTAAATTTTAGATGAAGTGATATCAAATCTGGCAGATCTCTGGGTAAAATAGTATGTGAAACTGCATATTCAAGTCATATTAATTGTGAATTTCTATATAGTGTTTCCAGCTGGTAAACACTGATTTGGTTGTAAATGCACTGGCCAGTTTGCATAGCAGATGATTGAAATTAAATTAATGAAATCTAAATAAAATATTCTAAACAGTATTGTTGCTACAGCACAAAATAATGGACTCTCAGTTAAGGTATTAATTTTATTGCCTTTAAACGAAACTAAACCAGTTTGTAGCATGGCCTGGAAGAGAGCATAAATTTTGCAAGCATAATGATTGAGCACACCAATGTCTTACAGTTGTTTTAAGGTCTGAAGTTTTCACTACATCGTTTCTGTTTTTTCTCGCAGCAGTTGTAGATTGTAGAACCAAACCACCACATTTGAAATGACAATGTTTTTACTGCAAAATGTCTCTATTTTTGAGGATAGCACTATTCAGATTGTCCTCAAATTACCCCCATTAAAGGAATATGAGAAGTGCCTCCAAACAATATTATTTCAAATGCTATTACTTATATCTGATTGTTAGTGTTTTAAAGACATCAAGGCCCAGATACACAAAGGGGCGTCGTGGGACTCAGAGCAGTAACACTTGAGCATTTGGCAGCTCTTAGAGTGGAATTTAGGTACTTTGGCTCCATGGATGTATATTGAATGTCGAGATTTATAGTGCAGAGTGCTGTGAAATGTGTAAAGCAGCTAATAAGAAATGACGAAGAGAGCTGAGCATCTGAAACTGAGATTCTCTTAACTTATATACCCACTTACAGCCCTGAACTAGACACATTTGAGCCTTTGGGATTCCCAGGGTCCTCTGTTGGCATTGGATAAACTACATAAATAGTAATTTTTAGCATATAGGCAACATAGACCTAACTCCCAGGTACCCAGATGAAGTGCACTGGTGTGCCAATAAAAACCTCGGTGATCACTACTGATCCACAATATTCCACAGTTTGCTGCCAGAATCACAGCACCTTCTTTTGCACATTCCCAACTTTATCATCTACTGCAATATATTTCTCTCCATCTTTTTCCACATTATGTGTCATATCTGGTTCTGCTGAATTCTTAGTCTCTTTTCCAAGAATTAATGACAGAAGCCTGGTACTATAGAGCTTTTATAGTTAAGAGTCTTTTAAGTTTCCTACTTCTTGGATCTATAACTCTCTACAGTAAATTGCTTTGTAAGATTTGAGTAGACAGTCCCTGGCATTGCACTTACTAATTCAGAAAGTTCATCTTTTGCTTTTAGTGTTCTCAGCTAGGTTTTGAGTTCTCTGTAAAGCCACATACTTGTACAGTGAAATCTCATTCCTTTCTTGCTGCTTAACATGTCACTTCAGTATCATATAGACATACACAATGTCCTCTTCTGGGCATTGACTACATTAACTCAGTGGCTGCATCATAAAAAGCTGTTACTGGCCATGATTTTACTTTATATTTGTTTCTTTGTGTAACCGCCGTGCCGTGTTGAATTATTGTTTTCTGTTATGAGGAGGTGTACATTCAAAGCCATTAAACAACTGTGTTTCATTAGTTACACATTAATCAGTTACTAATATTAGCAATGCTATGGTAGTGCTCTAGCCCAGATTGAGTTGGAGTTTCTGTTAGAGCCCCTACCTTTTAGAGGGCATGGAAGTGTGCTTCCTGCTGAAACTTATTATTTATTATATTCTAAAAAAGATACCTACCTCCCATGTCATACTTACAGAGGGCAACAGTGCAGCGTATTGCTCATGGGTGCACACAGATCTAATGAGAGCATGCTGACATTGTTAATAGAAACAAAGAAAGTAGAAGCATGATTTAATCAAAAAGGAAACAAAGAGTTTGAATGCAGTACGATATTAGAAGCTCAAAAAGAGACAATCCTTGTGTGCTAAGTCCTGTAGAAGTAAGGTAAAAAAAGTAAAAGGGGTAGCCCAGGATCCCCTGTTGACCAGGAGTCTACAGTGCACATAGATGTATTACAGTAGCTTGGCTAACTCTTCAGCTCTGGGTTCTTTGGGATTTCTTTTGATGTTTATGTGGTGTGTACTACAGGTCATGCTTAATTCACTAATCTTCAGAGGTACTAATATAGCTCTCATCATTTTAATATCAGATGCTAGCATCTGTTTGGGGTGTTTTCCTGCCATCACAGTGGAAAGAAATAATTATGGCAGAACAAGCACTCTGCAAATGTAACTAACAAATTCCATATGCAAAGTAAAACACTATGTGCTCTGGGCCCACACCATAAAAGGCAATTACTGCCCAAATCCTTTTTGGAGTCATAAGAGGTAGACAGAATTAGGGGCCAGAGCCCTGTTTTAGGCTGCTATTTACTTATTTTATAAATAAAAGGGAAACTGAATTGTAAGACATTTATAGCCCTATCAAATGGTCAAGAGTGTGATAAGTCCTTCTCTTGTCAGTACTGAGAGATGTGGGAAAAGGTGAAATCTATGTCATGTAAAAAAGGATTTAAAATAGTATACGATATGTGTGCTTTTAGCTTAGTGAATTTCCTTGCCTGATTTTCTAGCCTGGACAGAGAGACCACAAAGCCCTATCCTCACTCATCTGTGGAAGATGAAGAAGGAGAAGAAGGAAAGAAAAGTATTATGAAAGAAGATAGGGGAAAAAAGAAAAAGAAGACAAGGGCAGAAGACGAAAGGCATCCCAGGGAGAGGATGTTGGACTCTGATGATCTTTTGTTTGTCTCCAGAAGGGAAGTAAAACAGAGAGGAAGAAATTCACTGCCTAGCAATGAAGAAGAATTTGAAGGTAAAGAAGTAGATCTGGAAAATTATAAATATTAGGGATTAAACAAATCTGATGGACCTTCAGTTAATCCCCACACAGGGAACCAGGTTTCTGCATTTCTGGGTGTTAGACCAGCCTGCTTTCCCGTGTCCTATGTGACAAGGTTCTTTCACCTCCTTTGGAAACCATTCTTCACACTGATCATTCTCAGCATGTGTTTCCACAGCAAAGGGAAGAACTGAATAAAGCATGTTCTGGCATATGCTACCTTAATTTCCCTAACATTTGTAGTAGCAGTGAAGATGCAATAACACCAACCTCAGCACCTGCTAGTAAGCAGAGTATATATTCCAGTCCCTCTACTGTTTGTTACTTGTTAGATTAAAGGTATGTCTATATTGCAGACATTAAATTATTGCATACGGAGCTCAATGCTTCAGAGGTTAAATTGCTTTTAGTGTCTGAGCTAGCTCAGTTAAAGCGGACGTCAGTATCTATACTCGGTGTCACTCTGCAGTAGAGACCTGGGCTAGCGTAGGTATGCCATTACATGCCACAGTCAGCTCTTCATTTTAAAGATCCTACTGTCAGTGGAAAGGTAAGAGGATTTTTATCCATATGTGCTAGTTGTACCTCCTTGTACTATTTTAAACATGTTCTCAACATCCTCATTAATTATTTACTTCCAGAAGTAGTGGATTATAGATTCACTCAATCATCATGTTGTCAATCAACTTGATTTGGCTTGAACTTTCCTTCCATGTTCTCACTCATCTTTTAAAGACTGTCTGCAAATTCCATTTACATTGCTTGTAACGGGTATTATGGTGCCACTGCATTTTAGGGGTGGCCTGGTCAGAAGTGTATGAGAGCAGAGGTGCTGCTCTTGTCCTGTAGCTGTGTGACATTTTGAGATGCAGATGCTGAGTAAATGTGAAATAATGCTAATGTGATCAGCAAGTCCTGTTACTGATTCCATGCAGGCTGAAGGAAAGATCAAATGAGAGCTGTGGCTATCTATGCACTTGAATCCTGCCTAGCCTTACCAAATAATCTCATAGTACTCTATCAAGACTCTAACAAGGCTTCAAGGTGGTATGCAGGTTGAACATGCTGAATAGGGTACCCTGTCCTGTTCTTATGACACCATGGACATTGGATATGGCTTTTTTTTGTTTAAATGTATTTTCATTTACATATCCTTCTGTGTTTTATCAGAAAGGGGAAAGTCAGAGAGCTGAAACACCCTGTTTTCATCTTCAGACACCTACATAACCCTGAAATCTCGATTGTTGCCCTTCATATGCTGGATGCACAAATGTTCATCAGAGTGATCCCTTACCTGATTTTCCTAGTAGTTGTTTTCAATACTTCATTATTTCTTGATTGTTTATAACAAAGGCAGATTTTTTTAAAATAGAGTCAGCATCTCAGAGAAATGTTTTGAATATCTGTAAATACCATTAATAGTTAAAGCTAATAACTTTGGTAGCTAAATATCTTTTACAGTAACTAGGTTATACTTTTTTTTTCAAGATTTCTAAAAGCAGTCTGTTAAACTGGGAACTGGTTTATCTGAAAGATGCACAATCCTCCTGCATATTCTTTTCCTTGTAATATCTAATACCTGAATAATTTGGATATCTTTTAACTTTCAAAAAAGCTCAATAGTCCTGATCTATTTGCCTGATATAAAGGCTTTCTCTTCGTATTTATAAAGAATAGTTTTCCGTGAATGTTAGTATGTGTGTAATGTGTTAAAAGCATTCGATGCCATCAGCAATTCCTACATTTCCTTTCCAAAGGTTTGTCTTGTCACTTCTTATGAAGTCTCCAGATACATATATATTTTTTAAATAATCTGTTTGGGCCGTGTTTTGTAACTAGTCCATGTATTAATCAACACTTCTTCCTACGGTTCTGCTGACTTCATGTGTACATTTCTCTGTTATATGAGGAAGTTCTCCTGAACTTGAATGAGCATTGCCCAATATAGAGATGGATTTTTGTGCTCTCCAAGATAATGTGGATTCAGCTACGTGGCTCTTACATAGGTGGTTGATGAAGCCTTGTATTTCCATGAAGCCTTATATTTCCACAGAGCTGTGGGTCCTGTATGAATTAATGGAGTACTTTGGAATGTTTGTGGTTTGGTTTGTGCTTAGCTAAAATATTGCTGATTGTTAGGAGGAATCAACAACCCATTCCTGTTATTCCCACTCAGGGAAATAACGTTAACAGAAGTGAATAAAGATTAAGAAATTATGTTAGTTATTTAGTGTATATTAGCTGCATTATTGTGTTGATGTGTAATTTTGTCTTATTTATTCCAGAACTATTATATTTAACACATTATTATTTTAATGTGCATGCCTACTCCTATTGTGTTAGTTAGTTCTGTATGTTTATGAGAGAGTGAATGAAGTCCTGGCAAATACCCGCTGTTAGTGGGCCAATGATTCTTTGCCTAGGTAACTCAAATAAAACTACTTGCTTGAACAAGATCACAAATGCTTAACTCAGTGGTTATTGCAAGCATTGGTTTTATAGATACTTTAAAAACCATGCATTTGTTTCTATAGAAAAATTCTTCTCCCTGTCTTTCTAGTCTTCTCTCTGTTCTGTAATGCCTAAAATCAATGTTCATTTCACATGATTTCCTTGTTGATTTTCCAAAATGGTGACCCAGTAAAAAACTAAATCAGAAAACAATTCAGAGTGAAGTACAGGTATGATACATAGTAATAGACTGCATTGCCTGATGCATTAGCAAATCATAGCTAACAGAGCCCAACTGTCCTTTTTAATTTATAATGAGATGTGACTTGAAGCAATTACACTGATAATTACTGTAACTGCCAATATGGGGTAGGTGGGAGACCTTTGAAAATGATCCTTTTCTATCCTTTTCTATGGCAAATCTAGTTCCTCTGAATTGGCTTCAAGAGTGTAACAGCTGTGGCACCTGGCAGTCTAGTGGATTGGCTGGGTTTCCCACAGTACGATTTCACATTTTTAGCACCCACTTGTTTTCCAATCCCATTTTCCAGATAGTTCATTCAGCATTTGGAGAAGGCTATCATAATAAAGCAGTGTTCCCATCTGTTGGTCATGGCTTGTTTAATAAGCAGTTGATGTCAATTCAGCTATGCTTGCATCTGGTACTTACTGCAGCTGTGTGTTGTTAAGGGCTCCCCAACAGCCTCCAGATTTAGCTTTTGTTTTTCTCTTGATAGCGTGTTACAGCTTGGCCAAAACGACTCTCTCTTCTGTCAGGGTTGTCCGCTCATCGAAAGAGGAAAGTGTGTTAAACTTTCCATCTCTTTTTTCCATCTCAAATCTTCGTTTAAAAGTGAATCGAAAGAGGAAAGTGTGTTAAACTTTCCATCTCTTTCCCCGTAAAGAGTGAAACGTGAAGATGTGCAAGGGAAGAAAGTGCAGTTCCATTGGTGTAGGAGGCACGTATTGAGGTGTCTGAGGGGGGAGAGGAAGGGTAATTCTGTCCAGATTCTGGGAGCAAGACCAGAATGATTTCTTTCAATGTCTTGGGAAGGTACATAGAGAGCACGTGCGCTGGGTAAAGAAAAGAAACAGTTTGTGAACTGTATGTGATGGGGGACACTCATTTAACAGTGCATCTTTCATTTTATTCGAGGCAGCAGTATGGCTGAAATACCCTTCAGTATTTTAGTCCAGCAATGTTTTTGTACTGCAGGCAGGTACCGTCAGCTTATAGGATACAGTCAAGAAATTTCCTGAACCTCACACAGGTGAACTCCAGACTCCTGTCTGTCTCTTAGGTTGCCCAAGAAGAATCGGAATGTTCCTTTTGTGTATCTAAGTGCTGATGTGCACGTATAAGACAATTTCCAAAGGCACGCTTTTGATTTTTAAGCCCTCAGCTTCAGGGTTTTCAGTGGTAGCTATGGATGATCAGCATACTTAAAACTAATCATACTCATGTCTCGTACTCTCTACATACTCAGTCTGTGCTGTTGCTTCCCCACCCCGTGTATCATAACTATTCTTCAGATGCCTCCCACCATTTTGTTTTCTGCTACACGAGTGTTTATTATACGATCATTTAAAAGCCCAAAATCCCCCCTAAAGAAATACGCAAAGCAAAATAGAGCATGTGATTTTGTTTACTTTGTTTCTTCCTATTTTATTCTCTTTCATTTTTCCTCCTGCTTCCAGTCTTTTGCCATTCATTCATTATGATTGTCATCATTTTGTGCCAGGAAGGTGCCTAGTAGTTGGTGGTCTCATTTGATATGATTGTAAAAAGTGACTTTTCAGGGCCACAGTATTGTTAACAGCAAACCAGAGAAGATCAGCATGGTCGTACTGGGTCAGACAAAGGTCCATGTAGCCCGGACCCTGTCCCCAGCAGTGGCTAGAAGATGATTCCTGAGGAAGAGTAAGAACAACAGTTGGCATGTGAATAACAACAGCTACAAGCTTAAAGAATACTTAAAAAGCAGACTGGTTTGAACTTGTGAGGGTGAAAGCAAAAAGGAAAGCGGTGAAAAGCCTCTTTACACAAGGCTACTGCTCTGTTACCATAGTCATGGAGTCATTCGTTCCACGATAAATTTCAGGGCCTGTGTTGGGGGGGTGTTGAACTGTTATATCCAAGCTCACGGTGGGTCAATATTTTCTCTCCCTAAAGAGTACCTGTTCTCTCCTAGCATCTTCATTCTCCATTTCATCATCCTGGTGCTCATCAAGGCGTCAAACTCTGCAGTTGCTGAGTGCTTCAACTCCCAGCTCACCAAAGCATCCCTGTTGCTTGCACAGTCCTGCTGTAGAAAAGTCTCCAGAGCCTGGTAAAAGCCACATCACCAGAATTATTAGAGTCAACATTGAGCAGCAAGGATTGGCAAGACAGCCTCAGCACCACTGCACAGAGCAAAGGAAGCCACGTTAAGGGTGCACGATGAAGGAGCTTGTGAGGAATGGATGAGGCTGCGAATAGGGAAGATTTTTAGCACCTGTAACTGTGAAATTTTATTGCTTGAATCAAAAATAAACTGACTAGTTAATGCTGATTTATCTATGATTTTGCAGACTTACTTTGGAGGTATGAAAGAGAAACAGTGTCAGAGGTTCAGCTGTGCTGCTGAAAAGTATCAATATGAGAAGAGCGAATGGAAAACTGTACTTGTCTGAGTATCCTTTGTTTGCAGTAGACCTATTTGATTTATTAACTGTGGGTCTTTCTTACAAAATGCCTTTTTCCAAAACTCCTTTTTCACAGACTCAGTCTGTAAGGCATCCGGGAAGACCTGCGGCAGGGAGCTTACCCAGTTTTCCACTGGTGCTGACTTTTACATGTATCTGTCCTAAAGTTTTCCCACTGATGGAGACTGTCCCACGAGAACAGAGATGAAGTGCTTTGCCCTTGAAGACTAACCTCTTGGTAACACAGACTTAGACCAAGGGCTGAATTTTTCTCTGTGACTTTTGATATAAAGCCAGTGCTACTCTGAAGGCAGAGGAATTGCTTCAGGGTTACGGCATTATAAATGAAAGCAGGAATTGCACCTAGACACATTTAGGAGCATGTCTACTCTTAACTCCCAAATAATGGATAGGTGACTGAACCCAGTAAAAAAAAAAAAATCCAAATAAAGATTCATTTTCTCTATCTAAAAAATGTAATGTGATATTCACTGTCTAAGACATGACGTTTGAAATGGCACACAGTCGGGGGGATGTAGTGTGTTTAGCGCTGAAGATCCTCGCCTCAACCAAAGTTTGACTTGTGGATGTAGTGACACAATTGTATGCTTGTGTAGGGCTTTCTGTTAAGAAGGTGAAGACTGATTCTTAATACTTTTGACATATCGAGGTGAATGGACATTAAAGATTCTTGCAAGCTTGACTTTAGATACCTATGCAATTTCCAGGCAGATGTATGTATTCATCTTCGCATTTGAAGTAAAGTGGAGTTGAAAAGACACATTTAACCAAAAAGAAACAGAAGGTGGCCAATTAATGTATACACATGTATATATTGTAACCCAGTGGTACATTTATATTTGGTGAATTCCAGCTTTTATGGTAGCCAATTTAATCATGGACCTTTTTTGTGTTTCAGATAAATGACACATTTATAACTGGGTCTGGCTGCTAGGATATTCTTCTGCTTTGATGTAGCAGTAATATCTCAGGTCTTTTCCTTTATTATCTCCTCTACACTTCAATTCTTCTCTTTTTAAATGTCTTTCTCAGATGAAGACTATTCTTAGATTAATATTGCATTATTATTACATTCCCCATATCTTTCTGAATTAATTAGCAAGTACTAAAGATTGCTGCATGATTAAACAGAGTAATAGAGACAATTTCACCTTACAAGACGGTGTTCTGGCCGTCCTGGCTCTTCTGGATGCCTAGAGTGTAACATCGTTACTGCAGATTTCAAACGGCAGTGACAGGGGTGCTGTGCTACTGTACCCAGGGACTCTAGGGCCCTGACAGAGCCAGTGATATGGTGAGCCAGGGACATCTCTGCAGCTGAGCATTGATTTCTGCATGTTGTTAGGGAGGCTTTTGCATAGATATGTGGGGAAATAATTTCCATCAGTGGCAAAATGTGTGGGACAGAAATACAGAAGACATTTCCTCTGCTCAAGAAAGGTTTTTCTAAGTTGGGGTTGGCTGGAGCCCAGGCGTTTTACCATATGGCTTCTCTTACGGTCTTTCTGTGTGTTTGTGTCTGGTTAGAATAATAGTGAGGAAGCGCCTTCTTTGAGTGAGGGATCTCTATTTCATGCAGCACACTTCTTCCGAGCACTAAATATTTCACTTAGCACAATGTAACCATAATAGCATGGCGAGAACCTTGACTTTTGGCTCTGAAATCTAAAAGAAACAGAGCAATGAACAGAAGACGTCCCAAACACTGTGAAATGCTCAGCTCCCACCAAAGGTCTTTCTGTGTTGCTAGTGCCTTGCTCTTGTGAGGTAAATTCCCGGTACAATGGAGTGGGTGAAACATTCTGGTTTGATTTTACAGATGCAGGAAGGTGACGTTTGGTTTATGGCAAAGCTGGTAGAGTCTCCCTTGAGGCCAGTGTGGAGACAACACCTGGAGCTGCTCGTGGTGCTTATTGCCAAATCTCAAGGAGCGACTCAGAGGAGGAGAAGGTCCCACATTATTTTCAGATGAATGGGTGTCCCCTGCCGTAGGAGAACTAAAAGTACCATACTCAATACCGTGCTTCTCCTGGGCTCGATTTACTGGCTGTGCTTCCATATACAAGCACAGTGAAAATCTCAAGCCCCACTCTGTCTGTGCTTCACATTTTTAACAGACATTAATACGAAGTGAGAATAGCCTGATGCCATCATTTAGGAGAGAGTATAAAAAATAACATTTCTAGAGCCAATGGAGGCAAACAGAGTCTTTGAGGATATATTTTAGGCATCTCCTCTCAGGCGCTTCCTTTAGGCATATTGCAAGTGCCGGCTCTAGGCAGCTAGTTCAGGTGTACATTTGACCAGGAAAATCCTATCCACTGTCTGTGTAGGTAAGTATTTCCCAGGAGAACACTGAGCTATCCGTTTTTGGAAAATTTTGAGATTTTGATACCTGTTTCTGTCTCAGTGTGGAGATATTTTTGTTTAGTAAAGGAGAATTACAGAGTTTGTGTAGCCAGAATGACCTTGCAGCCAGGATACTTCAGTGGGATGTGAGAGAGAGAATTGAAATTTCTGTCTAGCCTGATTCAGGGAAGACTCAAACCTGGGAAAAACTGTAATTCTGAAATGGTCTATCCTGGAAGTTGCAGTTTGGATAGTTCATGTTACCTTCTGTTCTGCTGCTCAGCCTCCTTACTTACTCCATGGTGTCCTGGAGTTTTCTCTTGGAGAATGGAGCTGGCACACACACGGAGACCCTGGTTATAGGGAGTCACTGGGGATCTGTTCTACCCAGAGGAAAAATTGGAAGTGGTATCATTATACCACAGCATCCATGAAATTTTCGGCCAGGATAGCTGGGAAGAAATATTTCTACTGTGGACATGAACACTTTGGTTTTCTGGAGCAAATGGCACTACCAATGAATGGAAGAGCCCTATAAATTTTGGTAGAAAAGATATCTCAATGAAAAGTTTGTTGAAGAGAAAATCTACTTTTCCCCCAAGAACGGCTTCCAATCACATGGACCGTGGAATCTACCAGCTCACATTTTTAGCAGAAGAAGATACGTCTCAATCAGACTTATTGAGCACTGACATGATCATCCCACCTACGTCTCTTGCCATTACTGTGTATTTGAGGCTGAATGTGTGCAATTCCAATGACATGAACAAAATGGAGTGTGGGCCAATTTTGCAAGTACATATTGTTGAAGTATGTGCAGATGGATTGTATGCCACCCCACAGTGATGAAGACCGGGATCCTCTTGAAAAAATAGCTGAAAAAACCTTACCTTAGTATTCCACTGGGTGCAATACAAATTTGTGAGAAATACAAACAGGAATGTTAACCAAGCGCAGGATCAAAACTGGCAGCACAGGTAGTCTGCTGGTGAATTCTTCTTCTGCATAAAGGGTGATCATCAATCACTGTCAGTTCTTCAGACAAGCTATATTTAAAGACCGATTTATTATAGAAATAAATGGTGATGGATGAGCTCTCTTTTCGCTTGTTATTAAGGATCCATTTCACTGTTCCTTTCTGGGTGTGCAGTCTGACCTCAAAAAGCACCTGTTGTGGGATAACATTTATTAACTTTCCCTACCACGGCCCACAAGACTTTTTTCCTGCCTGAGTTTGCTCAAATGTTTTGTTGCATTGCTTTGTATTCAGCCTGGGAATTGTCAGGATGATTTATTCTTTTCATTCGAACATTCCTGTTGGTCCGTTCTCACAACACGAGCTCTGTCCCGAGTTCCACACCGTGCTGCAGATGCACAGGAGGTTATGTTTTCATATGCTTGCTTATAGGCAAGTAGTATTATGGTGGTCTGTCAACAAGATGAATTTTCCAATTAGATTTGCTTGACCGGGATGGTCTAATTTCAGGTTCTGTTAATAGAGCATAACCAGACCACCGAAAACCCAGGTTGCTGGTTCCTCGTGCTGCCTCATACAAAGTTGGCAGTGGTGGGGTTTGGGTTGCCTGTCTGGCTTTGGGACTGGCCAAGGCTATGCTCAGACTTCTTCTTTGTGATTCTTTTCCAACTACTGAGATGGTACTTTTCCTTTTCACTTCCCCCCCCCCCCCCCCCCCCCCCCCGTTTGTTTTTGATAAAGATAGTCTTCAAAACAAACAAACAAACAAAAAACAAAAAAGAAAAAAGTTACATTCACCCCCACCTGTATTTGTCATTCTGGATCAAACTCTGGACCCCAGGGGTTGAGACTCAGCCCCTGGCATTCAGCATTAGCTGCATTCGTTGGTGCTGCACAAGAAGGTAAAAAAGAAATGCTTTATGCTGGGCTGCTCGGTTGAGCAAAAGAAAGGCATAGGAAGAGAACACCTGCCAGTTAGCTGTCATATTGGCAGTGTGACCATGAAACTCCCGAGGTCCAAGGGAAGTAAGGATAAAAGGGGAAATGAGGGTAAAGGCTTTTATGAGACCAGCTGATTGAACTGGAGGAAGTGGAAAAGCTTTTGAGATTGAATTCCGTTAGCAAGTCATCAGTAACCTCCTACTCAGTTGTGAAACCATGGAATCAGATCAATGTCCTATCTTCCAAGAAAAAGGGCAGCTTCATGGAGGAAGTTTGTATAGCAAACTTTGACTCAATCTGCACAGGTATGCAAAGGACCTTTTCCTCCATGGCTATTTCCTTCCTTGCCTAGTGAGAACACTGCTAGCTTGACTGCTGCATAAATACAACTGAGCTCCAAGGGCTCAGTCCTTTGATAAACAACACTGTGAGAGATCACACAGCTGCTCTTAACCACACATCCACACTGCTCCGAGTGGATCTGGGGTCACCTGTAACCACCTCCTGTTGATAAAACGAGGGTGTTAGCATCAAACCTGAGATTTTCCCCCAGCTGGGAGGTGTGTCTCCTGGGAGGAGGGAGTGCTTGGCAGAAAAGGGTGCAGGCTTATGCCGACTGCTCTTGAAAACCGAGCAGTTAGCAATGCCAGTCCTCCTACGCTGGCCCTGGAGCCAGGCCAACAGCACTAAGCAAGTGCTGTCCCTAACCAAGTCACGAGCCAGGCCAACAGCGCTAAGCAAGTGCTGTCCCTAACCAAGTCACGAGATGAGGTTTGCTGATGAAGCCTTGCTGCTTCTGGAGAGACTCGCCTCAAACCGGCTCAGTAGTACCCACATTCCAATTTAATAGAAAACATGCTGAAGGGCAAAACTGTGTGAGGGTTGATTTCAGCACATCGTAAGCTCGGTCTTCTAATTACAGGGCTGTAAGAAAAGGTTAGAAGCAAACAAATACAAACACGTCTGTGGCCTAAACTGAACACCAGCTCTTTTTGCCCAGTTCTTCAACTCCAACCAGCTCTTAAGGTTGGGGCCTTAGCACTGACAGTGCCACCCCTTCCTCTGAAAGTTGCCCCGCATCTCAGTCCTTAGCAGGTTTAGAAGAGGTAATCGTCCATCTGCGGTGGCATTCCCTGCTCCAGACAGTTTCCTCCACAGGTAGCTCAGAGCTGAGCATTGCAGCATCTCTGCAGCTGCCTCTCTGCCTCCCTGTCTTCCACGTGATCTTCAGCTGCCTGAGGCTTTTGTGGACAGGATATAGGGAAATTCGGGACACAGGCTGTGACAGGTAGTCACAGCTACCTGCATGCCCTGGTCTTGAGCCCAGTTTTGTGATTGTAAACTCTATGTCAGACAGTGATGAGGAGACTGGAGTTGCCTGCACACCTCGTCTTTGTTTTATGTTGTGTGTCTCCAGCAGAGAGGAAAGAAGGTCAAAGAGGAATGGAGATTTAGGACAGGAGAAGCCATAGCTTTCAGGGAAGCTGATGTGACAGGGGTATTTTAGAACTTTTCCTCAGACTGCTCATGTCTTTTTCCTCTGGAAATAGCCTTTCATCTGGAGAGAAATGGTTATGGACAGGTATACAAGGTTTTCCAGGCAACGATTTTATAGTTCAGCATAAAAAGAAGTACGGTGATGTATTACAGGGCCTCATTTGCCAAGGTGGTCTTTTTGTTCTTCCTAGAGCTTGCCTTTGATCTCATTGATACATTTATTCCCCAGCGTCTGAGTGGTTCTTCTGTGATGTTGCATTGGGACTATTGTCCTCAGTTTCGGTAGTTTAAAAAAATAATTACTGCCATTGAATTTCACAGGAATGATTAAAGCAGGATTAGATGGAAGGCTTTTGCTTTTAGGACTGTGGCTAATTACAACACCTTTAGTTCCCCTGAGGTAAGCTGTGAGTTTCAGGACCAGCAGAGCTGTAAAACTCGAGGCTAACGTGAACAGTCTGGCAGATCTCCCCTGGTTTTGCTGTAAAGGTACAGAACAGACCAGACCCTCCACCAAGCTTTGTTCCCAGGAGCTCACAAGCTCCAGTCAACCTTTCCCTAATCCTGGAATGTATTTTGAGTTCACAGCATGGCACACCTGACTTCACACATAGGTTACAATTTTTTTGCCTCTCCCATTTATCCTTTTTAACTTTTCCAGGCAGACTTCTGCAAACAGCTTTGCCAGTGCCCTAAGTCAACCAGAAGCCACATGAAGGCAGCTATTGCAGTACTGAGCCTGCATGGATGAGCCCTGGCGATAAGCAGCCTGCCTCGGTTTGGGATCCACCCTGCACTGCTAGAGCTACGCAGCTACTAGTAGATTCAGAGTTGAAGCAGAGATTCGTTGCTTGTACTTGAAAACAAAATCCGGGTCAGCAGTAAGTAATAAATACTTGTGGATACTGACTTTTCAAGCTCAGCGTTCTCCTCAGATTAAATCACTAACATTATGTCCTCCTTGGATTGTCCTGTTAGCATCTACTTGAAGCCGCAGCTGGTGCAGTACGTGGTGCAACAGTGCCACTACCACGCCTGCGGTCCAGGTACTGCTCTGGCCGGAGCTATGGCAGGGTCTAGCTCTGCAGTATGGGGCCCTTCGGTCTTTGGGACATTAGTCTCCCTGCTTGCTGAGATGAAGTGGGACTGTGTTTGCTAGGAACACAAGGGGGGACTTCTGTGGGGGGATAGTCTCTTTACATACCAGCAATTCATAGAATTACCATCTACCCCTGCTCTTTCTGATACAATACACTGTGAATCTACTCACTTTTCATGGCTAAAACAGAAAACCAAACCTTTTACCAAGATAGAATAGAATAGAATAGAATAGAACAGAACAGAACAGAATAATTTCAGTTGGAAGGGACCTACAACAATCATCTAGTCCGACTGCCTGACCAATTCAGGGCTGACCAAGCTAAAGCATGTTATTAAGGGCATTGTCCCAATGCCTCTTAAACACTGACAGGCTCGGGGCATCGACCACCTCTCTAGGCAGCCTGTTCCAGTGTCTGACCACCCTCTCGGTAAAGAAATGCCTCCTCATGTCCAGTCTAAACCTCCCCTGATGCAGCTTTGAACCATTCCCACGCGTCCTGTCACTGGACACCGGGGGGAAGAGATCAGCACCTCCCTCTCCCCTTCCTCAGGAAGCTGTAGAGAGCAATGAGGTGTGTGTGGGGAGTGAATTCAGGCAATGTGGTGAACACAGGTGGGGAACATAGCTGAAAACATTTTGTTTTCTTTCTACTATTCTTCACGTTTTTCATCTTCTTTGCCCGTCTGCAGAGCCTGGCTTTGTTCTGAAAGTCTTTTCACACGTACTGCATTCATTTACCACCCACAGATGCTGGCTGTTTATTCTTTCCCGATGTTTTCATTGATCTAACACGAAAGTCACCTTGAACTGAAAGAGCTTTGCCCTTGCTAGGCATGCAAAGTATTAAAAAATATAAATATAAAAATAAGCGTACAAAATACAGGGGCTAGGCAAGTTTTTGTAGGGATTGCTGTTGTAGGAGGTCACGGATGCTGAATCTGAGTTGTCCATAAAAAGGCAAGATGCCGTTGGGTTGAATAGATAACTCATAGAATGGTGGCAGATTAGATACCAAGGCAGGGTGTGTTATACCTTTCAGTATTTATTTTGGTATCCATTTTTCCCTGAGCAGAAGCATATTTGGGTACTTACTGGCCAGTTTTTCATTCACATCAAGACAGGTGACAGGGGGTCAGTATGTAACTTGCCAGTGGATATATTATAAGAGGTTTATCACTGGAGAAAAAAGTCTTTTGCAAGAAAGTTCCTGCCGAGGTTTACCACCCTTTTATGCAGCTGCTTTACAGATGAAGGAAACTCAGACCCTTCCTTGCCAAACAAGAGGCAGCACTTCAACTTAACAGCTTGGTATTGAGTGCTTAAATATTTTTTGGCACATGAATTTAAAAATATGTTTTCAGATAATTACATTGTGAGTATGCCTGCAGTGCTGGCAGCTGAGTGTTGGTCTGTTTGTTCTCTTAATTAAATATAGGGCTAAATGCATTTAGCCACGTTAGCGTTGGCTGGGACAAGTGGTGCTGTGCTTGCTAGTGCCATGCAGCTCTGCCAGCCCTCGTGGTCAAAGAGCAGCTACACGCTGTCACTGTGTGCTGTCATCCCAAGCACAAAAGCTACACATAGACTTCCTTCATGTCTTCCTTGACAAAATTAATTCTCTTTGCCTCTTCTTTCTCCTTTTCGTACCATGGATCTTCTGCCTAATTCTGGCTGTAAGAGCAGCAGAGGATTGCATATTTTACTGCCACAGAGAAATGGGTTACACTCAAGGGAAAAGCTTAAGAGGATGTGCTTTTTAAATGGCACAAAAGAGCAAAGCCCCATCATTTTCTGTAGTTGCTGGGCATTTTGGGTGTCTTTTCTCCTGTAAATGTGTGACCCTTTGTGCAGAGTGGAATCTGGTCCACCGAGAGGAACTTTCCTAGTGACAACCACGACAAGTAACTCATGGTCCATTCTTGTCCCTTTTCCAATCCTACCCACCCTGTATTGCTTAAAAAGAGATCAATGCATTCAAATGACCAGTCTGACCAGTTTTAACCATAACCTGTACAATTTGACCGCAAAAGCTTTGAAGTTCACAGCATGCCAAAGCACTGAACACAATATTCCTCACCTCCCACCATCGACTGTGTCTCCCGCTGAAACTTTTGTTCCTGTACATATGTGAACTTGTGTGTATATCGTTTGTATGTGCTGTGGCAAGCGCTTTTTAACTTCAAAGAAGTCAGGGAGAAGCTGAGAGGTCAGGTCCACTCCTTCACAGAAACCGGCAAAGACAAATGTGAGAATAGTTATGTAGTAGCTCAGGTAGAGTAGGTGATCAAAAAGAAAGTTTTCTTTTATTATACATCGTATCTACGTGCGCATCTATTGCTGGTTTGCCTTTTTTTTCTTGAATTAGATTATGAGTACTTCTACAAGGGCTTTGGTCTTCTTATAAGCTGTATAATACTGAGCTCAATGGCACTTTCCAGCAGCAGCCCCAGACAACTTTAAGGGGTGGTTGTTACAAGCACTCTAGACACCAATGTACATGACTTCAGTTAATTCCCATAATATTCACCTGGCACTTATTACTATATAATACTTTAAAAATGCGTCTCATTTTCACCTAAATGGGTTTTTATGAACTAAAATGTACAAAAGAAAGTTAGTCAAGTCAGTGGTAAGACCCAAGCTTGACAATTTTCATCTGAGAGTTGAAATCTAAATGCAAGCACTTAGTGAGGAGTAGGTGTGTGTCCAGGATACAGATGTAGCATCTAACTGAGCTGAGCTAGAGGCAAATCCAGCGATTCAGGATGTAGATGTGATGCTCATGAACACCGTAGCCACAAATATGCCTCCTGAGGAAGTCTAAATAAATTAAGGAACTTTAAAAATCTCTATTTTTTTTCTCTTCAGACACACAGAGAACTGAAACTAATTGGATGAAGTCCCGTTGCGTAGATACATCTGCTCAGTGCTATCTGAGATAGCTAAGGGTCTCCAAGACATCGTAAGACTTATGGAAGACTTGTTTGGTCTGGCTGCTAGATGCTGGGTGAGATAATCCACAGCACCTAAAATAGCACTGAGCCCTGTCAGTGAAGTCGTTCTGGTGAATTCACTTTGGTGAATACTGCAGGAGACGCTTAGGTTTGTCTGTTTATATCCATTTTGTCAGTGAAGTCGTTCTGGTGAATTCACTTTGGTGAATACTGCAGGAGACGCTTAGGTTTGTTTATATCCATTACCATTTATATCTGCTTGATTATGTGAAGAGTGGAAGAAATAATTTTGCCCTTAGAAAGCTTTAGAAAACAAAGGCACACCTACTGACACCAAGGCATGCCGCAAAAAAAATCTCAATAAAAACATTTTCTGAGCTGCTGCCCGGAAAGTTATCACGAGAACATTTACCCATTCTGCGAGGTACATTGAAAAATCATTCAAGTCCAAAAAGTAGTCATAAATGTCATAAAAACATTAACATAACTACCATCCTGAAACTTGCTGATGGCAAAGCCAGGTCTTTTAGCTGGACAACAGAGAGAAAGGCTTCCTGGCTGAGGAAATAGCACCTTTTATAATCTGTTGCAACCTACAGGTGGGTTTAGCTGTGCATGGAGTTTCAGGCCCTGTCAGTGCCGTTCTCCCTTGCTGGCCTGCTTTTGTACTTGACACATTCGCCCTTTACGTTTGTTCAAACAGTACTTCGCTAGTGGAAGAAAGAAGCCCCCATGGCTCTTTTCTCCTATCAGTATGGGAAAGCAAATGAGAAAGGGAGCACCTCTCTCTCATATGAGAGCACTGGGGCTGTTTGCTTGGAGCTCAGCCCTGCCAGGGGCCAAACGCTCCTGTAAGGTGGCTCAGAGGCAGTGCAAGTGCATGCCCTGGGGTGCATCGAGGTGCCTAAAGAGACAGGCGCTTACAGAGACATTCAAAAATACTTATTTCTTGCTGATTTAAGTGGCTGGTGCTCCTGAAAATCCCACAAAATGTGTAAGTAACCCTAAAACTCTGGCTCAGGGCTCCCACCAGGGATATGGTGGTCTGGCACCCGGCAGGACCCAGCCCCGAGCTCCGGTCAGGCCCTGCTGGGGAACACCCTTCCCGGCGGCGAGGCCACGAGGACCGTGCTGGCTGCCCGAGCCCAGCTGAAGCCTGAGCTTGCCCTGCTGAATCATTATGATGTGAGGGTACAAAAAACCCCAACCACCCCACTCTCTTTGGACACAAAGAATTTGTGGAGTAAGATTTGAGGTGGGAAGAGGAGTTTGTTTGCAATTCTTTTATTTCTTTACTTTGGTCTTGCGGAAGAGGCGATGGATAGGTTCCCCACTGCCATTTACACTGAGCCACAGCTGTGCGTCCCAGGGCCTGATTTTTTTGTTGTGAATTGTGGCAAACAGGACATATTCCATATAGTGAACTCAAGCTTTCCTTTAAGCTAACACCCTCTACTGTTCACTCCAGTATATTATGCATAAACAAAATGTAGCCACGATTAAAGTGACTACTGACTTCTGTGTGGTACAGAAATTTCTGGACTACTAATTTTATTTTTGTTATTCTTTGAAACTAGTACAGCAGTGATTTAGTCACCTGACCTACCTTGTACATCTTTCAGAAAAAAATAACATGCAGCAATGTCACTTTTCAATAGTTTTGATGTAGTATACAACTTTGGGATTTATTGTTGAAAATATCTGCCATTCCTGCAGTGCCAAGAGTGGCCTGATCACACTTCGATGCTGTTGAATGTTGGGGCCTTAATTTAGCAATCAGAAGTTTGTGAAATTGATTTTCGTATTTTTTATGCTGTGTTTTTATTCGATGTAGCTGTGAAAGTTGAACAGAGTTTCGTTGTGAATGGTGATTGCTCACATTTCAGAGGTTTTATTTTGGAGAAGACACTCCTTTTCTGTGTTTAAAGAATCCATGTGATGAGTTATCAGACTCTGAATTACCATGTAAAACAGACATCTGGGCTTGCCTACCTCTGAATTACAGGCACGCACCATTCACCAGCTGTTTATGCAGTAGTGTAGTCAGATTGATCAGCCCGTGCTTTAAGGATAAGGTCAAGGCAAATGAAATATCCCTAGAATAAAATATTATTTGTCACTGGAAGAAAGGTGCTAAAATCAAAAGGACTTATTTTCTCTCTTTGAAAGACAGCTACCTGGCAGTGGAAGAGGCAGGAGAAGCTGCTGAGCTCTCCTCCCCAGTCTCTCAGTAGCTCTCAGTAGCATGACACAAGTGTCTGAAGCTCAGTTTCAGTCTCCTTATTTCTGCACAAGAACACCCGGCACATCATGCTTTGATCCCCATCTCCCTTGGCAAGAAAAGGGTTTAAGGATAACCTAAATTTAGGCATACTATTTTCTAGGGGCATGCAACTTGTCCTTCAGTGCTATGTAAGGCACTAAATGGGGAGCTAACCTTTAGGAATATAGTCTGCCAAAACATTCCTTTCCCTCTCACCATTACCAGCATCAAATCAGCCTGTATTTGTTGTTCTGTGCATAGGCAGGTGCAAGCATGGTTAATTCTTATCAGCCATACTGGATTTTAGCAGGATTAATCTCATGAGTTCTTCTGTCTTACTGCCAGCCTCTGAAGCTATTTCCAAAAACTCTCCGGGTCTTGTCTCTAGCCCTCAGGTTTGCTGACCACCCAAAGTTTTCCCTGAGTTTCCTCTGTGATGAAAAAAGAGGCACCACCCTGGGAAATCCCTTTTCCCAGTGGCAGCCGTGCTGCCACTTCTCATTTGACTTTCCAAGAGGCATCAGAAGGCTAGTTGCAATCTCTTTGCAGGCTGCTAATCCAGAGCGCTGTATTACAGTGCCTTGCTGTCCCTCTGAATATGACATTAAGTAGACAATAAGCAGAATAGTGTTTACAGGTGCTACAGTGATATTAGCAAAGATATGTTGGTACCCCTGCCTTGAGTACCACTGAAATAGCTGTAACACCCCCAAGGCAATTCCAGAGACATACTCAGGCCGAGGCACAGGGTGATGCATAGCCCTCCTCATTCCTTATGCACGGGCAGCATCAACTTTCAAACTTAGGCTTTGCTGATAGTTACTGCTATGGAGGGTCTTTGCCCATTGTATAGGATTGTATGTTATTAGTTTGCTGAAATAAAACTCCTGTTGGTATGGAACTAGGACAAGCTGGCCCAAAACTAGGATGATTTCACTGTCTTGACAAATACATGCATCCTGATAAGCTATGACAGGCTATGCCAGTCCATGAAAAGTTACCACGCCTTAACCATGTGTGTGTAAGTTGAAAGGAGTTAGGGCACAGGTAGCCTAGCGCTCACACTCCAAAAGAAGCTATCTCCTCCAAAGAGAGACAGAAGAGCCATCTAACAAGAACCTGTCTCTCTTATCAAGAGAGCAGTGAGAGTCAGTAACTTGCTCAGTTCAGGTAAATCAGCGAGGGAGCACATTAATCACCGACCTGAGCTCTCAGACAGCTTGTTTGTTTATGCAAAGCTTGCATACAGTATGTTCTCATTGGCAAAGATTTCTGGTGTCTTTGCCTTTGTTGTCTGTGGTCATCTTGATACCATAATACAACAATTCCCACCTGCCCCAACCAGTGATATTTGCTCTTTGAAAGAATTTTTTACTTTCTTCAGGACTTCAGCTTTGCCCCATCTAATTTGTGTGAGCTGGGGCTGGCCATATCTTCCAGCGATACTGTAGTCTGAATACTGCAGGTCTGCCTGCGGGCTGCTCATATGGAACCGTGCCAGACTGCTGCTGCTCTGCTTTACTCTCTGGTCCGCAGAAGGTCATATAAAGGCATTTAACAGTGCCAGATAAATGAAGATTCATCAGGACTCAGCGCTTTTTCTGTCGCATTTTCAAATGCTTGCTTTTTATGGCTATTATTAACACCAGTATTAGCAAGGCATACTTTACACCTCGAGCCTTGTATACAGTAAATGGAAATAAACAGTGTTGGCTAAAATAACTCCAAAGCAAAATGAAGAGGATAGGATTTTTTCTTCTCCTCTTTGCTCAGTGGTTGAGGTAAGTCACTGCTTTCTGATAGGAGGCATCAGACTGCTCGAAGTGCTGTTGAAATGGGGGTGAGCACATGGACACTGGAGCTGTTAGCCCCTGGTAGCTTTCCCATACACTTTCTTTAGTTGTTTAGTTTCTTTAGTTCTAAGTTTACAACTTGGCACAGGACTTACAGAAAGCAGTTGGAGACCTACCACTCATCATTTGTCTCATGTATCTCAGGACACAGTCCATCTCGGAGTCTGCGCAGACTGCTGTTACAGCCAAGTAAAGATATTTATGAGTTCATGAAAGAGACACCTTTAATCTGTGATTACCAACATTTGGCTGCAGACTGTCAACCGAGTTTCCTCCAGGCCATTAGTGAGGCCCAGCAATGACAGCAACTGCCTTCATAAAGCAGGATGAGAAAAGCTTTTAAGCCCTGCTTTGTATTTCACTTAAGTGTCTCTCTTTCCTTGTGCTTGCTGCTGCTGAACCACCATTATGTGACTGAAAATGCCAGTTTATTCTGTTTGGAGGAGTTGGGCTGTATCCCTATCAGTGCCTCAGGCCTGACTAGCATTTTGCTGAAGTTCCCCTAGAGAGAGAAGGATAGTTTTATTTTCACTGAGAGAATTGTCCTGAGAAGCAACATAAAAAATAAGTGTACTTCTGTACACTTATTATCCCAAGCTAGTCACTCCTGAGAAGCAACATAAAAAATAAGTGTACACTTATTATCCCAAGCTAGTCACCGGGGAAACATTAACACGGCTGCATTTGCAATCATGTTTGTTTAAACAGAGCAGCATGAAAATTCACAGAAAAATCTCCACAGCTCCCTGAATCTGTATTGTTCTGCACGGCTCGCCGAGCCTGTGTCTTCAGGCAGTTTGACTCACACAAGCTCGGAAGTGAATTCACAGGTAGGCTTGCAGTCAGCAGGAATTTCCACCTCTCTTAGGCCAGGAGCCTTGTCCCTGCTGATCAGCGACCGTGTGCTCCCCATCCCTCAGGGCTCTCTTCTGACGGAGAACAAGGCACGGGCAGGTACTTGCTTTTCTGGGAAATGCTCTGTAAACTGGCCGTGCTGCAGAAATGATACAGCCGAGTGCTCGCTCGGGCAAGAGGCAGGAAGGTTCCTTATCTATCTATGCATTGGTCTACTCTTATGCAAATGCCTCTATTTGCCGAACACCAAACAATACGAGAGGCTTACCGTTCATTCTTTGGAAAATTTAGCCTGTAATAGCTTGTATTGTGATTTTGCTTGTAAAAATGACTGGCTGTAGGTGGATGCTAAGGCTTTCGTTTATATATCAAGGATCCAATCCTGTTACACCCAAATGTGTGGGATGCTTTCCATTGATTTCAGTGGGACACAGCGCCGACTGCTGTGTATTCAGCATTTATTTTTATGCAAGCCAAGGAAAAGCTCATTCACTTTGGGTAAAAAGGGATTGCACACAGTCCTATCCTTTCCCCTTACTGTACGTCTCCCCCCGTGGTGCCGATTAAGGTAAAATAAATGGAGTTTATTCACTTATAATCAGGACAACATGGAGATTACGGGGCGGAACACTAAACAGGTATGTGCGCCCTTTTGCTTTTATTTATCAGGACATCTCTTGCTCTAGCAGGGCTAGTTTCTGCAAACAGCTTGGCCGTGTTCAGTTTTCTACAGTAGTCAGCTCCTCACAGGGTTAGGCTGTTTCAGAACCGTGAAAATACCTGTGATGTGGATTTCACATGCACCATTTGAACATTTCTATTCCTTGTTTCTGTTTTTTCTGTCTTTTGAATCTTTTTGGTTTGCATTTGCACATGTGAACTGCATGGTTTTGTTCAGCTGAGCTCCCACTCCGTAGCTCAGCCCCAAATCATAACTCAAACTCTTTAAATGTGAGTGGCTTTTTAAAGCAGATCCAATCAGTGTTTCTCTTGGGAATGAAACCAAGTGAGCTTTCCTCAGGTTTGCAATTCAGTCCAATTATTTCACAGATCTTTGTTCATTTAATTCCTCTGAAGTGGAACAATCAGAAGAACTGGGTCAGAACTACAGTGCAAACAGGAAATGATGATTTCTCAACCTGAAGAAAATGAGATTTTAAAACACATTCAGTATTCGAGGTGCGGCCTCACCAGTGCCGAGTACATTCGTTCATTTATTTATTTTTAAAGCCTTATTATTCTGTCATGCATCCCGCTGGTTCTTTATGGCAGACCATAGCAGTCTTGAGAGAACTATTAGAATAATATTAATGCCCCTCACAGCAGAATCACGTAGCCAAAGCCTCAGGTACTGTAAATAAGCTCAGCTCTGTTGACTGCCCTGGACCTACACCAGTTTAGAGCAGCTGAGAACTTGAAGTTCAGTGGAGTGAGTTACAAGGCTATCATAAAAGGATGAGATATCACTTCGATAATATCATTACACATGATACCATTAATCTTCTAACAGATTCAGAAGGAGACTTCTAGCAGCGCTAATTGCCACTGAACACTTACTCCTTTTTGACAACAAAGGATGATTATGTAGCAGAATTTCTGCTTTGGCTATTGACCACCTTCCCCACAGGGCCTGACTCTCTCTGTGTTTTGGTTGTTGATTGTAACAACAGATGGTGTGTGAGGTGTACTGCCTCAGCTGACTGAACAACCGGGGTTTATGCTCAGATGACTAGTGCCAGGGATTGGCCTCAAGGCGTGGAAGGACAGCGCTGACATAATGTCTGCTTCCAGCTCGGGGCCTCATTCAACTCAGTGAAATCCATGAAACTGAACTCCGCATCAATGTTGTGAGCCCAGGCTAGCAGAGAGCAGGGTGGATTTACAGAGCTAAGGTCGCAAGTCTCAGCTGGCTTGAGCCTCTTCTCAGAAGTACTTTTTGCCTTACAGATTAGACGTTCCTCAAAATGCTGTCCTGCTGCGGGATGCAGGAGGACACTGCAGTGTATCTTCCCGCACGTGGTGACTTTTGAATGCCTCCAGTTGACCGTGGCCTCAGGATTTCATTCTACGATGGACTAAGTCAAGGCTCTGAAAACTCCTGTTGCAATTAACTCCTGTTTTTCTGGTGCATTTGGGAGAAGTTACTGCTGCATCATCTGTCTTCTTTTTTTATTCTTTATTTCTCAGAGGCTACTGATGATTAACCTGAAAACTCACAAGCCAGCTGGTTAAAGGGAGCTTCAACTTGACAGACTAACTCTGGAGAAATGGAAAGCAGCTGGAGAAAGATATCTGTGCAAAATTCTTTCTTTCTCAGAAGATTGTCAAAGTACATGTTATAAAAAAGTGCAATTTATGGACTCAGTGATTGTGTTTTTTTTTTTTCCAGTTTTGTTTCTTTTCTCCATTTCAAAGAAAATACCTCAAGATTATGTATAATTTTTATGGTCATTTAGCCATTGTGTTATTGACAGTATTTCTCTAACTCACAGACAACTAATGAATGCAATAAAATGCACCTATTTGAAGAGCATAGCATGATATGAGAGGCAATTTCATTATATGCAAGCAAAGGCAAATAACCGTTCTGGACAGGCAGTGTCACAAAACACAGAAAAAGGGGAAGGCTGATTCCCCAGTGCTGCTTTTAGAAACATTTCCTCTCCTGAAAATAGAGTATGTGTCATGCACAACAACTAACTTACTGAAGACAAAGATCTCCTAAAATGTATTGTTCGAAAAAAAGATTAATAGAAAATATTTTGAGATATATCACCTCAGCTCACCGGCCATTTTTTAGCAGCGATAGAATCTTTAAAGCACAGATATTCACTCTGAATTGGTGTTGGAGAGATTATTCTTTGTGTGTTACGCCCTGAAGGAAGAAAGGGATACGGCAAAACCAGAATGGGAGAGCTCCAAGAAGCAAATCTCTTCAGGGGAAGCCAAAGGAATGTGCACCCTTCATCATATTCCTCGGGTTGGTGCAGAATGTTCCTGCAGCGTCTGCTTTGGTGATTGGCAAGAGGATAAGAACATTTCATCTTGGCAGTCTTTTGACCAGAGGTTGCTAGCGAGGAAAGGCCCTGTTTTCAGGACACATGGACTGATATTGTAGTTATCTGTAGAAATAGATGTGCAGTCAGAAGAAAATCTTCTCAGTTCTCCAACTCAACAGCCAACTGGTCTGAAAAGTGGATGGAATAGGAATGAATTAAAAAGTCCTTGGGCTGCACTGACACTCAAGGACACGAGATGCCTGCCGCTCCTGAGGGAGCCATTGCTAGCCCCATGCTCTTCAAGCCTCTGCTGGATGAGACTGAGAAGTGCTTTATTTTTGAGGTGGACTGCTGAGAAACCCTGCATGCAACAGAAAGCTCTTTGATGCCAGCCAGTTTTAGTAGGGAGCAGCTGTCTGATACTACCTTCCTGGTGACAGCTGGATGCCTGAGCCGCCTTCTCCATCTACTGCACCTGTGTGAAGTAATTGGTGGATCCTTGTGGAAATTAATCTCATTACTGGTGGTACGCGTGACTGCACCTCAACTATTTGTCTTCATTTTCCTAACCTGGCTGTTTAACTCTCATATTTTCCGGTTTATTTTTCTCTTGTGCAGCAAGCTCATTCCTTCACCTGCTTTTTTAACAGCAATCCAAGTGCTATAATTTTCCCGCCTCTTAATTCTTCTGCTACCAGATATGCTACTATTTAATTGAACTTCTATACTTTAATTATAGATATGAAACAGAATTTCTTTTCCATCCTCTATAGTCACTATACCAGTGCAAGCTGGCAGAGTGATGCTTTACAATTTTGATGCCTACTCTGATTCTATTAACTTCTTCTTCTGCCCAGATAAATTTATAAAGTCCATCTCATTGAAATTTAACCCCTGCCTCAAATTGCCTGGAACAGTACAAATTCCAAGTTAGAAAGTATCAAGGGTGGGTGTGTGTGTAATTATGTAATTTACACAAGTCTTCACATATGCTCAGTTTACAGTCTCGGTGTCTGTCTCACATTTTATAGCTCAAGAACTAAGGTGTATCAGGATATTTAAAGGTTAGAGCCGCAGAGGTATTTGATTTCCACAGGACTTCAATGCCCACATATTTGATTGTGGAGACAGACCTGAGCGATTTGCCACACGTCACAAGAATTTTCTCACAGAGGGAGAAACTAAAGCCATTTCTCTAGGGAGCAAGTGTGCACCTAACCACTGGGCTATGTCGCTGCCTGTGCTCAGTAGCTGAAGTATTATTCCTTACAATAAATAGACATTACTAGAGCTATTCCGGTAAGATTTCTAAGTTGGCAAATGATTCTCACTTGAAAAACAGTAGCTGAGGCACAGAAAGATTTGTGAAAAAGCAGAGAGCCAGAATTCAGATCTTCTGTGGTCCAGCTGGTGCCTTACTCAAAAGTCTCTTCTTCCTCCAAGGTATCTAGGAAGCAAACCCCGAGTGACAGCAGGCATCAGCTGCAGAGGCCTAGTGTCTAATTGTCTGTCTAATTGTCCTGGTTTTGGCAGGGATAGAGTTCATTTCCTTCCTAGTAGCTGGTACAGTGCTGTGTTTTGGATTTAGGACAAGAACAAAGTTGATAACACACCGATGTTTTAGTTGTTGCTAGGTAATGCTTACCCTAGCCAAGGACTTTTCAGTTTCCTGTGCTCTACCGACTGAGAAGGCTGGAGGTGCACAAGAAGCTGGGATGGGGCACAGCCAAACTGGCCAAAGGGACATTCCATACCATGTGCCGTCATGCTCAGTACATAAACTGGGGAAAGCTGGCCGGGGGGGGCCGCTGCTCGGGGACTGGCTGGGCATTGGTCGGCGGGTGGTGAGCAATTGCACTGTGCATCACTTGCTTTGTATATTATTATTATTATTATTATTATTGTTGTTGTTGTTGTTGTTGTTATATTTCAATTATTAAACTGTTCTTATCTCAACCCACAAGTTTTCTCACTTTTACCCTTCTGATTCTCTCCCCCAGCCCACCAGGGCCGGGGGGAGTGAGCGAGCGGCTGCGTGGTGCTCAGTTGCTGGCTGAGGTTAAACCATGACACTAATAAAACAAGTTTCTGGACAGAAAGGCACTGATTAAGTAGTACTTAAAGTTAGCATTTTCCTGGACTTCAAAATAAGGTAGGAAAGTCTAAAAGTGGGTATTGGCAGCTATGTTCTATTTTTATTAAAGTGAAGATAAAACTAGATATACAGTGAATTCAGACTAAAAGTCTAGAAAATAGAATTTGTGGCACAATAACAAAACAAGAAAACATGAAAGAGAGAAGTAGATGGGCACAGCTGAACAGGGCCTTGAGGGTAAGTATGAGAAGTTCATGACATGAAAGATGAAAGAAAACAAGAGGAAGAATTTGGAGAGTGGACTGACAGCTGAGGAGTTTCACTTGCAAGCAGTAAAGCACCATCAGCAGGAGAGCACCTGAAGAGCAGCGCAAAGGAACTCCAGCCACTCCAGCCAGTAAGACAGCTTCATCGGGGGCCCAACTTAAATGCCTCTATGCAAACGCACGTAGCATGGGGAATAAACAAGAG
>NW_008794169.1:260269-264621 GCF_000699145.1 Aptenodytes forsteri | reverse complement strand
AAACTCTAAACTCTTTAGCAGGGCCTGTTGCGACAGGACAAGGGGGAATGGCTTTAAGGGGGTAGATTCAGACTAGATATAAGGAAGAAATTTTTTACGCTGAGGGTCCAACTCAAACTATTCTGTGATTCTATGAAATAAGCTGGAAAAGAATAAAATGAGAAAGTAAGCTATGAGAGAGAAGACTGTGTTTAATAGCCAGGTAGCTGAGGGTGAAAGACTGTAGCATAAGAGGTTGCTTTTTCTTTCTTTTTTTCCTCTCTCTTTTCTATTTTGAGGTGCTGGAACTCCAGATTTTCCTTTTCTTATTAATTATAATTTCCAGCTGCAAACTGTCACTGATGCTTTGCTTAGTTGTGGACAGAGTGGAACAAAATCGATATTTAATTTGCATATAAAACTACAAAATACTTTGTCAAAATTAGTCATGATAATTCGCGGTTGTGTTTTCAAGAGGTGTCTATCAGAGACCAATAATTTCAGGTCACTGAGTTAAGTCATCAGTAGTGCCTTGCTGAACATAACTATTTGGATGGATGATGTCTTGCGGCTGTCAGCATGTTGAACCTACTTGTTGATGGCTCTCAGAGAACTGGTTTAATGGTTGTACAAATGAAACAAGAGCTAAACTTAAAAAGAAAATGTCATGGGAATTAGGAAAATTTTGGAAAGAAGGAATATTTGTTCCCTGAATAAGCATGTTTTAACTTATATCTAACAATTCAGAAAATGGAAAAGTGAAACGGTATTTCTTTTTTCCTGTCATCTTCAATACCTAGGCAACTGGCCAAACTCTGCCACTAGTAGGTTGAAACCTGCTAGTAAGTAGGTTTGAATAAGAACATAATTAGCACATAGGAATTAATAAGAGAACTGGAAAATATTGCCAAATTTAACTACAGCACTCAGGATGGTTTTCTGCCTCTTAGTGCCTACTACTTTGACAATGACTGATGACTGTAAACAGCAATTAAACATTTTTGTCAGTTTGCTGTGCGTACTTCACACTATTAGCCAAGTGTGTTTAGAGAGTTAGTGGTTCCATATCAACACGTCTCTTCATTTTGACTGTGTAGCTCTACATTTTAAATGCGTTTGTTCAATCTCTTTTGGGGATTATTTACCAGAATTAAATCTGTGAGCTTTGCAACTAGTTACATTTCATTTAGGACATAATTTCGAATATAATTACTAGCCACATCACTGAGGCTGCCGTTGAAGAGGTATAGTCCTGATACCAATGTCTGGAACAGTCACCGATACTTAGAAAAGCGTTACATTTAGCAAACCAGATTTTCATTTGGGTAAACTTATGCCAACTAAAAGCCTGTTCCAGCATCTTTAGTGAATTAGCTGAACATTGTGGTGCTTAGGAGTTGTACAAAGCTCTCAGCAGCACCTGTGCCTCAGAAGCAAACGATGCAAGAGGATCAGAAGGAGGGGCAGCTGGTTCAGCAGCTCCCTCCCGTATGCTGACCACACCATGCCAGAGCATGGAAAGCACTGGAGCCATTTTGGTCCCCTCTCGCCTTGTCTATGTCCCCAGCACACACTTTGTATGTATGGTGGAAAGGGGCTCTTTTGTTTGACTTGACATGTAATGGGTGCATGTATAATAAGCCTTCTTAAAATTGCAGCAAGTTTAAACCTTCTGTTGCCCTTTTTGGGGGTTTTTCAAAGCCTGAATGATGCCTGCATCCTTTGTAACGGTGGTTCTCTTTCTTGCTGTGAGGAGCTTTGCTACCGCTTTGTCCTTCTCTTCACAAACTCCCAGCTAATCCCACCTTCCCTGATTTTCTTCCCCTTCTCTTCCTTGCCGTTCCTCTCTCCAACAGCTTCGTCCCCCCTTTGCTCCATGTTCACCTCTGTTGCTATCGTGCTGCTTTAGTGAGGCACGCCTTGCTATTTGGACATCAAATGGTTTTATTGCATATTTTTCCAGGAGGTTCTATGGAGCACCCTGTCCCAGCTACCCTGTGCTAGCAACAGTAATTGCTCTGAGCAGCTTCTCACCCCAAATTGTTGCTTCAGTTGGAGAGTAGTTGGCCTCTCTCAGCTCTATTTAGTGCTCTGTGAAGATGTACCCTATTTCCCAGGGGAGCATTTAAACGCTCCCCCAGTCATTCAGGTGCATGTGGTAGCAGATGGTCACTGGCTGATAAAAAGTCATTGAGCTATTGAGAGCTTAACCACGTCTCTCTCTTCTGTGATTACAATCAATAGGAATAGTTGACATGGAATCTGTGACTGGAGGACCTCCGGCTTTTTTGACAAGGAACACGTAGCTGGAAGCAGGAGCTGGCTAAGCACAGTTCCGTGCTACAGGGGCGGGAAGGAGGGGGCTGATGGGGAACCAGTGGTTGTGATTTGGTACCAGTAACAGCTCTGTCGTTCCAGGTAGTGCCCTGTTTGAAGGGAGGAACATGCAGCGTCTCTCAGTGAACGCAACTTCTTGAAGAGGACAAAAGGGCTCCACACAAATTTGAAGAGTGGGTACTGTTTTCCTTGGTACTACTACAAATTATATTTTCCCAGAATTTTTTTTATGTATTTGCTATGCAAAAGCTTTTAGTGTGGAAAGGGCTGTTTGTTCTAATGCAACAGGAAAGCTTAATATCGTTTATGTCTTCAGTATACATTTTAACAACCTACATAAAATGAAGAATATTGGTGTTGGAATTTTAGGCTTTAATTAAGGCTTCTACCCCTCTACAGAACTGTAAGTGTAGGTTTGATATTTCTACAGAGAATGATGACTCCAGGAAGAACCCAGGAGAGAGAAAGGAAAACAGTCAGTGCAGGCTGTATATTTATACATTGAGAAAGCAGCTACCTATTCTAAAATCTTTGTAATTCAGCTTCACCTAAAAATTGAGAAATAATTCTGTATTTTTTAAAAAAGTTGTTATATTGACAATGCATTATTTTCTTGAATAGAAAATAGTATTTTTAAGCAAACATGCATGTTATGATAAATGCTTAGATAAATTTAGTTAATTTTTTTTTTCCTTTATGAAACATTTTTTCTCTCAGAGATTTAATTTTTTGATATAAAAGATTTGAAAAGACTTAACTTTGATTAAGGTAGGTAAATTGAGGTGTTGTGAAGATGTATTATAACTTTAACATAGTATTTTCTCTAAATTTTCTTGCACCAATACCACTGAATACTGTGACAGACTTTGGGAAGTGATGCGTTCTAGATGCAGACATTCATTTTTGTTGATTCAGCCTGATCTCATTATTGTCCACATCTGGGACTTTTTGGAAATCTCCACAGCTTTTTCCTGGATTCTCTTCCCAGGCTTCCTTCACGTAGTAACCAGAACATGGGGGCAAGGTGTACAGCTAGACCTTGTCATAGTAGGAAGCCAGGACCTGCAAAGGGTGCGTATCTACATGTGGTGCCTGGGAAGTGAAACCAGTGCTTGAGCCTTTTGAGGGACAATAGCAACCTGGCACTTGGTGCACGCCTGGTCAGCTAGCTCCCCTACCAGCGCTTCCAGGACACTGCCCGGAGTTCTCCCAGGGGGAGAATCCAGCAGGAAAGGAGATGAAAAAGCATGCTTTTCAAATGCTTTCTGCCTGCCCAGGCTTTTCTGTTTTGATGCCACCAAAAACCTGTTACTCTGAAGACCGATGTGATAGCTGTGTGAGAAAGAGACCTTGAGGTTCTGATAGGGTTTTAAGAGTTTTAGACGTGGCCTTTTCCTCTGATTAGTGCTTGTTGTGCTTCATTTCTCACATGTAAAATAATTCTTAGCAAGGGGAGAGCAGTGAGTAACTCTGCCCCTCCATAAACCCAAGCACTTAAATGCATTTCTAGTGTCATGTTGTGTTCAATCTAGCTGAATTGACATTGTGCAGCAAAGCACAGCGGCCTCTCAGTTACAGATGACGTGGCTTCTGCTGACTCTTTTTCCAGCTGAAGAATCATTTCATGGAGCTTTCATACACCGTCTTTCTTTCCAGCTTTTCTGGACCCTGTGAAAAGCAGAGTCAGAATTGAACAGGTGAAGTTCAGGGGAGTGCGAAAAAGCCTTCAGGGAGCTTCAGTACAAGAAGATGAAGGAAGCAGGCTGCCTGCCGCAGGCTGAGTCAGCGTGAGGGTGAGCTCCCCCCAGGAGGTCAGGGAGAGAGGGCCAAAGTATTGAAGAAGAAACCTATTCAGCGGTACATCGAGGAGAAACGCCTCTTCATCAAGGAGAAGGTGTCGGTCACAACAGTATCATCTCCTCACGGTACCCCTCGGGCAGAATGTGGCGGGACGGCGGGGCAGAGACCCGCCGCCCTCCCAGGGAAATCCCCTCCCTGACGGCTGCCCGGGGGGGGACACGCTCCCAGTCGGCAGC
>NW_008794169.1:254361-259223 GCF_000699145.1 Aptenodytes forsteri | reverse complement strand
CTGTCTGTCAGTGTTGCTTGAGGATAACGGCCCCGAAGCGCCTGCATTCAGACGGACAGACAGACAGACAGTTAGTTTCTGAATTCGGATATTGCGGAGGAAAGCGTGGAAAGGTGAGTCTGAAAGAGGAGGCAAGTAAGCCTCCGTTTCTGTTGTGCCCGTGAGAGTGGGATCGTGTCCTGCATCTGACTTCAGTTCTAAACATTAACTTAAAAGCTTGAAATGGAAACGCAACTTACAAGCTCTTTTTTTTTTTTTTTTTTTTTAAGAAAAGCGTTAATTTGATTAATTGACACAAAGATCCGTGTATCCACAATTAAACTGGATTCAGGACACAAATCTGTACAGAAGTGGGGCCGAGAGGAATTACCCCACTCCTGTTGACTGAGTCTTAGCTTTACCAGTTTGATCAATGTGTCTCAGCTTCTTTGCTGTCTGGTGCCTGTGGTACAAACATGAGGTTGTCAAACCCTGTGTAAAGAAAATGCTAGCAAATACTCCAAGCGCGGTGAAAGGAAATCACTTTCCTGGGATTCCTGGTGCTCCTGCTAAATTGACCTTGTTTTTAGCAATATGACATCTTTTGTAAAATTTGTGCGGTGTAAACTGGGCCATAGTGCGCCTAAGAATGTGCAAGATACAATACTGACTATAATCAGTGTCTTTCTCTTATGCGTGATCCACTCGCTTGCTAAGAGGAAAAGGCCAAAAGAAGACAAGGAAAAATGACATGAACGTTACTTTAAATCTCTGAAGAAATGATGTTAAATGTAAATGTTGGTATGGTTAGTAGTGGACACTTTTTACTATATTTTGTTTTCCAGATTCAGAGTTCTTACAATCAAAGCAAGTAGTAAGAGGACTGTTGTATTTAAAATCTGTAATTTTCATTGTTACAACTGAGTAACTTGTAGTTTCAGATGTTACAGTTTTTGAAATGGCATAACTTTACCTTCAGTCAGCACAGGTTTTTTTTTCTCTGATATTTTTTATGTCGTTTTCTTTGAGTATGCATGACAAAACCATCTGGTTAGAAAAATAGACCGTGCAGATGACAATGGGACTGTCAGGATGTCTAATCAGCAAGGGTAATCATGGTAAACAAGCAGTGAATGACTTGAGGAAAGAGCACATCAGCTTTAAAAAATTATACACCATCCTTCCATGTCAGCGTCTCTCAGCTCAGCCTTCTGCGCATCCCAGACTTTGTCATCCAATTTGCACCCAAGCTCTATCATTTCGGTTCAGCACATTATCCTGCAGCCATCTCCAATGTTGCCATCTCTTTTCATTAGCATCTCTTAAATCCTCTTCTGTCGAATGCCTTGTTACCGCATGTGAAATGTGACACTGATTACCTCTCATGTCTTCCTTCCCTAGCCAGATGGGATGGCTGTGATAGTTTACATAAAGTGGGCAGGGAGTGAATTTGGATGGGTAACATCTACATGTACGCACGTGCACACATGTAAACGTATATATTTTATAGACACTCGTTTGGAAATGTAAACCTGCTGCGTTTTACCTGCATTCGTGCCCTTGTTATGTTCACTTTTAAGAGTTGCCTCGGCATATGAATGCACGGACAGAGATGTTAGCAGAACTGGTAAATTTTAGACAGTGGTTACAGAAGCCTTGCACAGAGCTTATTTTCTGCACAGAAACATGGATGCTTGCATCATGTTAACCCATACTAGCAACAGAAACAACACGATGTGACTTGGTTGTCCAGTGAACTGTAATTTGTAATTTACTGTGTTTTAATTTACAATGTTCTGTTCAATATACACATCTAGTTTCTCCTGAACAGTTTCCAGTCTAAAAAATAATACATTCATAGAAAATGGTCTGCAAAAAATTTGGTAAATCTTAGAAAATTGAACTGTGTTACTAATAATTCATAGATATAGAAGGGAAACTCAGTCCAAATAATTCAATTTATTTAAAAGATTATTTTGCTACTACAAGGTGCCAGGGACTCAACCATCAAATGGATCAAGGATAATCATATGGATTTCATTCTAAAACCATAAATTATACATATATGAAGATACAGTGTTGTGTGAGGTATATGCACATCCTGGAGTACCTGTGAAAGGTAGTGTATTTGTTTGACAGATCTTTAGTACTGAGGTTACTAGGCTATGCATATAAATTATGTGCATTTTCAGGAGATATCAGTGCCCAGAGACTATGGAAAATGCAATATGATGTAGCAGGTAGTAATAAAATATGGAAGATGTACTTTTAAAAGAGGTCATAGGATTTAAGAATTGTTGATCTAATCTGTTAGGCATAATGATTGATGAGGGTAAGGTGGTGCAGCCTGCTTATTATTTTTTCACCCCCTTGGGCTTGATCCAGTAGCCTTTATACAAAGCTGATTTCCATGAGAGTGTGCCAGAGTTAAATCTGCAGGTTAATTTACAAACCTTCAAATCATTGAAGAAAAAAGTTGCACCTTGTCTTCAAATCACATAGTTGCTTAAAGGTCCAGTGTCCAGTCTTCGAAGTCCGTTTGTTGCCTGTACGGGTTGATACATTGGAACTGCAGACTGTCACACGTGACATATACAACATACATAACATACAGCTGAACTGCAACTATTACGAAGTGATGTAACAAGGATCATGTAGGTGGAGGTCAAATCCCAAAATAAATCCCAAAGACTTACCAGGGTTGAACCTGAGAGGCTGTGTGAGGATTTGGAACGTGTCTTAACTAAAATGATGTAAGTGATCCTATGCAGCTTATCACTGCTTCCATTGCAATAAGTAAAATGTTGTTAAAAGCCTCAAGAGCAACAGTATATTACCAACTACACAAATACATAAGATCCATTATAAAATCATACGTAAAGTCACCTTTTACTTTGTGACAGTGATATATATTTCACCTTGAAAAGCTGTTTTTTGAATTCTGCCGTATTTTCTGTCTGTAGTCCTTTTAATCTAAATAAATAAGCTTTAAGAAAAGTGGTGGTATAAACAACATGATCTGCCATCATTACTTGATAAACAACTACGTTTACTTCATATCAGAAGTATTAATATTTGTTTGGTTAACAATTTTGAATTAAGTTAGGCTGAGTTAACATATTCTGCCCAAAAGGGAAGCTGCTAAAGTAGCCCAAATGGGAACTCTTAATACTCTTGAGAGGGAGACTATAGTAATTCAAACTTCTTTCATGGATGTTTAAACTAATATGCATTGCTGGACAATTTTGACAGGCTACAGAGTTCATTTTAGTGGCTTAGCTGATAGCCAGCAACTTCCTAAATTTGATATAATTTGTAATATTTAAACGTTTGCCTGCGTATTGGGTTTTTTTTGCTACTGAGCATGTGCAAAATTGTCTGAAACCTAGGCCACGAAGCTGCTCAGAGGCCTTGACTGTGTCTAGATTGCAGTGGGTGCTGAAAACAGGCATTCCTGCAGCTGCTCTGATACGTGTTCTCAGAGCACTGCAAGCCCACGAGAAAGTATGTGTGAGTGTATCCCATAATCTATTGGTAGGAGGCTCCAGAGAAAGGGGGAAAACTGGTTTTGGCTTGCTTAATTTGAAGCAGACTTGAAAAGTTTCTCATTTTTGAGGTGCAGCTCCTAAGCGCAATGCAATTTGCTGCAAATGGGTGAATAGACTTGAGAAAGGGGGAGTTACGGCTGTGAACTGGGTGCCACCTCCTTTTGGCCCGGAGTTAGATGCCCAGTTATTTTCAGTCTCCCGTTTTAGCTTCGGTCATTTCGTATTGGCTAGCATATGTAGCTTCCTTCTCAGCATCTTATTCCTGGGTACCTGATTTTCTACATGCCTTCTGTAGGAAATCCACTGGATGACAGAGCTCCTAAAATTTAGATACTGCAGCCTTCGTACCTCTAGTTCTAAGTCTTTAATGTTATAAAGAGATCAGTAGAACCTGATTTTCAAAATTTGGAAATGCTTATGTGAATCTGAAGTTTTCGTACATTACTTGAATTTGTATTTGTTGTCAAATAACTGGCTGTCTTGATAAAACAGGTCTTTTATACCGGACAGTGCATATAAAATAATTTGACACAAAACGTCAGTTGCTATTGAGTCCAAAAGGAAGAGGATAAAAGAGTACATCAACTATTTGCATTTGGAGTAGGGAGAGCTATCGCTAATGTATAATTCATTATATTTTTAGTAGGATAATACATCTTTCTCATTTAGTTCTAGTTTCGGTCTCAATGATTTATGCACTGAAAAGCAATATTCTTGAGTGTGGAATTATTATTCATCTCTTTCAAGTTAGTACAATTGGTAGCAAGGAAAGAAATACTACGTGAGAAAGCATGTTAAAATTCTGCTTAAGTCATTGGTAAAGATGTCAATCTTTCAAGAGATAGGATTGTTTCAGGTAAGTTTTATTTTGCTCTCTGACACTGGAAAATTCTTCAACCTGAGGCAGTTTTTGTTTTCCATAGTTTGACTTGGTGTGCTTAAAGATAAGTCACTGAGTTCTGGAAAATTAAAAATTACAAGGATACTTTAATGATCCAGTTCCCCAGCTTGGTTGCCTAAAACTGGGCAACTAGATTCAGGCTCAGATATATTCTGTATATCTGTCTGTCTGTCTGTCTGTCTGTCTCTCTCTCGTTAAATCGCTTGTGAGCTAAATACCTGTTTTAAGTGCCTAACATGGATTTATCAGACTTGTCAGCCTTTAGGTAATCACGTTTTACCCTCAGTGTATTTACTAGCTTTAAATATTCAGAGCAGAGAGTGTACTTCAAAGATAACAGGCAGATATCTGCTTGCGTTGGGTGCAGGTGCCCAGGGGCTGGCAGCAGGGGGGCTGCAGGGGCCTCTGTGAGGAGAAGCCGGGGCTGCCCTGTG
>NW_008794169.1:243320-254138 GCF_000699145.1 Aptenodytes forsteri | reverse complement strand
GATGGGCCCACCACAGGCACAGCTGAGCCCCGCAGCCACGGTGGTCGCACCTCAGGGAGAATGTATTTAAGAAAGGGTAAAACACCGCATAGGCAGTGTGTGAGGACTGAGGGGAAAAGAAGTGTGGGAAACAGCTCTGCAGACACCAAGGTCAAAGAAGAAGGAGGGGAGGTGTTGTTCCAGACACCGGAGCGCTGCAGACACCAAGGTCAAAGAAGAAGGAGAGGAGGTGTTGTTCCAGACACCGGAGCAGAGATTGCCCTGCAGCCCATGGAGAGGACCATGCTGGAGCAGATATCCACTGTGGAGGACCCCACAGTGGACCTAGTAGATACTTCCTGAAGGAAATGGCAGCCAGTGGAGAGGAGCCCATGCAGGAAGAGGTTCTCCTGACAAGAACTGTGGCCCATGGAGGACCCATGCTGGAGCGGGTTTATCCTGAAGGACTGCAGCCCATGGAGTGGATCCACACTGGAGCGGTTTGTGAAGGACTTGCAGCCTGTGGGAAGGACCCACGCTGGAGCAAGGGAATGGTGTGAGGAAGAAGGAGTGGCAGAGAGGAACCATTATGGACTGACCGCAATCCCCCATTTCCCACCCCCTGCACTGCTGGGTGGGGTGGAAGAGTTGGGAATGTAGGAATGAAGTTGAATCAGGGGAAAAAAGGAGGGGGAGGTGCTTTTGTCTTTGTTTCTCACCATCCAACTCTAGTTTAATTGGCAATAAATTAAATTAATTTTCCTCAATTCAAGTCTGTTTTGCCTATGATGATAATTGGTAAGTGATCTTCCTGTCCTTATCTTGACCCATGAGCTTTCTCCTCTCACTTTCTCCCCCTGGACTGCTGAGGAGGGGGAGTGAGAGAGCGGCTGGGTGGGTGTCTGGCAGCCAGCCAAGGCCAACCCACCACACTACTGTAACAACTGTGTTTTTAAATACAAAGCTTAGCTCTACTCAGTTCTTAAAACTGTCTTGTAAGCACCAGCTTTTAGTGGCAGTTTTAGGATTGTAGATCCCAGCTGGCTGGTGCAGTCTCTCTGCGGCCCTGCAAAAGGCGTTTGCAGAATCTTACGCCTCTGCAGCGTTTTCCTGCTGGCTGACTCCTGATAGCTCCGTGCTCATTTTAAGCTACTCCCTAGTCAGTCGCTTGCCAGGTTTTGGATCCAGTTTTGAAATGCTCATCTCCTCCCTAGACCGTTAATCACATTTATCATTAGGAACCTTGGAGGCCTAGAAGGAGCAAATATTTCTCCTTTATCAGATAGCCAGTAATTTGTTAGAATTTTATGTGCTTCATGCAGGGCCAAACCATGTTGCTTCAGGAGGTCTCACTACCTGTGCTGTACACAAATTACTGCATTATTTATTTCTACCAGTCCTGTGTTCTGTCACTCTCCACCACAGCTGGGCATGTGTGGCACAATCACAATTTAATAATGAACCTTCATTCACTCTCCCTACCTCCTTCAAAAAATACATTAATGTATTTTATTGCTTAATAGTATTTCTGTGAATTTTTTCCCTCCTCCTTTCCTCCAGTCTAAGTGCAGAATAAGAGTTCAGACCAAACTGTATATTGAATTTGGATTTTACAGCTGAAATCATTGTAAGGGCTCTGAAATGACCTCCAGTTTTGCCTACATATTTTTTTATAGCTTCTTATTCTTTGCCTTTCTACGGTGAGCAAGCCCTGCTTTTCTTTCTCTTCCATTGCTATGTCCTTGATCATTCTTGCCATGCTTTTATTCTGCAGTATCTTTCTGTTTAAGAGAAGGACTAATAGTGTTCCAGATAAGCCCGCACTGTTGTTTCATGGAGCAGTTTTAATGTTCTTTGTGTCATCAACACTTTCCATGTGTACATCCCTTCACCTTGTTAGCTATTGTGTCAGCAAGCCTGCCCTGCATTGAGCAGGGCATTTCACTGAGCTGTACATATATAGTGTTCAAGTTCCCTTTCTGAGAGCATACGGTTAATTTGGAAGCATATAAGGTAGTAGTTCATGTGCTTTTCACCAGTATTCATTGATTTCCATTTGCCTACATTGCACATCACTAGCCATCAAATTGAGAAATTAATCTGGTTGATGGGCGTCACCCTGAAGTTCCTTGCACTCCTCTTTTGTTTCTCCTGCCCATAGTACTTTTTGCCATCCTGAGATCTTCTTGTCTCACTGCTCCTTTTCATCAGCATCATTAATGAGAGGTTTTCCTATGGAACCCTGAGGAATATTGTTCTTAAACTTTTGCAGGGGTGAAGGTGACTGTTTAAGTCTGTTCTTGCTTTCTGTCTTCTAAGAAGCCAGTTTTTAATCCAAAATAGTGTTTGGTTTCATATCCTATGATTTGCTTGCTTTCTTTAGTGGCATAGCTTTTGGAAGTCTAAAGAAGGTATACAACTGTTTCCTGTATTCAGTGCTCCACTGGCGTACTCAAACCATTCCAGGAGATTATGAATATCCAATTCCAGTATCTGTTAGTAGTGTCTAATTCCAGACTAGTAATATCTAATTTCAGGAGATTAGTAACATCTGGAGAAGCCATTTCAGTTTGAAGTTTAAAGAAATACTGTATTTAATGGTTTTTAACCAAACTTTCAGGGACTGATGCAGAAGTGACAGGTCTGGAAATCCACCTACAGCGACTGAAATGTAGAAAGGCATTGTTCACTACTCTCCAGGTTCAAAAGCAATGTGTCTTTTCAGTGAGATACTACGTGTTGTTGGTAGCAAATTATCTAAATCATCCCTAGACTTCAGAAGGTTTTTATTATCTCATACTTTTATTGTTTTAAAAGAATTATTTATTTTGTTGGAGTTTATAAACCAGGTGACCCTTGTTTAAGAACTGCTGTAGACAGACATCAATCTGATTGTGAATCACCAGAACTAAGGACAGGGTTATTGTTGTGTTAGGTGGCAGAACTGGTCAAGATCTTAACTCAGTACTAACTTCGTGTTGGAAATACATCCTTAGGAAAAAGTTAATGCTTTGTTAAATGTCTTATGAATCATTCTGGTTTTCCCACCATCAAGCTTATAAAACTTTGAACTAGAATAAAGTGGAAGTTTAATGGGGGTACATGGGGAATACATGATGCTGTTCAGTGGAAGAGTGACAATTTACCCCTCCCTTCTGCAATGTGATAGAGAGTTCTATTTTGATTAAAAAACAAAACAAAACAAAATTATTTGGCTGAGCTTTAAAGGAGAGGAGGGGCTATATGGAGCAGTAAAATCCAGGCAGCTCATGCCACCTTACTCTTAAAAGTTATCTTCCGCGAGACTTAGTATAGCTCAAAGCAGTGGAAACGAAATAGGTAGCAAGAGCACCTATTAGTAGGAAGAACCAATTTGCTACTGTGCCTTCCTCTATGCATGTGTGTAACAATTTGTCAGCAGGAAGCATGCTGCTCTGTTTTTAAATGAAGCGTCTGTGACACCCTGGCTACTGCCTTGTAGCCTCCCATTGTAACTTCAAGTCTTGGAACCTGGGCAGTGAGACAGAGTGTAAATTGTAGGCTACTTTTGCAGATTTTGGTAAACTGAACTTTGAAGAAATCAGTAATAACAGAAGGAAAAACACATTTTCTTCTTGCCTTGAATTATGTTCAAAATAATATATGAGAAATGCGGGTTACCGTAATACACACTGTTACGGCAAAATAAATGTTCTAATCACCAAAGCACTATTGCGTGTCATCTATCTAATTCTGTGTAACGAAGTATGTAATGGAAACAGTAATTATAACTAAAAAATGATTTATGAAAAATTTTCCTGGAAATGAGATACTTTTGGCATCATACCTATTCTGAAACCTATTCATTTGGCTGGTTAACTTATTAATAGCAATGTTTGTCTCTCAAAGGCTGAATCATCCTAAAAGAAATCATATTCATTGATATTTATAATGCATATACATTAACAGAAACATAGAAATAATTTGGCAGATGTTTTTTGAACAGACAAAATAGATTCCTTCTGTGAGACTGTTCCAGTTAACATTTTTATACATAGTCATGTTTTTAGCATAAGTTATCTGCCCTTTAGGAATGAATTCTTCTGAGTAAACATTCAAATCTGAGAGCAGGTTGAAAGACCCCCCCCTTTTTTTATATATCAATGTGTCATAGAAATGCCCATTTTTTCCCCAGTAAAGCTTACGTTAACCAGTATGTACAGGGCTCAGTTTAAGATGAGACACAATTATACATCAAGTGACTTTGCACTGCGGTAAAACTAGAAATGGGAAATACTAGCCAGATTTCCAGGTGTTAAATGATCCCCTGGGGCTATTTCTAGACTAATTTCATTATCTCTGGATGCAAAAATTAAGTTAATCTATTTTATATTTTGAAATATATTAAATAATTAAAAAAAAAAAATATGATGCCCTTTAGTTCTCTGGGAGTTAAGTGGAGGGTAAATCAAGTATCTGGTTTTTAAGAAGCTGGATGCATAACATAGACCTAATGATGGATTGTGAGCTTTGCTTCAGGAATAATTCAGGGCAGAATGTTAGTTTCTGTATTTCGTTTGCTGCTAAAGCTAAATGTTATATGGTCAGTGAGACAGAGGATTACAGGTGAAAAAGGGACAGTAGATGGTCTGAGGTAGTTGAATGATCCCAAGAGAATTTCGTTCTAGTCATATCTCAAACAAAAAAGGTTCCTGAATGGAGTTTCAAAACTTGAAAAAAAGTTTCAAAATTCAAAACTTTCACTGACAGTCTTTCGGTCCCTCATTTTTAGAGACACTTGTCTTGAGTCTTAAAAGCTGTTTAGCAGGGGTAGTTGTGGTATGAATTTGACTTACTAATGTTGCTAAGGCACTGAAGGCCAAATCTGGAAAGGAATTTAGGTGAATTTCCTAAATCTTGTAGGAGCTGGGCTGCTAAATATCTTAGCAGAGCTTGTCTTGAAGCATTATAACAAAAATGACATCTGGAAGTAAATGGGAACAAACCTAGTATGTGTTTAGTGCAGAGTTTAGAGAATACAGAATTAATGCATAGCATATATTAAACTGAGAGATACATTTCATTAATTATCTGCTTGGTTAATATGCATTTTCAGAATAAAAAACTTCATGATAAAATAGATAAAATTAGCACAAGGGGATCAACTTAAAGTGAAATGGGTTGTCCTAGCACATGTATTACCCAGCTTTTTTTAGTTGGCTTTCTAACTGTAATCTTCTTTTAATGAGATTTTAAATGCAATTTCACTACAGATAATAGATATGACAGTGTAGGGATTCAGAAAGCCCAGAGACTAAAAAGAATATTGTGTCATGTAAGCCTTTTCTTTGGTCACGATGAATTTTCTTTGTTACACTTTTACTAGCACTTTTTTCTGTCTAGTGCGAATAAATCAAGAAACAGGTATCATATTGTGTGTGTAAGTATCACTGGCTATTCTTTAAATGGTTGAATTTGATTTTTGCTGTTCCAATGTTTTAATAAACCATTCTTTTTAAGTACTGAGCACATTTCTTTTGCAGCCTTCGCAAAATGGTTTTTTTCCCCTCTTTCAGCTGTCATTTAGATGTTGATGTGTAAAGCAAAATGGCAAAAATCAACACCCAGCACTCCTACCCCGGTATGCACAGACTGTCTGTCAGAACTACCGATGAAGATATTGAAAGGATTGAAAATGGCTGTATCAGGTAATATATTGCTTTCATCGCAGTCAAGAGGACAGTTTGCTGCATAATTTGTGGCACTCTCTAGCTCTGCATTATGGGAGTGTTACATCCCGATATTGTTGATCCAATGCACTTAACTGCCTTAACAATGTATAGCCAAAGTACAGAAGAGACAGCAGCAGGAAGGTTGTCATGGCTTGCAGTTTTGGAACCAGAATCTGTATTACCTCAGGAATAAACCCCGTTTTCACATCAGTGGGAATTACACCAACTCATTAAGGAGAAACCTCTTTCTCAGGTCACCACGCAGATAGCAGGGTCTGTTCTTCTCCCAGTCTGTGGGATTTGGAGAAAAAGGCATCCGCACAGTGCCATGCAGTGAAAAGCCTCAGGATGTTTTTTTTAAAAGTAGCCTCTGCAAATCGCCTAGTTCCTGTGATAGGGAACATTTGTAGTGTATAAAGAATATCGACATTTTTGTACTGGCTTTTCAGAGCCTCTCACTGTACAGTGGACCTGTAACAGTTTCTTTACATTCACCTTTCTCTGTTTTGATAGTTTTAAAGTGGCTGTTTAAAATGTGCCAGTGAGCTTGCACTTACATTTTACACGGTACCAGTCATTTGTCCAGACTGGGCAAACACTGCTGGGCCTGCAGGAAAGTGTCTGATGATCCACACCGCCTGTACAGACTGGAAAAAGTGTTCAGCTTTTGGCTGGTTACGGTCAACCACCTCCGCTATGTGGACCTTGTCATGCTGTCTCTTGCTGTTCAAATGTGTACCCAGACTAGAGCATGTAAAATCCTGCTGTTACAGTAATTTTGGATTGCATGCCCCTAGCATCTAGTATGGAAGTGATCCCTGTCCTGTTTGAATTGGTCCTTTTTTTCTTTCTGCTTTGCTTACATGGTACTTTCTGTCATGTGGGTGTACCTACACTAGTGACAATGGAGCTGCTTTTATTCAGCACAGTATGGCTTGCTTGACTTAGTTATACTACGCCATGGTCTCCTTAGGGAGATTTGCAAGAGCCGTGTCCCTTTGTCTCCGTTTACAGTGATATCTCAGAAACAGGGAAAACACAGAGAGAAATGAGCCTCTTCCTTTCCTTTTTTTAACGTCCTTTTTGTAGAGGATATCAGTGATTGGCAGCTCACAGAATGGAATTACTGGCAGGGATGTGAGAGTGTGGTTATAAAGGTTTAAATGTAGAATTAAATCACTGCAGTCATCTGCCGTTTCAGAGGCAATGGCTTGCTTATGACAGCTAGAGGGACTGAAATATGAATTGCACTTCATCATGATGATGATGGTCTTCAAGAGCCATTTATTTAAAAGAAAGTTTGCTGTTATCAGCATTAATTACAGGAGTTCATAGATAAGTACAAAGATACAATCTCACTCTGTAAGAGATCTCATATTTAAGGTTTTTGGATTGCTGAAGTGATTGCTAGTAAGTATATAGGAGTCTTATAAAAAAATCCAGAACGAGCCCTGGTAAAGTCCAGGTTCCAGTGAAGTCAATTTCAAAACTCCATTACTGAAAGATGAGGCTAAAATTTCATGTATTTTTCTCAAATGCTAGTTATTTCAGTGCTAATAAGTAGTCTTACAATTACGGGAACTCATGGGAGTTGGCAGACACTGCACGTAGCTTAATGTTACAATCACTGTCTGCACTTGCGTGCAACTGGGCTGTTGTAGTGTTTTCCATGTGTGGCAATAGCCTGAGGTGCCTCATCTCATCGCTGCCAGAGCAGCCCTGAAGATCTGTAGCCTGTTTTGCTATGCGACAGGTGAAGTTTCAGTTATGAAGTGAGCATCATTAGGCCTGCTAGTTGTGCAGCTGGTGGCAGTAGGCTGGTAAGAACAGCAGTGGTGCTGCTCAGGACTAAAAATCACCATTTTCCCTTTCAATCCAAGCAAGAGTGAAAGCAAAAAGAGATGCGTATTTGCTTTGAGTCACAAAAAGGAACCGCACTGGTAGAAATTCCGGACTGTTTAAACCCAAACAATGGCTAGGAGAACAACACTGAAAAAAGCAGTGGGCAGTTACTTTAAAGCCCCCTGGGGATGAACTCTATGTTGAAGGAAAGCTGCTGATGCCTTACAGGAGGTGTTAGAGTAGAAAACATGCTTCCCATAATTGTGTATCTGCACACCAGAGTAGTACTGACCAGTAAGGAATCAGCTTCTGAGCTTGCTGGAACGGATGGCAGAGCCTCCACTGACTTCATTTCGTGTTGGATGGCTCCAGAAAAGTAGGAATATAGGCTTAACTCTATGTTTATCAAATGTATGCCATATTACTAGGAAGAGGACAATTTGCTGCATTGTTTCCTTATGTAGTGGTGGAAAAAGTCAGATGGGGGGAAGTCTGCTGGAGGCTGCATGGAATTCTTAAAAAAAATTTGCTTTTGCAGAACCCATTCACCGTGTGAGGATGCATCTTCAGAACTGCAGAGAGTCATTTCTGTGGAGGGAAGACATCCATCTGAATCGCAGACGAGCTCATTCACAGGCAGGGGAGCGATGGCAAGGTAACGTGCTAACTAATACAATTTCCAGTATTAAGTTTAAATTGTTGAAAGAGACCGATGACAATTTGGAGGCAAAGTAAGAAGAACCATCACTTTCCAAAGAAAATGGATGGAGTCCAGCTGAAGAAAGTCTATAAAAAGTAACAGAAGCTGCTTTTGACCTTGATTCTGAACTCATTGCTCTACTCATTGCTAATAAAAACCTTAGAATCCTAGAGATGCTGAATGAGCTCACACAAATTAGTCTGAATAAAAAAAAATAAATTATTTTTACATGATCAGATCTGAAAATATATTGAACACTGAGGAAATGCATGAAGTGAGGCCAGACTGTAAAGTAAATGGATAAGTGTTTGGTTCTGGCTGATAGGTGATGCAATGTTTGTTTCCTGTCAAATAAGACATAATGATTGTTCCCTTGTTGGTAGATGGCTCTGGCAAGGGAGGAGGCAGGGGCTCTTCTGTTGGGACTGCAAGAGTTTCTCTCAGTTTTTAGAATCCAGTTATGTTTATAATGGATTGGGAGCCTTAGTCAGCAAAATTCAAGTCAACAATTTGCTTAAGTCATTTACTTTACTGGGACTTAAATATAAACCTGAAGTGGAGCTTCAAAAACTTACTGTGTCTGCTTTAAATATTTCCAGCTGAGACTACAGAGCTCTGTCTTCAGATACCATTGTTATACACAATACAGACCATACTCAGTTTAAGGATAGTGTGTTTCAAAGAGCAAAGAAAAAAATTATTATAAAACTGGAGTCATTGAAAGAGTGTTGTTTACACTTCAGCCTTTTGGATGGTACAGAATAAACTTGTATTTCCCTGTTTGGTTGTCAGATAGTGACACCACTGCATGTAGATTACAAAGTCTGCAAGAAGTTGGTTTTAGGTGGAAAAGATTTATAGATGTGTGTTTTGTGTAAACATAAAGCACATGAATATATAAATCCATATTTAAAACTTCCTTTTTAATCTCTGTTTATATTGTTCTTTACCCTTTTTCAGGATAGTTTGAATTACACGTGTGTAGCTACAGTTACTTATGCTCTGAATATACAGGGAAGACTGTGACGAAAGCGTGAATGCTTAGCAATTTAAATATGGTAACATAACGTGCCTCTTGAATGCAAATTCTCAAGGACCTAAGACAATAGCATCTGATAGATTTCACTGAGTATCTTACTTCGAGATGTAAAGGACAAAAATGTGAAAATAATATAGCATGGCAGAAATCAGAAAGTTCTATTTCTTTGTTCAATAGAGAAGCTCTCAATCTTATTTGGTAAAACCTGTTTGTTCCTTAACTAACAGGTCTCATCAAAATGCTTTCTTTTCTAATGTAAGTAAGAACATCCATATTCATAGTTTTCCATACCACTCCTTATCTGAAAGCTGAGTTCTGCTCAGGCAGAGAGAAAAATTCTGTAGCTTAATTTTATGCAGCATTTTTTGAATAGAGTGAGGAATCTATTAAATAATCTCAGGCTTTTATGTGGAGCTTTTCTTTTGCATTCTTGGTAGGCTTTGGATTCTCTTAATTGTTGGAAATTGTAGATGATTTATATGATGCTATCTTGGTATAGCACTAAAGAATTAGAAATACCTTTTTCTAATTTCTGATATGTGGTATTATTCCTGTCTTTTTCGTCCTTTTTATTTCAGGGTAAGAGAACCTGGGCAAGATCTATGAGGAGTTGTAGTTAGGCCCTTGAGAACTGCAATCAAGAGGCAGATGTACTTTACCATAAAATTTAAATTGTTCATATCAACCTCTTTGTGGATTCTGAGCATATGTAACACTAGCTGATGCAGAGAGAATGTAAAGAGCTTTCCTTGAGTAGCCCAAGGTCTCTGTAAGAAGTTAAGCATTGCTCAGGATTTCATTATGCTGTTTTCGAGGCCAAGTTTGGGAAACCTGAATTAACACCACTTTGGTCCAAACTAGACTGCTGGTAGGAAATAATACATTATATTGTGTGGGTAATAAATATAATCACTTTTCTAGATTTCAGTCTCCATTATTTTCAATTTTTCAGAAACATGTTTCCTTTTGAACTTTGACAGAAAACATTATAAGGATTCATAATGTGAATTAGTGGGTAGAGAAGAAGATACATAATGATACAGTGATAAATTAATTACATTGTCATGATTTTTTTCTTATCTCATTTCAGTGCTCTGCTATAAATTTAGGATGAGGAAATAATGCTTCCTGTGCAGTAGGCAGCTTTATATGTGATAGGCAATTAATATGTCTGCAGACAGACCCTTTAAAATCACGAGGAAAGTGGCTGAATTTTTATCATTCCTTATTTAAAAGTCATAGAATCATAGAATCATAGAATCTTTAAGGTTGGAAGAGACCTCTAAGATCATTGAGTCCAACCATCGACCCAACACCACCATGCCCACTAAACCATGTCCCTAAGCGCCTCATCTACACGTCTCTTAAATACCTCCAGGGATGGGGACTCAACCACTTTCCTGGGCAGCCTGTTCCAATGTTTAACCACTCTTTCAGTAAAGACATTTTTCCTCACGTCCAATCTAAACCTCCCCTGGCTCAACTTGAGGCCATTTCCTCTTGTCCTATCGCTTGGTACTTGGGAGAAGAGACCGACACCCACCTCG
>NW_008794169.1:157079-239707 GCF_000699145.1 Aptenodytes forsteri | reverse complement strand
TTTCAGTATCCTTCCCTGCCACTGTAGGGATTGAGGAAAACACTGCCTGTGCTCCCGATCCTTCAACCATTCGCCCCAGTGCCCTGAAGTCCCTTTTGATCACTGCAGGACTTCTCTCTGGAACCTCATCACTGCCAGCCTGTATAACCAGCAGCGGGTAGTAGTCGGAAGACAGTACCAGACCAGGGAGTTTCCTAGTAATGTCTCTGACCCGGGCCCCAGGGAGGCAGCAGACTTCCCTGTGGGATGGGTCCGGTCGGCATATCGGGCCCTCTGTTCCCCTCAGAAGGGAATCGTCTATGACAATTACCCTCCTTTTTTTCTTAGCAGTCCATCCTCCCTCACCAACTATTCAGCTTTTGTTTCCACTGTGTGTACCAGCCCTTGAGCATGTGATCCTGTGAGTATTTTGTATCTCCTAATTCTGTCAGTCCAGGGTTCCCCCATTATCACATAATGTCAGAAGTTTGTCGGAAGTCAACTGCCCCACTCCAACCACTTGGTTTGCCTTCACTTGGCAAGAATATTCTTCTGTTGCTCCTGTGGTGCTGGTACAGTGGAGTAGGAACTGATGTGTGAGATACTTTCCTGATCCACTGCAAAAGGTGATGTGTGAAATTGTGGGAAGTGATTGGGTTCACACAGTTAATCCATCAAGTTTAATTTTATGGCAGGTGGAGAAGTGGAGAAAAATCCTCCTGGGCTGCTCTTTGTGGGGATGATTTAAGCCATCTGATGTTCTTGTCTGGTTCAGTCAATGTTGTATGTCTGTTCCATGCAGGCTATCACGATTTGTTATATCTGTGAGGTCATGGGCCACAAGACATTTGCACCATGAAGACCAAAGACCTGATTCTTTCCTAGAACGTATCCGAGGGCCAGAGCTTATAGAGGTGTCCAGCAGGCAAACTAACATCCGCTCCTTTCTGGGTATCCGTGAGTGGCCTGGGGGAGCAAACAGGTAAGAAGATGTGTTTATACTTTAAAGGAAGACGACTGAGGTTATGGTATTTTTTTGGTGATTGGGATGTAAGTTTTATTTTAAGAAGAGGGTAAGGAGCTTAGCATGGGAGATGAACAGAGTATCTAATGCTGCCCAGGAATCTTCACATAACTGAAGTATTATGGCTTTCAGCAGGCTTTCTCTTTCGCCCTCAAACGTACTGTGGCAAAGATCTTGAAGTAAAGGATTTTGATCATGCTGCTTCAGGCAGAATGGTTTCTCAGAACTGGCATTTTATCATATGCTACCTGTGCAACTTGATGTTGCTAAACTCCTCTCTACTGAGGACGAATGCAATTTCTATTTCAAGCATCTAGGATGTTGCTGGTTGTGGCTTTTCAGGACATTAACGTTATGCACGTTATCTGCGAGTGTTAGGCAACTCCAAACAAGCAGTTGTGCAAAATGTGTCATTGCTTTGTTACACCTACTCAGGAGTTCAGCTGCTAACATTACAGAAGGCTTCTGATGCAGAAATGAGAAAATCTTTTGGCTGCTGACTCAACTTATTAGCACATACTTGGCCTTTGGTATGGAAGGCAGGTTCAGTCTTACCTCAAAATTTTTCCAATAACAGAGGCTTGCAAGAGAAACCTTTATGTGTTTACAGCCTTTTGACTTGATGAATTATTATTACTTTATTAATATATGATACAGTGTTTTAAATTTAACTCCAGCTAAAAGAGGAAAATTAAGTCCCAAGACAAAAGTTGACTTTCTGTTTGGCATTATGCTTTGAAGCATAGACTCACATATTTTTTGCATAGTTAAAGATTGGTAGGTAAGCAAGTAATAAGTTGATTTGTTTCAAAATCTCAGCTAGTAATTCGGATTAAAGCAAGAACCTTTGAAGGGCTGTGCATGATACAGGTTACCTTGATTTGTTGTGGTCCAGCACAGCCTTATTATCTTCACTTGATCTACTCCTTAGAAATTCAGCTCAAAAGCACGTTTTGTTGAATTAGCCAGACTGTTGTCTGATTTTTCAGACGTCTGGAGCAGTAGCAACTGCAGATTCAAAGTAATTAAGAGAGGACAACATTGATCCTGGGCCAACAAACCTGTATATGAGGCTATTAGAAGAAGTGAATTTGGGAGTATCCATCCTTGCCTTCTCAGTTTTATACTGTTGCCACGTGACAGTAACTCCCAGTTGTTCTATCATGAAGGCTTATTTCTGCAGCAGCGGTAGGTATGCTTGTTACTTATCTGCAAGCCTTGGCACTGCATCTGTGAAGAAGACTTGAAAGGATTGAAGAAAGCTTAAAATAGTAGCCAAATGAGTACAGGGCTAAAAATAGTGAGATGCATGTTGCCGTGCACTAATACGCCTGAGAACAAGCTTCGGGCATCAGATGTGGTCACAAATGTGTATGCCAAGCACATGGTAAAAAGAAACTGGTGCCTTGAAATAGTTATGCAAAGGGGCTTATCACCGCAGTCAAAGTTGACCTTCCTAATCTTATCAGTGCATATGTGAGAAGCTAGTAAGTCAGTCTGTCATGTCGGTAAACATGTGTATGAAATACCAACAGTCTTTACACTCTTTAATGTGTTTTATTTAACTTGGTGCAGTCACTGGCCCTTGGCCAGGTTTAATGTCAACTATAGCAACAACACCAACGAAGAGTAAGTACTGGTAACTTCCAAACACCTTTTTACTACTAGCTCCTTCTCTTTTTCCCTTTCCAGCCTAGTAACATTTGTAGTATAAACTCCTTATCTCTTCCTAAGCCTTTCCTAAGAATATAGTTTAATTATAAAGAAAGATCTAGTTTTCTTAGTATGAAAAGCATCCTTCATGCTCCCTGTGAATTTCTTTTTGTCTGAAGTTACCCTTACCTCTCAAGGAGTGAATTTGATTAAGCATTTAGTCCCTACCTCCTCTAGTTCAGCTGGCTGATTTTACTGCATTGCCAATTGATTTATTAATTCTTCAGCTTTTAAATGAGATTCATGTATTAATTTTCTAATAGTGATTTTCCTCTTTTAACATACTAGTCCCTTTTTGCAAATCAAGTGCCCCAAAAATTTCAGGTTGTCAAATGAGAAGTGTATACTGATCAGGGTACCAAGAAAACACTCATGTGTGCAGTCTAAATGAAAACTAACCATCTTTTTAAAATGTGTGTTTCCGTTCAGCAGATATTGTTGGTGTAGATGTAGAGAGAGTGACAGGCAACATAATAAGGCTTGCATTGCAACAGAAGCCCTGACAGAAGCTGTCCTTTGGAGTCTATTTCATATATTTGACAAGATATTTCACAGTGTTACACCAAAGAGAAATCTCTTTGAAAAGGTGAAGAGCTCCTGTAATTTAAAATCACCCAACACCAATGTTCGTTGGATGTCTTAGACCACAGCTATCTGAGGACATACCTGCTTTGTAGTATCCAGCAGCAGATCTGTTCTCACGCATGATGATAGTTAATTTTTTTCATTGCTTTCCAGATGAAAACAAAAATTGATCAGGACGGTTTCTGATTATGTCAGAAATACTTTTAGGAAACTCATTTTCTTCTCCAAATAGTTCCATCGCGGGCGAGCTCAAACCGTACATTTTAAATGATGCTGCAAAACCTTTGTGCACATACCTGAACAAGAGGTCTTCCTGCTCCTGAAGCAACTTTTTGGTTTGGTTTGCATAACTTCTATTAAAAAGGAAAATCAGTGTGCAGTGAACAGTGACAGAAACATGCAGAATTTTCTTTAGACTGGTATAAAAAAAGTGCTTAAAAGCCTGGAGCCTAGCCTGCTAGTCAGGGCCCAAAGGACTGATTAGGATGGAAATACTGCTTTTTTACTCTGTTTCTGACAATGACTCACGTACCTTGGGCAAAACTTTCATCCTTCCAATGTTTCGTTATTTTTAAATGAAGACAACACCTGTCTGTCTACCTGCCTGACAGCCTGAAACATACTTGATTTGCAAAGTACTTGACAGATGAGAAATGCAAATACTTGACTCATTCAAAGACTATGACAGTGTTTTTATAGGGGCTGATGAAGACATGTTTTCTAAGTCTGAGGATGCATGCTTCTTTAATGTGCTGGAAACACAGAATGGATGCCACTGTACTGCTGTGAAAGAGGACAGGCACAAACAACTGCTTGTTAGTTACTGGATTCCAGTTTACTCAGTAGCACTGATAAAGAAAAAAAGATGCAGGTCTTTTTGAAGCTTTGGGTTTTTCATTATGTTAAAGACCTAAGAGTGCCTGCCCTTGGGGAACTGTAGGTGATGCTTTCAAGTCTTTGATTATGGCCAACCTTTTCCTATGAGTGAGTTCCACTGCCAGACTACAAGTAGGTGGGAGTATGATAAGTTGGGAGTTACCATAATAGAGAGATGAACAGAGGCCACAGAAATGGAAGAATCTCACTTACGAAAGATACCTGTAGTTGACAGATGAGTTTGTAGGAGATCTCAGGCCAGAGAAAAAGAAGTATTGGCATTAGATGCTGTGTGAAATAATGTTTTTTCTCTTTTTTAAAACAAAATGTAGGAGGAAGTTGGAATTGTCAAAAAACTCCCTCAAAAGTTCACCACCACTGAGACTTTTTGATTGATTCTCTATCTCAGCCTACTTTTCCCTGCATAGCAACATCCACAAATGTACAGTGGCCCTACCCTTTGAAAATTATGTTACTCGTAGTTCTTCCTTTCTGGTAAGAATGCCACACATTTGAAGTATTGAGGAGCTATGTTAATGCTAACAACAGCAACTGTGAATTGGCCTTTAGATCAGGCACCATGCATAGTAACGTGCAGTGAACTCCTGACGTTTTTTAAATAGGAAGGAGTTTTAGGGGCAGATTTGAAAGAGAAGCCGCAAAAGTCCAGGGGTGTCAGTGACAGAGGCAAATAAATACTTGAGTGGCAGTTCCCCCTGCCATGTAGAAATCAGCCTTGGTAAATGAAAAACTGTTTCTTTGAGTTGAGATGCATGTATAAATAGAAGATCAGTCAAACCAAAGGTTCTCCTCCAGTTATGCTCCCTTGCGCTGTATAATTTTAAAGGGTTCAGTGGTGTCAGCTTGGTAGGTATTTCCCTGGACATGGAGGAGGGTAGGATCTCGGCATTTTGGAGCAAATGAGTCTGGGCTTTTCCAAATTACACTGTGGTGCTGCATCACTAGGAAATGTCTAAGGGTAAGAATTGGAACAGGTGCTCATTGTGGATAGGTGAAAGCTACTACTGTCTTAAAATTGGTGACTGTTGTCTTCTCCCTTGGAGTGCTTCTTTCTCCCTGTAACAAGCATATTCATAGACAGGACTGCCATTCACGGCATAGGCTTTTTCTGATCTGAGTAATACGAACAAGCATACATGAAAAGCACAAGTGAGCTCACTGAACTTTTTACCTGTTGGTTCAAAACCTGTAAGCAGCACTTTTTCAACTGTTACTACATATTCTGCCTTTGCTGTGGGATGTTGCTGTCATTGAACTAATTTGTCCTTTATTGACACCAGTGCAAGGAGAGAATCAGACCCAATCTTGGCAGTTCAGAGGAGAACACGTAGCTCCCATGGGAGCAGGAGTCCATGGCTTTCATCCAAACCAGACTCTATGTGTGGAGAGTTATGTTTATATATGCATTATACACATACACTGTAGTGTCAGGAACGTTTAGTCTTTTCTGTCTAACCAATGGGGACACTTTCTGCTTCAAGGAATAAAGAAATTTCAAATACAAAACAGGGAGATCTCAGATGATGGACTTTCTGCTTGTGCAAGTGAGTGCAGTTCTTCAGCTTGCATGATTCTTGACCAATGCATGTAGCAAATTTAGCTCTAAGATTAAGTATTGACAGAATCCTAGGAAAGATGTTAACTTTCTGCTGTTTTGAAGAGGATGCGTGGGCCTATCTGCAGAAGTTAACATAGCTCAAGACTCTTCTGTTCAGACAAACCTAAGAATGGAGGAAGTCAGATCCATCTTTATATCTGGCTTATCACATTCTAATGAGCTAAAGGCTGTACATACTTAAACAATATGAAAATCCATATCTGGAATTAAATCTTGCAGCTTGGGTCTGTGCTGGATATATGGAATTGTAGGATATAATTATATTAAATGGTCCATATTTTACTTTATTGCATGAAAAGCGATTAATAAACGTGGGGACAATCATGATTCCATTAAGTCTAGGCAAAATCCCCATTGATTTTAGCAAGGGTGGAACTTCATGCTTAATGCTTATCCTTTGAATACAGTGGCAATCGAATACAGGCAGAGCAACTTGGGCATGGCTCCTCTGATCATGCAGACACCTGCATCTGAACTAGGCAATCCATTCTTCCTTTACAGTTGATGAAAAGAAAAAATGCTTTTGGGGCACAAGTCATCTCGTAGATAAGGACTATGAGATACGGACTATCTTGTAGATACAGTAGATCTCTACTATAGAGGTCTAAAATAGGTTGGCTTAATCATGTTGACTATAAAGCATTTATAAAATGACTACTATGTAGTTAAATGAGACACACCTCTTTTCCCTGCCATTTGCTGCTTTTGTTCAAACATTGACTGGGATTCTTCTCCAAGGCAATTGTTGAAGCCAGAGGTAATTGATTAATTATAGCTATGTTGGTTTTAAAGAACTGTGAGAGGAAATTCAGCCTCATTTCATTTAATTACCATTAAAGCTTCAGACAGTCACTGTGAGGTTTTGGATAGGCAAAGAATGGTGACAGTTTGTTAAGCCATTTCAAGTTCTATTATCATTTGATAGATTTCTTTTTAAATGCCTGAGTTCTAAAGAATGAAACAAACGGGAAGCATTTAATTAAAATCAGCCTGGTACACTGATGCCTGAACAGGTCAAGAAAGCGTGGGTGACTAATGCACAGAATCAGCCAGCTGGTTACCTGGTGTAAAGTGTGGTGGTGTCAGTTCGAGAGGCCTCAGCCTGTAAACCATTTTTACCAGTTAGATGAATGGTTCCATTGAGAAACCCTGTCCTACTCTATCTGGAGTCTAGTCTGGTTTCCTGTACCTCAACATCCACCCTCTCCCTTAACTGCTAGAATATTGGTAATATTGCTAAGCCTTACATTATGTTGTACAGCAAAAAGGAAGAAAAGAAAGAGGTTAAAGAGGAGAAAAAAGAGGAAAAGGAGGAAAAGAAGGAGGAAAAGAAGGAGGAAAAGAAAGATGACAAAAAAGATGATAAAAAAAAGGAAGAGTAAGTATAAAGAATGAATGTGTGCTTGTAACACACTTCCTACACTACAAAGCATGGTGTGGCATTTCATCGTACCTCTTCCACAACAATTACTGTTCTGTAGGCTGCAGAATGTTAGCCTGTCAAATCTTTAATACATTTTCCTCTTTAGAAAGGTGCAACTGCTCAACAAACTTGTTGCATCTTTAAGACCTGTGTTTAGACCTGTCATGAACAGCTTCCTAGGTCACTAAAAGGGAATTCAGCTACCCCGGTCATTTTGATTTGCTGCTGAAGATCACTTTTTTACTATGAGGCCATTTTAGGTTAGCAGCCTGCTTTGCAGATCTGCACAGGCTTTTCATTGTTCCAGGATGTCCATAATGTTATTCAGAGCAGATGAACCAAAAGTCTGGTTTGGACAAAGAGCGAAAATCTTACATGTAGAAAATTACAGATTTACTAATAAGTTTAGTTATTACACTGACTAGCATATTTAATTACTTAATACGGTGCAGTTCATTACTAGTGATCACTAAAGTTTGCTTTTGCTGATTAGGAGATGCTGTATTTCTGCAACAAAATGATATCATTTGAATGCTTTTGACAGAAATAGATCCTGCTCTTGTTTTGTTCCCCCAAAGCTGACCCAAACATAGTACAATTTAATATTACCAGTCATTAAAAATAACAATGATAGCAGATAAAAAGAGAATGCATTTGAGTGGACTTCACAGTTATGGAGTATGTTAGAGTAATATACTGCAAGTTTATATGTATGTATATGGTGGCATGTGCTATGTAGGCGTGGGGACATGTAGTTGGGAATCGCTTCCAAATGGAATCTGCTTCATCTCAAGGTCTTGACTTTCTTAATCAAAGCTTTATTTGATTAGAAAGCCTTTGTTCTAAGGATTCTCTTTCAGCTTTGATTACTCTGTAGTGAGAGCCTGAGCTTTGCAGTAGCCTAAAGTGGTTTAAAACATTTCAGCAAAGAAAATAAATGTTTTAATGTCTAGAAGGTAGTGTACTCTGGCATATGAAGACCATATTTCATGGTCACCAGTTTTGAGGTGGTGACCAGTTTGTTAGAAGAAATGGCTTGAAACCTGTTGTGAAGATGGCAAAGTAAATACTTTTTAGATTAAAGCTGCTTCCTTACTAACATTATCATCTGGACATTCAGCTGACAGCAGGGATAATGCCAGAAATACACACAAATATGAAATAAATTATCATTGCATTTTAATATATTTACATTCTTGGAGATTAGGAGAAGTCACACAAATACATATCCAAGCATTGCCCGGTCACATATTCCCCACACTATTACACAGTTCACAGATTGCACTATCACATGTTGCTGTTGGAATAACTTCTGCAGCTGTGGACCTCACAATCCACTAATACCTATTTCCTCTGATTGCGTACAACATGCCTAATTGCTGTCTATTCCATATCAACCTTTCTCGTGCTGGGGAAGGGCACTTCTGAGCATACTCCACATGTGCCATTAGCCATGCTGTTCTTTAAATCTTCTTTAAATTCCAGGCCTGTATGCTTCATTTAGCATCTCTCATCGTTGTGAGGCCTAGGGAGCCAGGACTGTGAATATGTGAAATTTGCTTTTGCATAATAATACGTGTTTTAGTTCTAGTCACGCACTATGTGTGTGTATGCACACACAAGAGTCTTACTTGTGTAAATGTGTATTTGAATACATGTGTTTTACTTGTTTAAATGCGTGCTCATACAGTCATTTCCGTAATAGGATTTGCCCAAAACATCAAAATTAATCTGCAAAGGAAGGCTCTTTCTCTAGCGATGGACCATAGCCTTCTAGCTGGAATGATAATAAGACACATTTAACGTTTTACTTCTTTTCAGTGGGGGTCATATGCAGAAAGGCTGTGGTTTTCAGCCTGGGCAATGTGAATGTCTGTGTTTTTCTTTCCACTCTTACTTACTTTTTCCAAAGTTGGGTCAAGCAAATAAATAGAGCGTGTCAGATGGGATGAAGCTAATATTTGGTATCTCATCTGGAGCTGCCTGCGTGGGTACTTTCTCTTCTTAGGCTGCTGTCATCATGAGATGAGCAGCCTCCAGAAGAGGGAGATCCAGCAGGTCACTTCATTACATTTCCAGTGTAAACCGGCATGTTTTACTTTCCAGGAAGAAAAAAGAGATCTTTGTGATAGATCCTTCAAGCAATATTTACTACCACTGGCTGGCCATAATTGCAATACCCGTGTTCTATAACTGGTGTATGCTAGTGTGCAGGTACGGATTTAAGTTAATAATAATTTTAGGTTTCAAATTTAGTGTCTCGTTATGTTTCCTATATAAATCATCCTCTTACCTCCCTGTGGTATTTTTTGGGTGGCTTACCTAGAAGATTTAGAGTTCACGTACCCTTAGGGATATGCGGTATACATACCACTGGGAACAGATGGCCAGTGTTTCTTTTTATCTTTTTGTCTAAAACCAGTTTGTTGTAACATGCAATGAGCGTCCTCGTGAGCGCTGGCTGTGGCCTTTGTGTGCCACCTACTGGCTAGCTGCAGAGATGTGCCTTGGCCACTGCAGGCTCGGTAACCACTGCTAGAGAGAGGTCTTCTAATCACCCAGCAGAGAACAGAAGGGAGGGGTGTGGGCAGTGTTGGGTCATCTTAAATTAATATCATGCCTCTATAGGTGCTTGAAGAGCAGGAGGATTTGGCTCGAGTAGTTATTTTCCCTTGTAAAATGTGGAAATCTGTTTGAGTCAAAGTAATAGAGTGCTGTGGAAATGGTTCACTTAGGCTGCGTCAGATGGCAGGGAGAGATGAGGATGGCTTGCCACTCAGAAACAAATCTTTTCTTTGGGAATTATCGTAGTGGAGATGTGTATCCCATGAAATCTGATCCATGTTTAATTGTGGGGTTACGTGTATTCCTCCATAAGTGCACTTGTGTGGCATACATGTGTTTGAGTTTTGCTCCTGGCCTAAACACCTTTGAATTCTGAAAGATCCTAGTGTCTGTTTAGACATAGCTCTAGCGTGCAGATGTCTAGGCATGGAGATAAGCTGCCCTTAATTTTTCAGTGCCAGTAATGTGCATTAACATGCTGCTAGGACGCACGTTGCAACTACTCTGCTTACGCAGTTGGTGTAATTTTTTTTTTTTTTTGTATCTTTGTTTCTTTAGAGCCTGCTTCGATGAGCTACAATTTAACCATATTAAATTATGGCTGTTCTTGGATTATGGCTCTGATGTCATCTATGTTCTTGACATGTTTGTCAGATTCAGGACAGGTGAGTCTTTCTGGGGTTTTACAGTGTTTTCAGATACAGCATGGATATAAAGGCTGGAAGCAGAAATTCCCCTGTGGGGTCTGACCAGTGTAGTGTCCTGTCTACAGCAGAACCCAACAGTGGAGGCTTTGGGAAGATGAAGTGTCTGACCAGCTTGGATTGTTTTAAGGCTGGACATCCCACCACCTGCACTTCACTGGTCTCTAAATTCAGTTCTATCAGTGCTTAACAGGCATGCCAAATGCTGACTGAATAGCCACTGTAACAGGCTGCGTGGGGAAGGGAAAGTAAGGCACTTTGCATGTCATGATCACTCTGTGAATGACATATTGCTTGTGCTCATTAGATTGGGCAAGAAACCAACTGCACCCCACAAGTGCTGCTTTCTTAGCCAAGTTGTGCAGCATCCTGCTCAGAAGTGATTACTGAGTTGGTCAAGTGCGAGACCTGGCACCCATCTCAGCCTCCAGTCTGCAGACTTCTGCCTGGAACCGGCAGTGCTGCCCCTCTGCCACCGGCTGTATTTCCTGCAGCCTCTTCGAGGTCCTGGCTGGGTCTCCCACTGCCTGGTGGTGGTATAGGGTTAACCCAGGGGGGTGGTAGGATGGGATTAACCCAGGCACCTCCGCTCAGGTCCTGCCTTCCTGGAGGAAGTGTGAACCTAAAGGATCTGTGAGGACCGTGCCGTGTCATGCGTGAAGTGGTTCTCTTCGGCTTCCCACCCCTGTTTCTGTAGTCCAGACAGGCTGAGAAAATTTTGTATTTGAGTGTGCCCAGCTGATACAGATTCTAGCCTTAAAGGGATATCTGTTTTAAACTAAACAAGGTCATAATATAGGCCTAAGCAATGGCATACAGTGATCCATACCAGTAAATTGCTAGAATAGTCCTTCATGTACTTTGGTGCATGCCCTTTGGTCTATGCCAGCTAGCACTCTCACAAGCAGTGTCTGGGCACAGCTGGGAGGACAGCAGAGGCTGGGTGTTGTTCATGGTGTCATTTTTGGAGGGGGCTGGGAGAACTTACATGTGAATAAAAGCTGTCACGGTAGCTGATCTCAGGGCCAGAAAACGTTTTCTGGCTTGTTCTATTTACTGGTACAGATGCAGCCCCAAAATGTCCCTTGAAAGGGTCCAATACTGCACTGATCATTATAAAAATGAGAGTTCTTTCAAATCTTTGATTTTTACATTTTCTTTTTTTTTTTTTTAAGTCATGCTGACAGCTTGACATTAAATATGGCTTGTGACAAGTTGTAAACATAATTACAAGACAGAGGCTAAAAATGCTGTCACTTTGGGAAGCACACAACTCACAGCAAGCCAAATTCTTAAACTTAGCCAGTACCTTGTTCAACAGGAAAGTCTATTTCAGATAGCAGCCTAAATCACAAGACTGACCTTTTTTTTTTTTTTTGGTGGGGGTCATCCTTCATCTTCTTTGTGTAGTTAAAAAGTCAGCCGTGCCCACTAAATTTCTCTTCTGCAGTTACATCTGTTATTGTAACGGGGAAGAACCAAGCAGAAATTGGGCATGTACAGGCAATGCAAGTTACAAAATTTCCAGGGCTGTCCTGGTAATGATTGTACAGCTGTTAAAGCATGGTTAGAAGGCTGGCTTTGCAGGCCTGGATTGCAGAATTGGCACAGAGGTCTCCTGAACGCTTCAGCGCAGGTGTCTGCTGCAGCTTCAGGCACTCAGTTATGAGAGTCACATCTTTTAAGTGCTGAAATCTTTGTCAACTCCCTTAACAACCCTTCCTGGCTCTGTTAGTGCCCGCTGCCTTTTGTAAGTCTGCAAGGTCCATCTGCCCTGGGGACAAAGGTCCTGGAAGCTTTTGGGAAAGAGCGTGACCCTGCTGCAGTCTAGGGGCAGGGACTGGCTTTGAACTGGCATCTAGGTAGCCCCACAACTGCCGTGACCCATGGCGGCTTCTCTGTGGCGCACTACTGTCTAGCTGCACGGCCCGTTTCACTGTATTTCACCTATTTAGTGACTGTGTGCTGTGAAACAGAAAAGATTCGTGTCTCTGCGCAGCTGGTCATGTTTAGCATACCCTGTGTTTTGATGCTTTCGTAAAGGTTTTACTATAGGACTGCAGTTCTGTGAGGGGACAAAAAATTGCTGAGGAGCTTTTATATCCCTTCAGTAGGAAGGTATTTTCAAAGTTATTTTTAATAATTGTGAGTATGAAATTCAGTTGCCTGGCCAACTTTTCTGATTAGGTGCATAACTCTGTTAATAAAGGCATATTTGACCAGCTCTTTCAGCAGTTTTCTGGGAGGTAACGCATTCATGGCACAGGAACTACTTCCATTTGTAGTCACCATCAGTTTGCAGATACCCGTAGACAGATACACACATACACATGAGGCAGCTGCACAGATACGCACACATTCCAGAAATACAGCCGTGCTGTGTGGGGCACAAAGAAATGCAGCTTGGTCTTCCTCAGCAGATGCTTCCCTGCGAAAGCTGCTGCTTGTAGATTGCTAAGGGATTAGCAAAATGTGATAATCCCTGATACACAGGAAATGTTTTGCTTTTCTCTCAGTGGACTTTTCCTCCTGGCTGGCCTAGCGGGCAGTCGGACACCTCCACTTGCAATTGCAGCAAGTATTTTGCAGTGCATAGGCTGTTCCCTCTGGAACATTTTCAATGCCTTGAGCTTTCGGAGGTACAAAACAGCGCTGCAGCTGTACCGCTCAGGCAGCCTTTCTATGAGAATTCTTACACAGATGCAGTTTGTTTTAAGGTCTCTTACTGCAGTTTACGTCGTCTGATAATTTTTGAGATCTAATACTTTCCAAAGTCTTTTGAATGAAGAAATAGCAATGTACAAAATTCTGCTTAGTAGCTCTCTCACTAGAAACACAAAAAAAGTGCAAACCATTTTCCCCAAATGAAAAGGAAAATCCTGTCAGCTTTAACATTGGACAAAAGAGGAAAAACATGGCTCGGGGGGGGAACTGGATTTCGTTATCTCAAGGGTATCTATATTGTTCTAAAAACATTTCCAACAGTCCATTATACCTACTTATTCTTGGTATTTATTTAAAAATATTCCACTCCGATTTTATACACAATTGCTTAACACTTGCTTAACTTTAGTTATGACTCATGACAAATGATTCATGAAAAATGAGACATTCAAATCTCCCCTTTCTTTTTGCAAAGATACCTAAAAGACAAAGATACCGCTGTCCCAGAATAGCGTGGAAAACTGTGGGGAGCACTGTGGTAATAACAGAGTCATTGCTCTACATCATTATATATTAGCTTTGAAACTTCATTGAGATATTTAAAATTGCAATTAAATATTTTTCATTAAGTGAACTCATAGTGTATCAATGTCTGTATGCATAACAGTGCAAGTTTTAATGTTCTCAGGTATCTGAAACGTAAGTCACTCAGTACTGGTGATGGTAATTGTGAGCTGTGCTTTTATTCTAACAAGTAAAATATGTATTTTTATTCTTTGAAGGCTTCCTTGAACAAGGCTTGCTAGTTCAGGATGAAAAGAAATTACAAGAACATTATACCAAAACTTCCCAGTTCAAACTGGATGTGCTGTCTCTTCTGCCAACAGACCTGGCGTATTTGAAGCTTGGTTTGAACTACCCTGAACTGCGATTTAACCGCTTGCTGAGGATTTCTCGGCTTTTTGAGTTTTTTGACCGTACAGAAACCAGGACAAATTATCCAAACATGTTTCGTATTGGAAATCTTGTCTTATACATTCTTATCATCATCCACTGGAACGCATGTATATACTTTGCAATTTCGAAGGTCATTGGATTTGGAACTGACTCTTGGGTCTACCCCAACGTGTCCGTTCCAGAGTACGGGCGCCTGTCTAGAAAGTACATTTACAGTCTGTACTGGTCAACGCTCACGCTGACAACCATTGGAGAAACACCTCCCCCGGTGAAAGATGAAGAGTATCTCTTTGTGGTCATTGACTTCCTGGTGGGTGTGCTGATCTTCGCTACCATTGTCGGTAACGTGGGCTCCATGATTTCCAACATGAATGCCTCCAGGGCAGAGTTCCAGGCCAAGGTCGACTCCATTAAACAGTACATGCATTTCCGAAAAGTGACTAAGGATTTGGAAGCCAGGGTTATTAAGTGGTTTGACTACCTCTGGACCAACAAGAAAACAGTGGATGAGAAGGAAGTTCTCAAAAATCTGCCTGACAAGTTGAAGGCTGAAATTGCCATCAATGTCCATTTGGACACACTGAAGAAAGTGCGTATATTCCAGGATTGTGAAGCTGGACTTCTCATTGAGCTGGTACTGAAACTGAAACCTACGGTCTTCAGTCCTGGGGACTACATTTGCAAAAAGGGCGATATTGGGAGAGAAATGTACATTATTAAAGAGGGAAAACTGGCTGTGGTGGCGGATGATGGCATAACCCAATTTGTAGTCCTAAGCGATGGCAGCTACTTTGGTGAAATCAGCATCCTAAACATCAAAGGTAGCAAATCTGGCAACAGGAGGACAGCCAACATAAGGAGTATTGGTTATTCTGATTTGTTCTGCTTGTCTAAAGATGATTTAATGGAAGCCCTCACAGAATATCCAGAAGCCAAAAAGGCTCTGGAAGAGAAAGGGCGACAAATTCTGATGAAAGACAATTTAATAGATGAGGAAGCAGCAAAAGCAGGAGCTGACCCAAAAGACTTGGAAGAAAAACTAGAAAGACTTGAAGCATCTCTGGATACGCTGCAGACTAGGTTTGCTAGGCTCTTGGCAGAATACACCTCATCTCAACAAAAAGTGAAGCAGAGACTTGCCAGAGTAGAAACCCGAGTGAAAAAATATGGTAGTGGCACCTTATCAGTTGGAGAAGCAGAGGCTGAAAAGTCTGAGGAGGAGAAAAAGCAGTAATGGAGAATTTATATTTCCTCATTTACTGGAGAAGGTTGAAGCATGTGGAAGCCATAAATGTATGTAAATATGTGTGTGCATACATAGACATGATTATTTTTATATGAACTCAAGAGAATGGTTTTTAGCATTTTTAACTGAAGCGGTATTTTCTTGTAAATAGAACATTGTCACCTTCTTAGGGGGAGATTTTGGTCTGGCATTTGGGTACTTTTTTGTACTGGGAGTGGGTTTCTTACAAGTCATGCTCGGAATGTCTATTATGTATGGTACGCGTAGGTCTTGATGCATTGTCTCGTCCCACGTATGTTGCGTTAAAAAAGCATTGTACTTAAAGTAGAAGAGACTGGGTTTTTTTAAGGGCTTAAAAAATATTTATAGGGTACATGCTCTACCTTGCTACCTTAGTAGCCGATTAAATGCATGGACGCACATCCAGGCTCCTCAAAAATTTTCGTTCTTTCACAGTGAAGCGTCTGCGCAAACAGTTGGACTACAGCTAAGCGGCAGCACGTACCTGGCCTATGCGGTGTGGCCCTGCACGTGTGTGAAATAGCCGTGCACCCGGATGCTTTAGTTTGATTCTTGCTAGTCAGCTGGGCTCTGCACAAAGGACCATGCTGACAGAGTAGCAGTGCTCATTCACGTCCTTTCTGGCGTGGTCTGCGACAGCCTTTGCTGCTCTGCAACTGCTTCGCTTGGGGAGAGAGTGGGAGATCCCCTTCCCCATCCCCCCCCCCGCCCATCCACACTGGTAAAACCCTCACTTGGAAGTAAGTCCCGAAAAGCTCACTGGTGGAAGGCATCTGTGGCAATACGGCTTCACTAAACCTGGGAAGAGAAAAGAGGGCCCTGGTGCCTGCAGCTCCTTATATGTAGGGTCTTGAGTAAATTCCCTCTCAGCAAGTGGGCAGTCCCAGAGGGAGGCTACTAAGAAACTGCGTGGGCTGGCAGGCAGGGACAGCCTGTTCCCCCCAGCTTTCCCCCCCAGCAGGGTTTCTGCAAGACGAGGAGAACAAGCCCTGTGTTGCAGTCTTTCTTGCTACTAGGCCTATGTTTTCTTCCTCTTTATTTCATTTAATGATGCCTGCTCCACGTCCTTCCACTATTTAGTGCCAGCTTTTCTCCGAAGTAGTTGTCGCACTACTGTGTTTCCATTAGTTAGGGCAGCTTTCCCCCCCAGGAGGGTTTCTGCAAGATGAGGAGAACAAGCCCTGTGTTGCCGTGTTTCTTGCTACTAGGCCTATGTTTTCTTCCTCTTTATTTCATTTAATGATGCCTGCTCCACGTCCTTCCACTATTTAGTGCCAGCTTTTCTCCGAAGTAGTTGTCGCACTACCGTGTTTCCATTAGTTAGGGAGAATGAAGGCCACATTTGCTCAGGTTCTGCTGATAGGAGCCTAGTTGTGCTGGTTGCTTTTCTACTTGCTGCAGAATAGTTGTCTCTGCTGACAGTCTGGTTCTGAGGTGAATACACAGGTCTGGTCCACTCAGCCTGCCGTGACATTCAGGGCAGAACGGTACTGAGGAGGTTTCTTGCTCTGTCACGCTGCAACCTCAGGATTTGCCTCTTACACACACCTCTTGGCCTCCTCCACCCCACTGCTTCCAGTTTCTTTCCAGGCTTCTCTCCCTCCCGCTGAGGGGATTTTTCTAATATTCTCCCACTAGGAAGATACTAGTTTTAAGTTTTTTTCTGTACGGTGTTTTTGTGTTGTGTAGCTTTCCCTGTGTTACTTTTAGCCTGGGATACCTCACTGCCTAAAGAACAGTTTGGAGTAACAGAGGCTGTTCAGCATCTATGGCACGGGGGCTGGATCCTCCAGCGGCATTAGGTATTACCGTGGTCAGTGCTCTGCCTTTTAGTTGTCCTCAGCCCTGATTTAGGAGCACTAACAGCATGTGGGAATAGATGGCCTGTTGGAAAATTGGTGAGAAACCCACTGAGAAGAGAGTGGTTTAAATAGATGGTAGTGAAATGAAAAGAGGCAGTTCCTTTGCTAAACTGAGTACAACTGCTCAGAGTAAGCACTCATCTCTGGGCAAGCAGCTGTCCCCCTCCTGTTGACGCTTTTGAGCCTGGTGAGAGAGACAAATCTGACAGTGAGTACGGAATGGGGCTTTGCCAGCAACACTGGCAAAGGGACCGCCAGGTAGTAGATGTCCACACGTGGCCCATGTCTAAACTCCTGTTATCATCCAAGATGTCCACACGTGGCCCATGTCTAAACTGTTATCATCCGCCTGGAAGCCAACTAGACTTAGGTATCTACTGTAGACTGGGCTTAACCTCTATTATCAAGATTTCCACTACCTATAAGGAGGGCTTTGGAAAGCAACTGAGACCTATATGCGGCCAGCAGAGTTCGGGAGTTTTGGTCCTTCAGCTGAATCTTGTCCTTATTTTCTCCAAGGGCTTGAGACAAATGGGAGAGGTAAGAGAGGCTGCTTTTGGCAGGGGTCTAGCACTCTTGCTCCCACGCAGGAAGGCAGGGTTGAGGTGGGGCTGGGTGTTGGCTAGTTGCAGCGTACCACTGTAAGGACAGACGGTGCAGTCACAGGCTGCTGAACTTGCAACTCTCACCTTGTAACCAAGGCAGGTGCCGCACTCGCCCGTGGCTGACATTCACTGTTGTGTTATTCAAACACCGTATCTGGTAGGAGTTTCATACTTACCGTCATGTTCTACATCAGTCATTATTCTCTGTAAATATCTACCCAACATACTACTGCTGTTCCAGTCTACTAGGTGTATACAAATAGAACTGTTGAAAGTATTATTTATACCAAATTTATACCTGTTAAAAACCCCCACAAACACAAGAATGCTTCTTTACCTGATGGAGCAGAACAGCTTAATCTATCAGTTAAACACGTTTGTTCTTCCCTTTTCCGTGACTCTTGGTCTGGTTTTCACATGCCAGAAAAAGAGCTATTTTGATGCTATTGGCTTCAGTCACTTCGAAATATATAGCTTTTGGCATGAAATCCCATCCTTTGACGTTTTTCATCTCTGTAAGATGTTTTTTCCCCTTCTTTAATGTGGCTACAGCATGTACATTAAAATATTTTGAGTAACGTTCAAGCAGCTCTGTGTTTTCTCTTATCCATATCCCCCTGGATTTTAGCATTTAATGACAGGCTTTGATAATGCCAATATTACATGGCCCAGAAAATCATTAGCTGGAACAGAGATCTGAAGTGACAGAAAATCAAGTGGGAATGGCGGTGTTCTCCCCTCACCGCAGGGCAGCTGGCATACAGCTTTGGTCCCATGCCCAGTTTTGACACCGTCACCATGTTTGCAGGTACCGCACAGGCACGAGTGCCCCAGCACCCCGCTTCCCCAGCGGTGCCAGGCCCTGTGGGGAGCAGAGCCTGCCAGGCTCCTCGTGCCACTGCCACCCGTCTCCTGTCCTCCCCTTCCCTGGCTCCATGCAGGGAGGCACAGCGAGGACGGCACCTCGTCCAGAAGTGTGCTTGCAGCTTTCTGCTATTTGCACACACGTCACCTACCAAAAATCCCGCCCCGAAAAGCATTGGGCAGTACCTGACATGGGCTGGGCTGGTCCTTCAACCCCACCACAAGAGAAAGCAAGGAATGGGACAGCTCAGTAAGAGGTGTCCCCTACACAGGGGTTTAATGGCCACAGCGCTCACTTCACACAGGTACAGGAGCCAACCTGTGCCAAAGCAGGCTGCCATGGGGTGGTACTGTTGCTCCAAGCTGCCTGTGCTGAGCGAGACACCAGATGGACAAGGCCCAAGGTGTTTGAACATCTGCTGCAGGTGCAAAAGGAGGTTAAAGCTGGTGGAGCAGCTTGGAGTGAGCTTTTCCAGGCAAAGGGCCTCGAGTCATGGGCCCTGTTCCATAACGGCAAATGATTCAAGTCTTAGAGCACTTCGGAGCGCAGTCAGTAGCAGCACCCCATCCTTTTCCCCTCATCCCCTGCTATTACTTTACTTAAACAGTTTTTACAGTAGAAAGCTCTGCTCTGGAAAATTCAATGGACTGAATTAGGCAACAGAAATGGTGGTGACAGCAGAACAGCATGTGTATGTGTACAGCCCCCCCTCACATACAGCCGAGGGTCGGGGTTAGCTTGACTGTGCAGCTCTTTCTGCAGAAAACAGCCCAGGGAAGGAACAACCCTGCATTTAATTCTTTTTTCTTAGGCATCTGCTTTACAGTGTTATTCCTGCCAAATATTTATTAACCTACAAGCAGAGAGGGCTCTGCTTTACATTAAGAAACAAACTGTTCATTTTCCTTCCCCCCACAAAAGCGTTAGTGCTTTCTCTGAGCTGGTCCGTACGTTGCTGATTTGGAAGACACATTTGTTTCTGTATCGCTACTGATGGCAAGGCTGAGAGAGGATTTCACAGGCCAAACCTAGTCCAGGTTGTCCAACAAGATAATGCAGTCAGGCTGACTAAAGGAGAGCTGCTCTTCTTCCTGAAGATTTGTGAGATGGCAGCATTTGTACTTGGCTTCAAAGTCCCCCGGCTCTTCTATTAACATTTCCATCCTGGAACAGACAAAGAATCAAACCCTTATTTACATAATTTAGCATTCATAAAAACCCTTTGTGTATCCCTGAGAGCAAAATGAATTATGCACTAAATGGATCTGGCAACTGTACAGGCAGCTACAGCACAAGATTTCAGCTGTGGCAGCTTTCCTGAGGGAAGCCATCAATCTGGGAATCCCCCTCTCCCCCCCAGCCCCATCCACAGTACGGAGCCTGAGGAGGATGCTGCCTGGGGAGTCCTTACAGGGAGGATGGGGAACCCCCACTCCCTTCCATTCTGCCTTGGGTGGAAGGGGAGGGAAACACATGCAAGCCCTGGGTCTAAAAATGGTCAGGCCTTTTGTTTCCGAAATTCAGATTTTGCAACCGTTTCCAGCTCACAAATCGAAGGCGGAGGTTTGCTGCTGCCAACTGCCCTCGCAGCTTCACTATGGAAAATAAAACTGTGCCGTTCTGTGTTTGCAATCCTCCATGCCCTAAGAGCAGAGTGAGGAGGGAAGACTCACATTATTTAAGCAAAATTGATTTCTGCAAGCTCAAGAGCAGGACAGCAGGGTGTCCTCAGCTTCGAGGATGAACACAAACAGTAGCTTTACCCCAGAAGCAGCAGCAGCTCTCACAAAGAGATTTTCTTCATCAGCTCTACCACTTCTGCTTGACTTCTGCAGGGAGAAGGCAGGACACTGTGCCAATGGCTGCAGCTCCCATTGCAAAGGCTGTCCTCCCAAGAGGCCAAGGAGGACACCGTCCAGCTCTAAGAGACCTGTCTTATTTGTATAGGTAAATTAGGGGTAGGTTATAAACCCAGAAGTGCAGAAACATGAAAGGAATTTACTAGTAGTTGCTATTCCATTTTTCTTTCCCTAATGTTTGTAGTGGCTGATATCAACCTTTCTGTAACAGGGCAACTGAAGAACAGTAACATGGAAAAGCAGAAAAGCACAACTGTATTCTAGGCTGATGGGCAGCTTGATGAACAGTTGTTAATTTCTCAGCTTTTGGTCTGTTTTGACATGTCATTTCTGACAGTTTCCTGTCAAGAAAAAAACCCAAACTTCTGTTCTTACGTCAACAGTTCTTTTCCCCTGTCCCCCTGGAAGGGGAGCCCACCCCACAGCAGTTACTACACCTGAGCAGCCCCTCCAGGTGTGTAGCACAGCAAGAACCAATGGGCACTACCTGCCTTTCCAGAGGAGACAGAGAAGCATGAAAGGATTTTTTCTGGCACAGCTTGCCTCCAGTGCTGATGAATCAAACCGACCGCGCTGCAAAGATCTACTCTTTTTAGGAGAACCACTTGCCAGTTCCCCACTGAAGTGCAAATATTTTACTTGCAGAACGGTGCAGATAATTCATCCAACAAGCTTCAATGGGATTCCCTCTATTTTCAAATTATTTGCAGACTTAGGCTGTTTGAAGTAAGTCCTTGGGGCTGCTTGTTCATGGGTACTTGTCCAATACTCAGCACAAGGAAGCCTCTCTTACAGCAGAGGCTTTGAACACTCCACAGCGAAGGAAACGATCCAGAGGTGGGTTTTTTAATGGATCCTGACTACTGAAAACCCAGTGTCTCATCTCCTTGCAATAACACAGCTGCCTCTGACTACACTTAGATGAAGGTTAGGAAAAAAGCTTATGTCTAGCAACAGAAAGCTGCAGAGCTTTTCTAGGAAAGCGCCTCAGTTGCCACCACAGCCCGTTTATCCCGTTAGCCACGGCCAGGCTTCTCCATGCGTGGTTCAGGCCAGAGCACTGACATTATGGGTGAGGCCCCCGGCTACCAGGTAGATTGACAGAGGAGCTGCCCCAAGCAAACCACTTTCAGTTCAGGGTTTCAAGGCTGACTGCTTTGAAAAGGTTTCACCTGCTGTTACCTAACTGCACCAGCCGCAAGTGCTGGTGGCTGAAGGAGGATGAGCATGAGGAGGAAGGAGAGGGGTGAGGAAAGAACGACAACACCTCGGGGCAAGTGGTGGCAGTTCAAAACTGCAGCTGAGAGCAAGGGCGACAGACCCGTCCCGGGCGAGGGAGAAGCACCAAGAGGTTCAGCTTGCCACCACAGGGGAAGAGAGGCTGTTACAGAAGAGACACAGCGACCTGGAGCCCCGGAGAAAGCAGACAGGGAAGCCCCTTTCTATTGACCAGGCAGTTTTCTACAACTGATTTACACTTAAACTTTGGTGGCCAGAAGGGGCCCATGCCAGACTGATGGGTGACAGGGACGTTTCTGGCCGAGCACGCTCTCCCTCCCCAGCCATTGCCAGTGCCGAGGGTGGGAGAAGCGTTGTGCAGCAGAGCAGAGCTACTGTACAGGTTTCAGTCCTATAGGGCTTCACTCTCACCCGTGTACAGGGGAGAAAGAAATTGCAGAGGAAACTCAAAAGGTGATGAGACCAACTGATGCTGCCATCAGCCACTGGGAGACTCCAGAGGCTGCAACCAGCCTTGGGATGGGAGATTACCAGAGGAAAGGTGAAAAACAGCAGAATATGACTGCTGGAGGCTCCCACCTTGCAGATGCTGGGAAGAAACTGCTGAAACAGCCTGTTTTTAACACCCACAGCCCTGCAGCAGCAAAGCTCAGAGGCAGCAGGCGGATCACTGTTGCTTCTGCACCTCCAGCTTCTCCCATTGCAACTGCTGGTCTGCAGCGGGACACGGCAGCTGAGAGCGCTGTCCCTTTGGGAGAAGCCAAGAGAATGAAAGAAAAGGGGCTAAAACTGTGCTCTGAAGGTTGCAACAGCAGCAGCGGGTGGTCCCAGAAACAGAGTTCCAGACCCAGTAAACCTTTCCTAGGGCTGGGACACCGAGAAGACCTCTCTTCTCCAAAAGCAAAGCCAGCAAGGAAACTGGCTTGGATGACAAAGTCAAACTGCTTATCCAAAAAGCTGCAGGTCTGGAGCAGGACTGCCTATGAAAGGCCGGAGGACCGCCGTCTGGAACGACTCCTGGCACCGGAGCGATGCTCTCACCTGGGCTGGCTGCGGGGTGTACAGCCAGGGCAAGGGCAGAGCCCAACGGCTGCAGCCCTACTCCAAAACAGCCGGACAGGAATTTTGTTAGAAGGGATATCCACTTGGGGATTTTAGTTTGGGAATATGAGACCCTCCCCAGAGAGAATCAAGGTGAAAAAAAACTGGCCCAAGAGCAACCCTTATCAGATACTCATAAAGAAGTCTGTGTTGTGTTTTGAAAAGAAAGTATCAGTGTTGGTGAGGCCAAAATGTCACCCGCTTTATTTTAGGTGACTTGCTACAAAGTTCGTAGGATTCTTCATGCGCAGATGACAATTAAAAAAAAAATTAAAAAAATCAGTGCACATAGCACAAGGGAGATGATTCTTTTGAAAACATGCTTTCATCTAGGAAACATCCTAGTGCTGAGTTTCCCATTTTTTATTAAAATCAATTATATTAGGAAATAATAAAACCTCCTTAACTGTGTCGTATTAGCTCACCTGATCTTTACTCCTCGCTGCTCAAACACCGAGTGCTTGCAACGGGAAATAACTAAATCAAATGTAGCAGCACATAACATAGGGCAGCTCAAAACTTAGAACAGAAATGTTCAAGTAGTTGCCATTTTCTAGACAGTTACTTGTGAGCATCGTTGCTTGCACTGCTGTACTATACAGATCTGAAAGCAAAAGGATGTAGTGGGAAGAGAGATTTAAGGGATTTTCTCCATGCGTGAACCCACTGGCACAACGGAAACGTACACCAGAGCTTTCGGCCACATTTTTAAGAAGAAAGGTTTCACATCAGCTTTGCGCATGACAACAGTTCAGTCACAAATCTTCAAGCCGCTGCAGTTTTTATCTTGACGTTGCTCAGTACTAGTGGTTAACCAAGCCCGTATGAGCAGCAGCAGCCCTGCACGCGTAGCTGTGTACAGCTTAGTTGTGCTGCGTGTCCTTCTAAAGGCAGAAGTCCCATTCCAGCGATCACTGGCTGACTTTCAGAGTCAGCTCTGGTTTCCATTTTTTAGTCTCCAAACTATGCACAAACCTACCCAGGAAGATAATATAGCAGTTCCTAATGCTGTTTTATTATCCTAAAATAGAATAACGATTCCTGCTCTCTACTTGTATCTCTGATGCCCTCATCTCTTAGAAATTTCCCCGCATAGAAATCCTGAAACAGGATATATACTGAGCAACAGATATCCATAAACACAAGTGTACTACATAGACTTCAATTACGTATCAGGACCGCTCTCTGGCTGTATCCTAGATACTGCAGAACAGAACAAAACCAAACCACGCTTGCATATCGCAAAGCAGCACATCTGCAATTAAAACCACCTTCCCACCACCCCCTGTCTTCCCAAGATCCTTTACAACCCTCCTTTCAGTTAAAAAACCCAAACAAACCAAAACACACCTCCACTTCCTTCATCCTCCCTAGTCTCTTTCTCAATCAAAATCTGTTTTCCAACTGCTTCTCTTCCCACTGTTACTTTTCCTGCCAACCCATCCCCTCTCCTCCTCTCCCATCTCACCCTTTCACTTGTTCCCCCCACCAGCCAACGCGAACAACTTCTCCAGCCAAGCCCAGCTCCCGCTCAGGGCCCATCCCATAAACCAGCCATTACAAAAGAGGCACCAATGTTTCATACAGTAGGTTTCAGAGAAATGGGAATTTGTATCCAAGTGAAAGACTGTATTTGGGGGGGGGGGGGGGGGGGGGTGGGCACGAAAAAAGGATTGGTTGTGGCTTTCAAAGATCACAAGCCCTTTTCTACTTGCAATCTTACACCTGCAAAATTCCTTCTTTCCATTCAAGGAGAACGTGGGATCCCAAACCGAAACCTACCATACCCCACTTTCCGCGCTTCAGAGAGCAAAGCTTGCAGGAGGCACAATCCACGGACACATCAAGGGAAAAGTTGCTTTTTCTGCTCCCCGTGGATTCTGTCACAGCAGCTTTCAACAGGCTGGGCAGTCCCTGGTCCACCTGGTCTGCAGTTTCAGTGAACGAGCTGCACCATTTCAGGCTTGGCCACGATGCCACTTACCAGAAACAACCAGAGACGCACTGGAAACTTCTAGGACTAAGGGAGGAGGGAGATTCCCACATTCAGTCACAAGGTGGTACGTCAGGACAAAAAGTCGCTGGCAGGAAAGCCCTCTGACTGCAGGCCAGCCCCTCACTTGGTGATTTAATGACAGCAAAGCTATGAAGACAGAAACCTTAGAGCTGTGCAGCAGCTCTAGCTCAAAGTCACCTAGCAAATAACTTTTAAAATTACTGCCTAGAGAAATCCAGCAGCCAGACACCCCTTTCAATTTTGTTAATGAAAAATAATAATCAATAGCTGAAGACATCTTTAGGTGGAGCACTGGAGAAAAATACATGCCGTTATTTCATGGGTTTTCCAAATGAATTCATCTGGATCAGAAGTGACCTGTCTAAAGGCAAATGCCAGCATCAACTCTATTTCCAAAGCAGCGTCCCTTCTATGATATGGTATAAAACTGAGTTTCTTAATAAAATTAATTTCAAGTCCCTGATGGTCTTACGAATTTGGTTACAACTTCGATCACTTCAGTAATTCTGAAAGTTTAATTAAAGTTGTGCACAAGTACAAATGGGAACTGTAGGTAACTTATCACAAACCCTTGTGATTCTGAAACTAACCGTAATAAACTAAGCTTCTGTCAGGAAAGGCTTGATTTTGCATAGCTAAACTTGGAAGAAGTTCCTGCTCCATCTTGCATGCTGAAATGCTGGAGTTTTTCTGCATAATAAGTAAGGCACAGCTCAAACGTTCAGCCTGACTGAAGTATCTTCATCCTGAAAATTCTTGAGGCAACCAGGAAATTTTTAATCCCCTGGTGAGATTAAAAATCTACCTGGCGGCAGTTGGCTACAACAGTGCCAGGGAAGCACCTTAAAGCTGATGCTGTGGGGGTTGTCCTCCTGCTGAACATCAGCAGCACGGAAACCTGCGTCCCCCTGCCTGCTCCACAGAGCAGAAGCCCAGGGCAAGCATCTGGGTAGCCCACACTATGGGCTACCTGGAGGCTGAGCCCATCAGGTACATCGCACCTGTGTGGTATGACACGTGGTATGAAGTTCCTGCTTCAGCAGCGAAGACCACCGTTGGACGAGGGGCATGGATTGACTAATGTAACAGAGCTGCTTGGAGCCCCGGGCTCATCGCCAGCCCATTCCAGCATCGGCTTTCCTCAAAACACAGGGCTGGAGAGGGTCTCCTTGGCTGTCACAGTCCCGTCTCAGGCTACTGCCTGCCGAACAGAAGATAAGCCCAGTCAGAAGTTCACAAAACACTATTCCTTAGTTATATGTACTGTGCTCACTCCTGATGGCTGTTCCCAAAATTTTTTTAGCGACAAACAAAAGCCTTCATCTTTTAAAAGGTGATGCTCTGTTCATGCAGAGTCACATGCTAACATACCTTTAGAGCTAAACAAAGCTATTCCTTCACTCCTAATGGGATCTGGAAAAAAAAAATCCGTATTTGTTCAGTACTTGAGATGATTCTTTTCAGTGTATCTTGCATTACTGTTATTTTTGAGGCGTAAGATACTACAAAATGCAGATAGAAGCCTGATATCCCCTTCGCACCAAGGCTGGAAGCATCTTGGCAGTCTGTTAGGGTGCAGAAGGAAACGCTCAGAGGCATTTGTCACTTGTCAAATGAGACAATACTGAGATGCCCAAAATATTTTCTCGTTAACCTGTTAAGGACACCCTGAGGGCAGAGCACCAGCATCCTGGCATCAGACTGCTACCTCGGAAAAGGAATCTTCTGGCTCACTCGAGAGAGGCATTTGAGTGACGCATAAGGACACCCAAGTTTCCGAGGTAAGTTTTGTAGACCTAAAATTCACTAAACCCTGCGGAAAGACTAAGTGAGGGTGAAAGACATTCTGCATGTGCCTGAAGCCCAGAAAAAGAATTTAAACGGCATTTTCCCCACTTTGACAAACCTTTCAAGCAACAGAAGGCTGACTGGAACTTCTGTAGGGCAGGAGAGCAGCCTGCAGCTACAAAACTCCAGGATTTATTTTAAACCTTATCAACTGCTGCTGCTGGACAGTTAGGACATTTATAACACCGCTAAGGAGATAAGGTTTCAATACAGTGGCATCTTGGGGGAGGCAGTATATATTTAAACGGGAAATCTGTCAAATATAAAGTACTTCTATACCTTACCTGAAAATGATTCCTTGAAAAACAACTTATGCTTTTAAAGGCCAATACAATTACATATTATTTTAATCTTAATGCTAAAGGAAGACAGAAAAAGCATATTGACAATGTCAACACTTCAGTGAGAGAACTTTGTATTGCTATCCAATTATGCGGTCTGCCCAGCTTTGGGACCTATATAAAACACGCAACATGAATCTTACACACTTGTCAGCTGGGCATAACCACCATCCATAGCTACATCAGAATAAACCAAGTTATAGGTATATAGCTTTAACAGGATTAGTACATACCACACAGCAGTACCATGATGTGGTTCATACTCGTAACAAAACACCTCAAGGCACTCGGCACATCTTGTTCTCACCACCTACAGTAAAAGAAGCCCCAAACCCGAAGGAATCGGCAAGCACCGTTGTCAACCGCCCTACTGAGAGGCAGGGTATCGTGTGTTTTCCTCTTCAAGGACATGCCATGAGGTGGACATTCAGGAAGGCATGCCCTAAGTGCCACCTCGAGATCAAAGACCAGAAGACAGGCAGCAATCTCTCCCTCCCCAGCAAGTTTCAGTCCCCACGTCCAGGCTGTCTTGCATCGGCTTGGATTTGAGAGGGGAACATCGCTGGACCCCACATCGCTACAGTTCACTTCTAGAGAGTTTTATGTACCTGTAACCCTCAAGTTATGCTGTACTACGACGTCTTCTAATCAAATAATTTAATATCCAATTTATCAAAGTAAGGAAGTCACTTGTTTTCTTTGTCACTGAACCGTGGTGAAAAAAGGTCACTGTTTTATTCAGCATCATAGTTACATAACAGTTGTCTGTTTCTATTACTAGAAAGAATTTATTAAAATAGTCCTGAAAGACACCTTTTCTTTCTCCAATGATTTCAAAACTATGCCTTTTAATGCCAATTCCACACAGTCACGGGTTTGATCGGTAGTAGTCAGTTATAGCAATTGTCAAGGCACAAGCTCAGCTCTGCACATCCGCTGCAGCCTGTATTATAAAAGAGATATGCCAGTTACGTCTTCACTTAAAAACGCATAATCCCTTTATCATATATTGCAACAGGAGAAATTAACATTAAACACAGACTACGAAAGGTAAAGGATTTATTTCTGATATGATTTGTAGAGTTAAATTAAAAACCTACCGAGTACTTTATGTAGTAGATGAACATAACCTTAGTACTTACTTTCTAACAGTTTATTTAATGGTTGGAAGTGTACAACATGAAGTAGGCCTTACGTTTAATATTGTTCAATTTTGCTTATTGTTAGATGAGATTAAAATGCAGTAGCCATCCCTTTAGATTATGTTGCAACACTGATCATGTGCCTTGATAAGTAGGAACAACGATTCATTAAATAAATGGTGATGACAACATGTAGGGAAGACTTTGGATTGTCTATTTAGAATGTCAACATAATAGGCAATTAAGAATAAAACTTCATTTTAAGTGCACTTCCACAATGCTTTGTTTATAATATAGCAAAAACTTCCTATCTTTTTTCCAAACACTTCACTCCCTACTCTAACTAAAGCTGTTCAGTTGAAAATGCACTTTCCCCAGTAAACTTCTTTTTAAAAAAAGTAACTAAAATTTCTACCCTTTCATATGCTAAGAAATGTTTCCTAATTAAAAACACAATTTATTACAAGACATGTGAAGACAACATATAGTGAAATGAATTTTAATTGTTGTGCTGTGACTAAAGTAAAGTTCTCAAGGCTGCAATTTAACATTCCAAGTTCTCCCTTCCATCTTTATTGATTCTTAAGATTTTGCACAGAAACTCTTTGGGGGCTAGAACAGCAGTAATTGCATCACACTGTTTTCCAAGACTTCAAGTTTCAAAAGCAAACTCTTCAAAAAGTACAGTTCTTGATTTGATTAGATACAGGGACAAAAATATAGCACATACTTGAAGGTTACATGGTCTACAAATGATGGCAATATTTTCCTTGGGAGAGTACAGTTTGTTTTCTTGTAAATACTCAAAAAGGCTCAACTTCAAGCAGTAATAAACACAAGCAAAAGTGATTTAACCCTTAAAATAAATATTCAGGAAAACCTCTCTGTACATACAAGTGAAAGAATATGTAACACTTTCACGCTAAAAGAAAAAAATAAAGATTTTGTTCATATAAGCAGCTGAAATCTGCTGTTCCAGCCCAATGTCCCCAGTAAAGAAGGGAGGCACAAACACAGGTGACTACTGTAGCTCACTATCTTATGGCCTTTTTGGACAGGGACATCACCACCATCATTTTTTTAATCCCTTTTGTTATATTTATTACAGCATGCCAAATCCTTTGGCATACGTGATGGCCTTCAATAATCTTTCTTTAAGCTTTTCTTTGCTTGAGTACTCCGGAAGCAAAAGTACATTAAAGCATGTGTGAGATGTAGGTAACCTGTGGGGAAAACAAAAAAGAAGAATTCAGATCTGGGAACATGCAGTACCTGCCAAGAAATACATCACTATTTCACAAATCCAAACTAACGAATTTAAAGAGAACCTACTTTGCTGAAAGATTCAACCTTCAGATTTAACTAAGTTAATAAATTAAAAGCACAGAACTTGCTTCCATTTATAGACAAACAAGCAAAATGTATTTTTTTTTTTACCTCTCTGTATCTGGGCCATTTTTGGCTATGATCATCTTTAACTTTCCAAGTCCTCCCACAGGGGCTCTGTCTGTGCCTGTTGTAAACTGTAAGAATAGTCTTTTCTGTTCATCTGTAAATGAATGGACTATTTCCCAGAATTCCCTATCAAGAAGAAATCAAAGAGTAAGTAAACTGAAAACTGTCTTTGCTATAAATGAAACTTTCAAAAGTAATTGAACTTGCAAGGTTTAGTAATTCTAATCAATCTTAACATCAGTTTACAAGTGGCACTCCTAAAAAAACCTAACAGTAACGTATTTACCAATTGCTGAGAATCAGAAGTAAAAATCAGAAACATTACCAAAACACTGCAGTTTAACTGGTTTTAAATGTTAATTCGGCTGAGAAGTGATCTGCAGATATTCTTCCTTTACTTTATTATTCCTATTTCCTATGGAATTATACTGGTTCCACTACACTGTCCGATTCCACTACCTTCTTAAACACCACAGTAAACAAATGCAGCTGCTGTCAAAGGTTTTCTACCCTAGCGGGAACTAGTTAAGTAGTTGGCAAAGTCTAGAGGACCAAAGATGCACACTTCTCTGACCCTTGTCTTCAGAGTTCTCTAGTCAAAGGGAACAAGAAGGTAAAGACGTTAAAAACATTTTCCCTCTTAAAAACATTGAATTTACTTGATTTCTAATTAGAGAAGAAAGTTCTACACATGCGACCTAGTCAAACAATTCAGTGTTCGTCAAATTTTTTTTTCTTTTTTTTTAAACAACAACAGAACAGTGGTAATTTATTGAAACAGCCCTGTTTATACTGGGGAGTATTTAACTATATGGTATGAGAGAAAGACAAAAACCCAGGGAAAAATCCCTTTTAAGCTTTACCAAAGTTCACTGGAAGCTAACAACAATGCTTATACTGTCTGCTCTTTTCTAATAACAGTACTTGAGTAAAGTGAAATTATACATAAGGCACGTGCATCTCCAGTACTACAAAAATACTAAATCTTACAGTATTAAATTCATTATGAAGAAACAGGCATGTAAAGTGCTTTTAACCTTTCAGAAATTAGGAAAAATTACCTAATAATAAGAGAGTCTCTTGTATAGCCACCATCATATTCTGTAGTTTCTTCTAGTGCTTGAAAATCTAAATTCTGTAAGAAGATGACATTTTTAAAAACGACCACTAATTATATAGTTAGGATCAAAAAAGCTCCACTTGTTCTGGTGTAAATTCAGGATTCTTACCCTACTTCCACAAATAAGTAATTCAATTTCCTCTGGTCTAAATAAATATTTCAAAGGAGATTCATTGGTCACCATGTGAAATCCTCTCCGAAAGGCCTTGAACTGCTTTTCTACTGATTTATTGAGTATATAGTCGGCATACAGATTGACAAATTCCTGTAAGGAAACAATCCCCAAAAAAACCTTAGTACTTTGACACGTGCCACTTGAAGTACCTCCCAAAAATATAAGACCTCGAAATACATTGAATTCTATAATTCTATGTAGATTATCTGGGCTCAGCTTCTACTTAGCAATAAGAAAGAACAAGTCTCAAATATTTCTCAAACAGGTCAAACACCACACCCAGAAGCTATGTATGCATGTATGTATCGATGCTTTCTTTAGAAGAGAAGCCTTTTCTGCTTACAACTACACTGCACTATGACAATTTTAAAAGGCTTTTAAACGTAAGTTATAAGTGAGACCACACCTTTACAGAGTCCTACATGCTGCATAAAGTATCTAAAAATTACAGATTACGTTAAAAAAAATTATGCGAGTGTACCTTTCTATTTTCATTTGTAATAGGAATTTTATCACCGTTTTCCTTTAAATCATGCATCATTGGATTGCCAAAGAGATCCGTATGAGATATTTGAAACGTTATCATCATATCATCTTCCACACTTCCTTCATACTCTAATAAGTCTCTCAAACTCTGGTAAAGAACCTAACAGAATAAGAAATACATAGCTGTCATAAATAAGTTTCAATAGATTTCACTGAGTAATACCCGAAGACATGAAATCATCTGCCTCAAAAAGGGTTGTTACATTCTATGACACAAGTCACCTAAGATTTGCCATAACAGTCCAACCAAAGCTCAATGTTTGTAAAAACAACCAATAGCAGATACTAAGGAAAGACAAAAAAGAAACATGGCAATGAGTGATAACTCCCTCAGAAGAGCCTACCAGTGCCCAGGAATCTTCCTAAATGCAATGGTCAGACCCGTAGCTTAAGAGCCACTGGTTACCTCTTCCTCTTTTAACTCTTTTGAAACCGTATTTACTTTTGGTATCCAGAACATGTTACACCAGTAAGTTGAACATACACGTGTTAAAATCAAAGAAAACGCTATTTTAGATCAGATAAAATTCAGGCAGCAGGCTTTTATCTCCTACATCTTGATTTAAAACCCAGACAAACTAGGAAGTAATCTTGAAGCAACACAGATGGGGCAGTCATTAAAGTAAGAAAACATTTATGCACAAAAAAAAAAAATCACAGGTTAGGTCAGAATTTGCCAAGTGGAATCTGAAATTACCTGTAAGAGTTGCTCTATTCAAAGGAGCAACCAGCCTTCTTCCCTGCTATGCCTTAGGAAAAGCCCAAGACTCTCTTAGAAACCAAAGGCTATGCAGAAACGGAACAATTCTTTGGCTGAGACAGAGGTGTAGGACTCAGGAACACAAAGTGAAGGTAAAAGCAACAACGGAGTGCAACTGTATTTTTATTGTGAAGTAAAAGTAATAAATTTCCCCTCAATGTTTTAATTATTGAAAGTTTACATGTAAGCCTCATCCTCTCACTATCTGTACCCCTTTGATTCTTCCACAGCACCTTTAAAAATATCTTGCATTGAAAATGACTGGACTTGGAACCATTGGTGGTGAGGGCTGGTGAACACCCTATCCTCCACGTCCTACAGCGTTAGAAAAAGCATTGGGAGGCTTGACTACTCCGAATTTCATTTTTGGTTTGAGAAGCTCTGAAGTAAGTGTTTAAGTCATATTAGAATACAAAGAGATTAAAAAGGATTATTTTAGAAGAAGTCAGTGTAGGGGTCAGAGGTGAAACATAAGAGTAGGGGAGAAAAATTAAGAAATGCCCTGCCTTGTTCCACAGAAATAAATCCACTTTTTCTGTCATAAAAAAATTGTGAGTATGTAACAAAAATTACAGGAAACTGGAAGTATGGTGTATTTCTCAACATTATTTCACAGAGAAACTGGTCAAAGCTGGCATGCTATTATATGTAGCCATCCAAAGCAGACCAGATAACCTATTCTTTTGATTACACATGCCTCATTTTCTGATTAAACAAAAATAAAAGGCAAGTTCTTTTTCAACAGTATCATTTTACTCATCTTTTTTGAATAGCTGAAGACTTTGCATAACTGCTTATTAAAAGGGAAATGTCCCACCATTTGAGATGAAATGAAGCATACTAATAACTCATACTAGCTAGCATGAGGGAAAGCCACTGGTGATCTTTGAAGATGGAGCAGGGCCAAGACATCCTGCATACATGCTTCTCTGCTCTATCTACTAAAGCATGCACACGGCTTAGTTTTTTTGTGTAGCCACTGGCTGGGGAGGGGTGGGGGAAGATGGACACTGATCACTGCTCCCAAACTGTAGGGATATTCATGAACTGCCTCATCTGTCTTTTGCTTTAGACAAAAACCAATATAAGCATCACACCTTTGCATGTCTACCTCTACCTTTGCATTTTTTTTATGGAAATCTACTTCTACAAATAGATATAAACAGCTAATTTTAGAAGTCTCTTTGGTAAGATACTATTAATAATAGTTTATGCTTAATAGCGCTTATTGATATTAAGCAATTTAGGCAGTATGTAAAAAAGTAGAATAAAGCTTTATTGATACCCAGCTCTACTTGTTGACTTGACAATTCTGCCTCCTCCAAACCAGATGTAGTAAGAGGTTTTATTGCTTATTAATTTATTTTAACAAATACAGACTCTTCACACAAGTCACTGGTTATTTCACTTCCAGTGACCATGTCCACTTCTGACAGTGATCTTGTGCTTAATTTAAATCTAGATTAAGTTATTTCATGGAAATTGCATCAATAAACTCAAAGAACATAATGAACTTACAGGATGAGAGTCTGCCAGATCACGGAAAGTTCCTTTTTTGCCCATAAGCTTCCTGTAGACAACCATGGGAAAATGTACATCCAGTATACAGTTATTGTAAATAGCCAGACCCAGTACTATGCCAATCAGTGTAAACTGACCCTCAGTTTCAAAAGAGGACGGATTAAACCAAAACAGTTTTGTAGATTCATCATATGTGAACATCCCTGTAAAAAAAATGATGTTGAACAATTATGGTTGCATTTCAATAAAAATCACATGTAAAACATACCATTATAAACCCATTTGCATTAGAATACCTTTAAAACATGTTTAACTTAACATTATACTGAATTTAATGGCAAAAGAGAAGCTACTTACCTTAGGGTAACTGGAGCTGCTCAAAATACTGTTACTCACATTACCACTAAAAGCACGCAGGAGACCAGCAATACAACATCCTGCAATGCCCACTGAAGCTGTACATACACAACCTTTCATCCCCTTCCATTACTGAGGAAGCAGCAGCACATTGTCAGCATAGACTGTAACTTTGATAAATATAACAGTGCAAGAAAAGAACACAATCAAAACCCACGTGGATGAAATAAGCCTGAAGAACTCCAATTACTATAAAGTGATAGCCTTTCCCCAAAGGCTTTTCCAGGCCGGTTCCTGGGAAACTAGGACTAGATGCAGCCCTATTACTGAACTGGAAGCTATGATGATGGAGCAGGGATCAACCATCACTTATGAACTTATGAGTTAGACGCCTAACAGATTTTTTTTGTTTGTTTAAAGGTACTCAACAAGGTCCACTGAGTTGCTGCAGCTATCACATACATCTTAACTTGAGGGGAAAATGTAACATGGGACTGTTGTTTCACAGGAGGAGTTGCACTTTTAACAGCTTGTAACCGTTAAAAGGGAGAGCTTTTGCTTTATTCCCCTATCCCTTCATCTGACTCAGCTCACTATTTCAGGTGACCAATTTCCTGCCAAGTTCACAAGCTGACTACCTTCACAGAAGGCTTCAAACAAACAGCTGAACTGACACATGCCAGGAGCTGGAGTGACCTGATAGAACTGTACAGACAAGTGAAGGGCAAAGAGTTCCTTACTCTTTGGCTGTAGCAAGCCACTTGATCAGCTCGTTTATGAAACTGGAGTTTGTGTACAGGCTATAAACTATTTAAATGAGTCCCACGGTAAAATCCATTGCTTACCTGACTAGATACAGAAGCAAGACAAATGCAAAACGCGTAGACTTAAGTGGAGGGAGAGAGACCACCCTGGACAAGTATAGTCCCAGTGACCTGTTGCTTGTACAGCTAAGTCTCATGATTTCCAGGCAGAATCCAAGGAAAAGCACCCAGGCTCCTTCCTCCCCACACACCAGAAGTTAGATGCATGTGGTCAAGAACATGAACTACCTTTGCCACAAGGATTTATCTTGTCAGCTCTTAAAAGATATGCTTATTTACAGCCTATGGAGATGTACAAATTGATTACAAAGCCACATGAACAGAGCCACAAAATGACTCCTAAGACTGAAAATAAGATGTCACCTTCAGCCAAGAGATAAAGCCTGAATTCTCATTCAATGTAAGGAAATGAACTGCAAACTCACTAAGAGACTCTGGCTATTCCCCAAAATTGAAGATTATTTATCTCAGTAAGGTACTAGGACAGGGTCAGCTACTAGAGGAGCACACAAATAACAGACTAACACATCAGGTAGGCAACTGGAAATCAGAAATGGATGAGCAACACAAGCATATATAGGAGAAACATTAAATAGAAGCCTGTATTCCATTTTCGAAATTGACTGAAGTAACTTCTGGGTTACTGGCACAATAAGAGCAATGACTTGTACTTTCTGGAAGATGATAGAAGAGTTAAACAGTCAAAACAAACAACTCCAGCAAGTGTCTAATAATGAAGGACTAACAGTTTACCCAGATCCACATCTGGAAACACTTTAATGCGAAATACAATATTTTATTCACTGACCAAAATTAAAACTATAGTACATTAAAAACATAACAAAACACCAGAAGAAACTGGAAGCTGCAATAAGGGGAAAACAATTGTACAGTGTTGCTAGGAATATTATATGAAGTTATTCCTTCTTCCCTTTTACGATGGTGACTGTTGGTCATAAATCTAATATTTTGTCTGAGTTATTGCCTCCTTTGAGTAAAACTTTAAGGTAGTTTAATATGAAAACACTTGAAATGTAATGGCAAAGAAACTATTACAGCAATAAGTATCACTCCACACATACCTATCAGAGGACAGACATTTTAAATTCCATTTAAAGAATTTACTTTATTTACCAGAGAAAGTGAAGGACTTACAAATCAACAGTCACAGCTGGTATATATGGTGTGTAAACTGTTATACTGCAGTGCATATTAATAGGTGCAAAAGAAAAGACTGTGAAAGCAAGCTACATTTTCTGCTTTTACACACTTATGCCAAAAGCCAATAAATGCCTTTTTTCTTTCCCAAAGTTGATATGAATACAAAAAGTGTACATATTTTTTTGTATTTTGAATACAGAAGTAAAATTTAAAACATGCATGCATATCTAATCTATTACCCATCTTTACACACAGGGAGCATATATACACTGGCTGGATCTTAGCTGAATCAGACTTCAATTACTAAATAGAACTACTTCAATATAGGCACCCCACACAACTTCTGTTTAGATAAACTCAGGTCAAAAATGTATTTCGCATTGGAAGCACAACTTCGTCAGTCAAAGTACTAAGACTTCCTTATTTTGCCATACTCTAACTTATTCCAAGTAACCTTGCTAATTCAGATTCCAAATCTCTAAGTTAATAGCAGTTTTCAGAGTAAGACTTGTCTATGGATCTTGTTACTTACACTTGTTACAAGAACTGGCTTGTGTACAGTGAAGGGCAAGTGCCAAGATTCCGATTCTGGGGACTTCCTCTTTAACCCGGTCAAAATGAATTTCTGTGCTGCTTCATCAATTTTCTAAGCTACAAAAACAACAGCTTTCTTTTTTAAAACAGTTCAATGAACCCAAATTAACTAATGGCCATAAGCTGTTGAGCTTCTTTAATGGAAGCCATTATAGGAACTACAGTGTGACATCATATTTCACAAACTATGAAATTAGTATAGGAACCTGGTAGGTCTCATTTCTATTCTAACACCAAGTATTTGTAACATTTTAAAACATTTTAATCTTTTCAGAGCAGCAGACAAGCTGCATATTAAAAGCAGCACATCCTTGCATGTGTAAAAACGGAAGCATAAAAGACTGGTGCAGGGAGCAAGGGAAGAAACAGTAACGTGAAAATGTGACTCTTAAAACACCAATATAAAACTTTGGCTCTGATATATCAAATTACTCTTAGTTCTAAACTAACTACAATCAAACTTGACATTACTGCCACACTTTGGATCTGTACCCCTTTTAGATGAAATCATTAGAAGAACTGAGACTATCAGATTTTTTAAGCTGGAGGAAGGGGAGGAAATAACTCAAAAACTCACCATAGTCCTACTCTGGTTTTATTGCAGAAGCTCTTCCTCTTTGGTTTGATTACTAATTCTAGAAGCTAATCACAAAGCAAAGCGAGGAGAAAGGTGAGAGAACAAACAAAGGAACCCTGCAAAGAAACCCTATACTACTGATTTATATCTAAACAAGCAATGGTAGCTTTCACTAACTATACAGTTATTCCTTTCATCATTCCTCCTTAGGAGGATGACTGATGATGAAATACTGAGCCTCAATGGGTCAAGTACTCTCATGATCACCAAGAAACCTGGAGAGCTTCAGAGAGAAGCAGCAGCAGATGTAGAAAAGCACTGCATAAACATAGAACAGCCCAGGTTGGAAGGGACCTTGAAAGATCATCTGGTCCAACCTTTCACGGGAAAAATCTGGTAAGTTAGTAAGTTATTAGAACACATACCAATATCTGGATTGAAGATTTCTTCCACAACCAGTTGAAAAAATTCTTTGGAAACACCTCCTTCATCTACCCCTTGCTCTCCTTCAAATTCAACATACAATTGCTTCTTCAAGTCTGCAGGATTTTCCATGGCAATCATCTCTAGCTATTGAGTGAACAGATAGAAGTATTTCATTAGGAAATCTGTTTACTAGAAGAGTCAACTGAGTACCAAATAATGAAAGACTACCCTCCAAACCTAAGAAGAAAGCAACAACAGTAAAACATCAGAAACCAACAGTAATGCTAAATCACTCTAAACGCGTATTAGAGTTTGGGGATTAACACAGCAAACTTACCACAGCTCTGATCTGTTAGCCAATTAAATCTGTTAGCCTTCTCCATTTCTGTTCTTTTAAGCACTTATTTTAAATAAGTTAGCATTGTGTTGCACAAAATTCACAGAAAACAGTATGAAAACAAGATGTATTACTGGGATAATTAAATTCATCTGACAATGAAAAGAGACTGCAATCTGATCTACGTGTTTGACAACGAACGGTTTTGTGAAGGGCTTACACAGATATGTTTTCAGAACCTTCATGTAGTGGAGGTGGAAGACAGAAGACAAGCCTTTGACTAGTCACAAACAAAGAGCTGGGGAAAAAAACCCCAGAAATAAAAAGATACTAATATTACAGTCAAATCGATCCCCTTTCCTCTTGACCCGAATGAATAAGTCTCAGAAATCTCTTGCTCTTATTTCTTCAGTGCCTTTAAACAGATCTACTGCATTGCTTCCACAAAAGTGAAAATTCAGTTAAGGTTAAATAGAAGTTGTGACATTTCACAGGAAAGGGTTTCATGTCTATATAAAGGCCATTACAGGTCTTTCACTTTCTTCCAACAAAAACGTATCCTTTCAGTAAATCAAAAGTTATACAAGAATATTTTGCAGCTGATAAGGAATATGCTGCTTAAAAGCATAAACATATTGGTTAAACCTGTGCAGCATGATTACATTTAATATACCTACATGGCAAAGAAAACTCAACAGCAGTAAAGTAAGGCACAGATGGACCTGTACGTCCCTCTGCCAGGACCATATTACTGGCAAGATTCGCCTCTAATCCAGGCTAGCACAAACTATTTACCAGCAGGTGTCCTTAACATGCCAAACCATTTCTTTTTATTTCACTACCCTACCTTATCCACACACACATGCCAACACATCGTTTACGTCCCAGAATTTTACTACAGAAGCGTAAAGGAAAACTGGAACAGAACAGAGAGGATAAAGGCAGCAATAATGACACCATCAACTCATAAAATGACACCACCAGTAAGGTATGTTTTCTCCCAGTAACCGCCAAGTCAGCCAGCCATGTTGCAAGCAGCACAGCAGGGGTAGCCAGGTGACAGAGCTAAGGTGGTTAGCACAATGGATTTGAAGACTTTGAAGCTCCTCATGCAAAAGGAGTATGCGGGGAAAGAACTGCACTAACTGGTATTGAAAACTACAATCAGGAAGAGAAAGTGTAACTCTGTAGCATATAAAGCTCAGTTAAAAAAATGGAGCTAAGCCATGAAGACCCTAAGAACAAGAGCAAGCGAGTTCAGATTAGCAGATTGAGATGTATATTAAATTACAAGATTATGTGGAAAACTTAGTTATGTACTAAAGCAGTCTGTCCATTTGGTATTCTATTGCATATAATTTGCAATGAACTATTTTGCCCCTAAGGAGACCAAATAACATCTATTGTTTGAAGTTCACTGTATTTTATCAACAATACTTGTGCAGCAAAAACATGTTGCAGTTCCGCCCCCATTGCTATTCTCATCACATGCTTCCCATAACAGTGTAGTTTTGCATCTTGCCTTTCATGTAAATCTTCAAATTATGTATCTTAGAGATGTGTAAAAAAATTTTGTTCCTGAATAGGAGGACAATGGAGCTTAAGCCATGTTCCAAATACAACTGAGACTTTTTAAAAACAGAGAAGTAGCATTTATTTTAAGACCATAAGTACAGGTTATACATTCAAGCTGGACAGACAGAAGTTCTCCTATTTGAATCCCTTCCACTTACAACTGGTACTAATACTACTTTGTTTTTTTCTCCCCAGTCATGACTGTTGGCTTTGTAATATATACCACCAGCAATTCACTACTTTGCAAGTTTTATGGATTTTGATGAGTTCTGAGAAAGCAAGTATTGCCTCTACGTTTCTTTTGGGACAGCAACCCTTTGTCATCATGTAAAGGCTCTCTTGTGTCATTTGTGTCATTGTGTCACTTATATTAAGGAGAGCGCTTTTATATATATAAAGCAATTTAAAAAAAACTATTTCAAAATGATTTTTTGGCTGAGAACTACACTGCAATGAGTGATGTAAAAGAAAAGCAGTATTAAAAAAGGGGAAGGAAACACTCTTAGTTGAGCAATGCCAGCTGGGCAGATTGGAACACTGTGCTGATGTCTGTGAGGGAGTCAGATAAAGGATTACCAAAAAGCCAGTATTTTGAGTCAAAGCCTAATGTTCCTTGAAGTAGCTTCTATAACCAGGACAATGTTGCTAAGCTGCTCAACTGAAGGTTGCGAATTTAGCTGCTCCTTTGAACATCCATGTCTCTCAACACTGATGCTTCACAAGAAAACTGGAACTCAGCAGAAAACAGCATTAGTCATGACAGCACTGAATTTTAGCAGAACTGCAGCAGTGTTTCTATAGCAAGGAAGTATGAACTTCAGTTTAAAGTTGTTTGGGTTTTGTTTTTTTAAATAATCAGAGCTACCCCAATTGTGTCAACACAGATACTGCTACAAAAACCCAATGTGTGTGTGTGTGTGTGTGTGAATTCCCGAAGTTTTAGAAGCTAATGTTTTCTGTCATGATGGTTTGACTGGCCAAGCAGATGAAGTTGTCATTACATTTTCCAGGGACTTCCCAGAAAGCATGTGTGTAGCAAGTCTGAAGCAGTAGCATCAAAAATTGAGTATCTACGAATTGAAAAGCTGAAAGCTGAGACATGCCATTATAAAGAATATCTGTATTTTGTTGGCTGAAACATGACATTGTGCCACAGCATAAGAGATTGTATGATTTACTTTGCTTACAGAACAAATTGTGCTTTCCTGAGAGACAGGAGTCTTCCATTGGATGACAGAAATAGGACAACATTTAAAAGCTTAATGTAATACCAGAGTTTGGTTTCCTTCTTAAAATTGATACTAATTGAAATAATCTCTATTCAGTTAAAAATTATCAAAAAAACCCCTCAAGTTCTAGCAATGTAACATGAAAGTTCTCTTTAAGGCAGTGGCAGGAATACTTTCCATGCTAGAAGGCAAAAATGACATGAACACAACTAATTTAAGTTTGAAAGTACCAGTGACACATCATGACATAAGTCAGTCACTACATTTTCTGCAAAACTGCATGTGAAGCAATACTTAACAGACTAAGAAGCATCCTCTCAAGCTGTACTTTATGGTTCATGCATACATCACCACAGTCAGACATATTCTGCATGCAACCAAGGCACGCTAGTGCTGAGATTTTCAACTGAACACACATAAACATCGACTTAGTCTAAGAGAACCTCAAAGCTCCTAGAGTACTTTGTTGCTAATGTACCATGCAAGAATCTGCCTACTGGCTTCAGTTGTCACAGAAGAGTTTTTGCTCATCAATATATTTAGCAGTCATTTACAAGCAGGAGAGGCTTGCTGCCTGCCAGCCGTCTACATTCAATATGAAATTTGTCAGAGTGAGTTTCTAATTTGCGAGCAAGTACCAGCCAGACTCTGCTGAAGGAATCCACCACATTTTCACTTGCAGAACTCGTGTGTCATAACACACACCCTTTAAATTACTGCTACCTGAGAATAAATCCACATAAAATCTATGCAAAAAAAAAGTAAACTCAGAGGAAGGGAATGAAAGAAATAGCTGTTGGGGAATGAAAAGGCAGAAGAGGGGATTTAAGCATAAACTTCCTTTCATTACTACCACATTCAGGTAACATGACTCAGCAGGAGTACAGTAAACATCTCAAAAGAAACCTGTTAGACACAAAAAAGCATGTTAACTGCTTTCAAGAACTGCAAACTCAGCTACCAACTCCCAAACGTAAGGGTTCCTTAATAAAAATGGGGACTAGAACTTCACTATTTGCAACCCCACCCCCCCAGTGACTTTTCAGACTAACATACATATAAGTATACAATAAGTATATAGTACAAAGAAAGCATGTTTCATTAAGTCCATTTCAATTAAAAAAACGAAAAGTAAGTTTCTGATGCAAGTTTCATGCATGCAAAGAAATTGAATAATGAATGTGTAAATAAAATTTTTGCTTAGATATATTTGTTCCAGGGTGAACTACAATTCTTTTAATAGCGGCTTTAAACAAATTATGGCTTCAAAGGTATTTAAAAGGTATTGCTTCAAATTCTTAGTAAAAGAAAAAATCCTACAGTAATTAAAAACAAAAATCACTTACCAGTGCTCATATCGGTTTTAATGAAGTCCAAAAAATGAGAACAGGTACATAATGAATTCTAAAAGTTTAAATATTAAATATTGATAAGAGAAAAACAGCTTGGTGATAACTTAATTAGCTTGACTAATTAGCAAAGACCTGTACTTAGTCCATTTGCAAAAAGAAATTATGAAGGCTGATCGATATATTTGCTTGAAAAATATCCAGCAATGAGGAAAATATGAATAAGACCATCTCAGCCTAGTTTTAATCAATATTTCTGAAAATGCTTTTATCATGAAGTTATCAGAGTTATTCTACGTACAGTCAAAAAAGTCTGCAGTGGATGTTCTGTAAAGACACAGGTCTAGTAACATGACTATGTAATTACTTACAATTCAAACAAGTCTATAAGTATTCAAACCCCAAAAGTAAGAAGCACAATGCAAGGGTAAAGATTTTGGAAGTCATAATTACTTACCTGTAATTTAAGCACGTTTGGAAACATTTTGTCACCGAACAGATCTAAGAATACACTTTTACTATTGAAGACTATTATCTTGGCAAGATCTTTCTGATAGTTTTCAGTGAGACCCTTCCAAAGTTTAATACTGCACCCCAAACTGCAGCCATCACCGAAGCAAACTCATACAACATAGCTTTCACTTAGGTTTGATGCTGTCAGTGCTACTACGGAAGCACATGGTACCCATCTTTGACCTGCAGTTCCAACTTTGACTGCAAGCAGAGATAGAGCAAGTCACTTGATGGATTAGGAGATAAGACTGAAGATCTTCATCCAGACCAATTACTGGCCAATTAGGAAGTGGAAACAAATTGTGAAATTTACTAAGGAAAAAAAAAAAATCACTTCTCAACCTGTTACAGGAAGTACCTGTGTAACAACAGCATGCAATTCAAACAGATCAGGCACCCACTGAAGAAAGTGCAAGATGACAGTGTGGAACAGTATTTTCCCTACGATACTTTTCCAGCTACCAGCAAGACTTGCAGCTTAGAGGCTTCCTGAGGTTTGTGCGTGGGTCACATCAAAATGCCTGTAATGCCCATTAGCTTTTGATAGATCTTTCTTTCATGAAGAGCTACACGTTCTGGGCAATGACATCCATGATTTTAAGGTACACTGTCCGGAAAAAAATGTCCTTTTGCTTATGTTAAGCCTGCTTCCTGATAATATGACTGGGTGTTACCAGTTGAGAAAACTGGTATTTCCTATTCAACTTCTCCATGTCATCTTTTATGTCCTCTCAGTCATCTTTTTTACCATCAAGAGGACTTTACAGTCTCTCTGAAGAGACTCTGAGCTCTCTGAATGTATTCCTATTGCATCCTTTTTGATATTAAAATGACAACAAACAAATTAAAAAAAGACCTAAGCACACCACAGTAAACAGAAACACTGTATTGTTTCATTCACTGCTTTCTTAACTTCTAACACTTCCTCAGGAATATTTAAAATCTCTTCCTTGAACACCGATACTTCATATCATCCATCAGTTAAAACGTATCAATAGTTAAAAGGTGACTTCTGTACCCACTACATATATTTATCAACACAATTTTCTCTTAAGTCCACATCATCTCACAACAGCTACTTTGTTGCATCTGTTTGAAGTGGCACATACAGCTCCCATCCTCCAGCTAGGATGGCAAGTCTTCATTCACTTCCATTTTACTGAATACAATCTATTTTCCACTTTCGAGAAATGCCTGGGCTGCGCTTGCTCTCATTGACTAACACTACAGTTCAGCTCAGACTGCTTGAATTTAGAACAATTTTATCTTTTTCCATTATTTTCTGTCCCAGAATAAACAGTTTAAAATTCTTACTCTCCTTGGGGCTTTGACAGAGTCAGATCACCATAATCTAGCATGTTCTGACAGCTTAAATTAACAGCCATAAGAGGATCCATGGCAACTGCCCAGCCATGTACTCGTAGACTGCTAGGCTGTGCAAGGGCTGCTGCAAGTGCAACACAATTTAAATTAGTATGTTTGAGCTTAATCTGATTTAAACTACCTAAATTTCCAACAGACCAAGAGTGTGCACAGCGATGACTGCTGTGGCCCTCATGTGATATAGTAGCTGCACCAACTTGATGTTGCCCATGAGCTTTCTAAGCAACACTAAACATGTATTTTGTCCTCAAAGATTTCAGCTTCCTTCCACAACAAGCAACATGTGGAAGAATGCCTTCTCATACTTACTGATGATGGGAAGGAAAATCTGTATGAGGAGGAAGGTCTGCTTCCTCTCTGATGGAACTGACATTAAAATGAACATCTCCCTAAAACTAGCTCTTACCCTCTTTTAGCCCATCCTCTCCTTAAGAGATAGTACTGTCCCTCCCTTTTTTCCAGTATTTATGTATCCCAAAGCTGAACAGAGCTTTGGAAATGGAAATAAACTCCATTACAATATGTGACAAAACATAACTGGATAGAACTGTAAGTCTGATAGGCAGTGAAATTTCAAAAAGTATTCTTAAATTAGAAAACTGGTACACAGTAGGGTTTAATCTTAGAACACTACATTTCTCATTTGCCTAATATAATAATTGGGTTTACAGACAGAAGACATTTCTGCATTGCAATTTTATTTTTCCTATTGGTACTGGAGACAAAGGTTTTCCCTGATAAGTTGTAATATCAGCAATTCCCATGAAGCAGCTAACCCATCTGGAAATTCAGAGGTACACAGAAAAATTAAGGTGGGAGCTCATTTAGGGCTCTCACAATTGACCTTCAGTAGCAGTTAAAGTCATCAAATTTAACTAGCAGTAACAGCTGGGTTGAGAGGCAAAAAGAGATACTTTCCCCTGAGTCTCTCCAAATACCCATCTGGCTCTTCAGCAACAAGCTTTAAAGCCATGGTTAAATTAAGATTTTGCAAACATTGTTGTACTTTAATAACAGAACACAGAAAAATGAGCTTCTGAAAAACAACAGCTTTAGCAAAAAATTAAAGGGAGGAAGAGTCCTAAAATTAAAGGACATATTTATGAAAAAGTTTACTGTGAAATATTCTTTATAGTTTGTAGCCTGTATAAATTCTAGGTGCTGGAGCGTGTCCAGAGAAGGGCAACGAGGCTGGTGAGGGGTCTGGAGAACAAGTCTTATTGAGGAGGGGCTGAGGGAACTGGGGTTGTTTAGCCTGCAGAAAAGGAGGCTGAGGGGAGACCTCATCACGCTCTACAACCACCTGAAAGGAGGTTGTAGCGAGGTGGGTGTCGGTCTCTTCTCCCAAGTAACAAGCAATAGGACAAGAGGAAATGGCCTCAAGTTGCACCACGGGAGGTTTAGATTGGACACGAGGAAAAATTTCTTTACTGCAAGAGTGGTTAAACATTGGAACAGGCTGCCCAGGGAAGTGGTTGAGTCCCCATCCCTGGAAATATTTAAAAGACATGTAGATGCGGCGCTTAGGGACATGGTTTATTGGGCATGGTGGTGTTGGGTCGACGGTTGGACTCGATAATCTTAGAGGTCTTTTCCAACCTTAATGATTCTATGAATTCCCATCTTCCAAAAATATGTGAACAAACGGCTTTAAGTTTTACTTTAAGAAGCCAGCATATCCAGAAACAGGCTGCTCTCAGCTCTCGGGTACTAACAGGTCTTACTTCTCCTTTCTCGGTCTTACCAGTATTTACACCAAATTGCAACAACGCTCAGAGAAGTGAGAAGTTCTACTTATCATACAGTCACTCCACACACTTTATATCTAGAAGTTCAGAAGTCCACAAGAAGAGTACACAACTGAAAAGCTTTAATTCCAACTTCCATTTGAAAAACCCTACTATCAGAAGATGATCCAAGACAGTCCAGAGGACAAAGTACTGAAACAGAAGTTGGTCGCTTGCACCATTAAGAGCTGTAACAGTGCAGAATCTGTTAATGGTGAATAACACTTTAAAACTTCTAAGTCTGCAACCACTCTGAGTAGAAGTGGTTCTGCTGAACATACAAATCTTCAGCAGCATGCTTATAATTCAACTCAGTATGGTAAAGCTATTTGAGTTTCTTCTAGAGGAAGTCTAGTACGTAAAACACTGCACTCACACGCAGCCCTTTTCACTTAGTCAAAGCCCATGTAGTTCACACTAGTAAGAACCAACAAACCTAAGTTCCACGTTGCTGTATGACTTACCCGGACAAGCGCATCATCTATGATGTGATCACGTCTCACTTTAAGTCGCAAATACGGGTTCAGCTGCTGTCCTTGAACTAAGCTGTAGAGCACAGTTATGCGTCTTTCACTGTACATCCGGATTCTATTGTCATAATACAAACCCAGGTTCTTGGTAACAGCATTCAATATGAAGGGACAGGTCATAAAAGAGAATTTATTTTCTGTTTCTACTTTGAAGAAAGTGTAGTCTTTGTCCATTTCCAGAACATCATTCAGTGGTTCATTAATAAATTCTTCAAAAGGGATAAGTGGTTTTCTGCAGTCTATAGTTTTAACACCAAGTTCAGTTTCCAGTGGGTCCACTCGAGGACCTTTTTTATTTCTTCTTTCCTCACCCAACAGCTCTTGAAGAGTTAGTTCACTTGATTCTGGGATGGGTTCTTCGTCTTCCTCTTCGTTATGATCTGTATCCACATCCCCTCCTACTACATTTGCATAGTAAACCATTTTCAAGCACTTTGAAGCAGCAACAACAGCATCATCATCATTCACTAGGTTACGACTATTGAATTCATTGCTTATGACTTTGTAAGTAATAAGCTGCTGAAATGTTTCCATCATTCTCCGAATTTGGTCTGCTCTGTACTTAGACCACAATCTGACCAGTTTTGCTTGAGCTGCAAGGGGTAGTTTGCTCATTGCTTTGCAAAACAATGGTAGAGCCATTTCCAGATATTCTGGGCTATGAAGATTGCCATTCTCCATAACGATAATAAACAAATTCAGATAGTTAGGATCCCGAGAGTACACATTATGGTAAGTCAAGTCACATTCCACATTAGGTGACAAGTACACAAGTGCATTTAAAAAGGCAGTTTCTATTTTTTCATTAGAAAGTAATCTATCATAGACCCGTCTGACTGCTTCAATATCTACAGACACTTCATCCGGGCCTAGTTTTTGGAGGTTATTATCTCCTTGTGTGTTATCACCTATTCTTGACGACGAAGATGACGATGCGCCTGAATCTTCTTCCATAGCAGCAGCCGAACAGGCAGCTTTTTCCTTTTCATCTTCATCTTTGTCTTCATCCTTTCCTTGAAGAGACTTGAGCTCCTCCTTGGTGTGCTGCTTGGCTTTTCGAAAACTCTGTACCAATGCTTCAGCACTAGAAAATACTCTCCCAATCACCCGGATTAAAGGGGAATAATCCTCTTTCTCTCGACATAGTTCAAGAATTTCATATATCTTGTCTTCTGTTAGAAAAGTCACATCTATAAAAAGATAAAATTAATTTTAAGATAAAAATTTAGAAGATAAAATACTTCTAATTTGCTCTACTCAAGAAATCTGTGCATCAGATCATCATTAACACTGGAAAAAACAGTGTCAGTGGTAGATAAAGTCAAGACAGATACTTTATAATTCCATTACCATGAAGAAACATGACTTCATTCACTATGATTTTGTAAAATGTTGTATTCATGGATGTCGATCAGAGAACATGCTTAATGGTAAAACTGTTTTGCAGCCAGTTAACTACATTTGGCAGTTAACAGTATTGTATCATCTAAACTAGAGCAACTAAATCAATCAGTAAGATGTTTAAACTTTAAAAGACTTAATGAATAAGACTGTGTGACAATACGGTCTTCTGGTAAATCTGCACAATCAATGCGTAAGTCATTCAACTATACACAAACTAAAGTGTATCAACCTCTCTTTTCAAAACATAGCACACACGTATAGACTTCACACGCTAGTGTATCAACCTCTCTTTTCAAAACATAGAGCGTGTGAAGTCTATATGCGTGTGCTTTCTCCCTTAAAAACAGATCTTGAAGAAAAGATTCAATAATTTGTTTTGTTGTATATTAATGGGAATATTAGATTTCTTATTTCTAAGGCTTTCTGCAACTGTTTTTATACTAAACTGATGCCTGAAAATCATCCCAAAACCCCACAATACATGCTCAGGAATTTATGCTGCCTTCTAAATTACACACACAGTTGGGCATGTGGGTTATTTCTTTGTACATTAGGCCTTACCGAGATAAACAACTTGAGTATACTCATCAACATGCTATTCAGATGAACAAACTGCTTTACACACATCATCTGCAGGGGTTCCAAATACCTGTCTGTTCCCCCTCCCCCCCAAACCCCTGATATGGTAAGTCCATTTGTTATTTGAAATCTTCCTTTCACTTTAGAAAAGAGAAGGAGAAAACATTATTTATAGCTTTCTATGCTACTTCTCAAACAGAACCCACAGGTGCTTTCTCATCAGGTGATGATTTAGAGTAGGACTACCACATGATCAGACTCTGAAAAGATGTTCTAGTTTAAGCAGATTCTTCTAAACTGACACATAATTTAGAACTAAAACTGAATCTGTTTAATAGCATCTCTAGAAATCTAAAAAGCACACATCACAGCACTGTATTCACCAACCACGCTAGAACAACTGCCTCTGCAGAAAGAAGGAAGCATATCATTTTAATACAGTTATATGTTAACGTATTTTGAAATGTGATTGTCTACACTAACATTCATTCCAAGCAGTCATTAAGTTAAAAATACAAACTAAATGATGCAAAACCAGACAACCTACTGATTTTCAGAGGCCCAAGCCATTCTTAGAGCACATATAACACAGGAAAGATTAAGCTTATGTCATGCTACTGAGGTTGACTTCCAACCAATCTGAAGACAGTGAAAAAGCTTCAAAACTGAAATGTCCTGTTAAAAACAGCACTGAAAATATTATGAAAGGATTCAAGCGTAGTGCAACATCTCCTATCTTTATCTGTTGCAGTGCATGCTCAAGAAGCAGATTTGGCTAAAAGAAATTTAACTGCTGATACAGATGCTGTTCCATTCCACAGCTCCTCAAAATGAGGTCCATAGCCTCAAGTTCACTGACTCTGGATTGCAGAGGTTATTCATAGGATAAAAAATATCAGCAAAGTTGACAATTTAACAACGTAACACATTTCAGATTTCCATACTTACAACAGGAATTCCCCAGTCATTCTTTTACAGGTTTTAGTATTGAAGGAACAAACCATGTGCTACTTCCAGTTAAAATATTTAGTATTACCATCAGCAGTTTCATAACATTTTTAAGTCATATCCTGTGACCATCCTCTAACTGAGTTGCCATAAGGGTCTGCCCCATTTTTACTTTACAGCAGGGAGAACAGCTGGAGAAAAACAAACCTAAGTGAAGCTTTCTTCTAAATCAAGTCAATTTCAGCTGACTTGTGCCTGAGCATGTGAGCTTTTACACACCTTCTCCTCTCACCCTTTCTATTGCAACTAAGTGATCCAGCGAAGTACACGTATCTCCTCTCAGACCTTGTTCTCAGTAATACTCCATGACAAATCTGTACATGAAGTCAAGCTTTAACAGTGATCCTTGACTGTGAAAAAGACTGCATGTGATCTATATATTGCCAACAACACACTCCCTAATTAGAAAATTTATTAATTATCTTTTCATTATCTCTTATGGAAGCTTTGTTACGATTGTGAACTCACTGCCTGTCCACTGACCTTCTCTGTTCCCAATTTAATGTTTTGGCGATCGAAGTTGAAAATAGCTCCCCAGGTAATTATAAGACTGATTTTGAAATGGCTCTCTATATATGTGACTACATTTGTAACCCATGCTTTTTACATATTTGCAATTTCTCTATTTCTTTCCTCTTTTTGGACTGCCATGTAAGATAGTACCAAGATGCTGACAATGGTCTCCAGCTACATTTTTCCCCCAAAGGTAATAGTCTTAGGGCTTAGCACTACAAAAAAGTAATTTAAATAATTCTTTCTGAAGGGCATTTCTTTCAATTTATTTAGAACTTTCAATCCTATGTCAAGCATAAAACCAAGCTGCACATCCTTTTCCTTGGCTTTCTTAAACTTAACTGCAGTTTTCCCAGTAACTGTTTCTGCAGATGGATCTTGAAAAATTTCAGAGCGCTAGATTCCTTAGACATCATCCAATTCCAAAGGTAACTAAGAGTCTCAGATAGGCTTTAAGAACACATTAATGCTCTCTGTCCATACAGCTACAAAGACAGGTCAATACTTGCGATGCTGCAACAGATGAAGTCAGAAGAGTCATTACTTTAGACAACAGATTGTCTCTGGAGATAGGCTGAGAAGACTCTTAGATATCTATCTTGGGGATAGAGGACAGTAGGGTCAGGGAGAAAAGAGGAAAATCCTGTATGTGCACACTTCCATTAAAAATACACAAAACTAAGACAAATCACACAACAGATGTAATGTGCCTCTTGCCCATCTAACACTACACTGGCTCCCCTCTCCCCTCCCTGCTGTTCTCCTCTTTGCTTACTCAGATCATAAATAATTTGGGGACAAGTTTATCCTTGCATCAGATAAAGAACAAACTGATGCAGATATTGACTGGAGCATCTTAGGTCCCTTATTACACAGTGCTATGTTTTATGGCTGATTCTGTAGGCCTTTTTAATTCTTTGCTGTAAGGAGTTTCACCTTCTTTAGCTAAAATGGATGAATCTAAACTTCTGTGTTTATACCACTTACTGCAATGATACCTAAAAAAGGTCTGCTCAAAGGTTGATGGCTTTCATTTCATTTAGCTTGTGATTTCTGTTTGCACCGCACATTTTGATGACAACTAAAATTATTCTTGTAGTACGTATTTACTATTTTAGAGAGTTTGAAAAGCTAAACAGGAGTCAGAAAAGACACACAGAACAGTATTTCATTTTTGTACACTGGCTTAGAAATCACTTTGCTGAAACTTTTTTTAGCTTGGTAGATGTATTGCCTATCATCCACTGTATCATTTTTTGTTCATCTGTTAAGTTTCTTAACACAGAATCTGGAATTGGTTAAAGTATAACTTTTATAACTCATTAACTACAGAAATTACAAAACTAGCAAAACTAAAACAGTCATACAACAGCACTTAAAAAAACCTCTCTGTATTTGCAAAACCAGTAATCTCAGAAGGCAACAAATGCATATGGATTTTAAACAGAGATGTGGTAAAGATCCAGATTTGGAATCAGTGTTCAGCATTAATCCAGCCATTTTTCAAAATCCCTAGTAACATATTTGATTGCCATATATTGTATTTTACTTAAGTAGTCAGCAGACCACCACCACAGTCAGCAAAATACCACCACAGTGAATTCTGTAGGAATATACTCATGCATATTAAATGTGTTTTATTTTAGGAAAATTCTAAAATAACATCTTACCTTTAAAGTCATCTCTTGGGCCTTGCATTTCCTTCTTGTTCATTTTTCTGTCAGTGCAGGAATTGTTATGGGCACCTTTGGAATTGTTTTCTAGGTAAGCTGAGCTCGTTCCTTTCTTGGAGGGATGAGGATCACAGAGTTTTGCATTAATCTTATAAAGCTCGAGGGCCTTAATGGCTGCTGCATTGTTATCCATACGGAGAAAAGTTGGACAGGAAGCACAAAATTCATTCGTGCAGGCTTCATTTCCACAGCCCTCAGTTAACTGGTGGTAGTAGCGCTCTATTAGATGCTTTGCAGCTGCTCGCTTCCTGTAGCAAACATTCAAACAGTAAGTACAAGGATTAGTAGAGCTTTCACATACAAAGCTCGTTCAAAAGCATCAGCAAGGCAGAGATTAGTCAGGCACTGAAACACAAGATTTCTGTATCAGAGAGGACACATCAGGAGATTTTTTAAATGCAGGATTCTCATCTTGACAAATGCAAATATATTTAACACACAATTTAATTTGTGGGTCCTATGTAAGTGAAAGGTAAATCCTGTTTATGTACAGTTTTCAGCTTTATATTCTAGTGTTACAGTGGACACAGTCTTGTTCAGTTCTGAACAATCTCAGTTGTCACTGAAAAAGAGAACAATTTAGATGCAAAGCAAGGCTGCAAGTGAAACAGAACTGGATCTCATACAGTGATTGAGTCTGATGTATAGTACTGAGGTATGGTTGCCACTGACAGAGGGAAGAGGCGTGAAATACAAATGACCCAGGCATTTATTTAGTAATACTATCAATACTACACCAATAGGATATAAACCCTTAAAATGTAAACTTTTTTTTTAACAAGTTTCCAGATGACTAAGTTACCTGATATTTAGTCTATTTAAATCTGTAGGAAAAATATTCCTTGGTTAATTAAACTGATGACAAAACAACGATTAAAGACGAGCTCAAGGCTGAATATATCTCTCCTCAGCTTAATAAGGTATACGGTTCTCTAAAAAAGCTATTTGCCAAATCCTCCCCTTTCTCCTGCAATTACACATGGCAAGTATGCATTTTGAAGAATTACAACTGTATCACTATACAAGTCAATGTGCTCAGTACTATATACACACACAAGAAAATTTAGCTGGCCAATTAATAAGGTCACAGACTTTTACAGAAACATGCAAATGGTAAAGAAGTTGCCGGAAAGCTGCACATAACTGGGACAGAAGAAGCTGCGTGCAGTGCCAAGAGCACCATATTTCACCACATTTTGGAAAGAAACCCCCAAACCTTCACTTCATTTAAGAAAACAAGTTATTAATGAAAGATATCAACTATGAAACATTTAAAACATTTTGATTAGGTGTAACATGCAGGCTCTTTACCTAACTTTAGTGATACGGTACTATAAAGATTAGAACATGGGAAGCAAGATTTTAATCAGAAATTGTGATATTAACTTAAAGTTGCCTTTTCAGATGTTGATGCATGCACAGATTCTGCATAGAACAAGTACTTGAGAACTTAAGTGCTAGACCCACTGGTACTACTCAGCACTTGCTGCACCTAGCTGGTGTTAATACTGGCTGGTTAAGCATCAGTTTCAATGCAGCTGCTTCACAAGGGAAAATGTCCTCAAGTTCTGAAAGCAACTACTGAGGTGTATATTACTCAGCAATAACACCTTTGCTCCTTCCCTTTCACCCTTCAAGATCTCATGATCCTAGAGAAGAAAATATTTCTTACAAAGAAACCATTACCTCAATGTCTGCCTGACCTTCCAAATGCAGTGAGTTCCAAGACAAAAAAAAAACCTGAAGTGAAAGGTTTCCCTGGCACTAATGCAGTGAGTTCCAAGACAAAAAAAAAAAATCCCTGAAGTGAAAGGTTTCCCTGGCACCTCGAGACAGATGTGGAAGACCATTAAAAAAAATAAAGCAGCACCAGCAATACCATCAAACCCACTACTGTATAAAACAGGGAACAGCTGTATTCTGATCCAAGGAAAGAGTTCTAGCCTCTCCAATTTTTATATATGGACTTAGGAACACCTACCTCTCTCCATGTACGTATAAAATAAGGTTTTTTTGATCTTGTCTTTCATACTTCTGCTTTTAGTATAGAGGCTTTAAAAAAACCCAGTTTTTTAATAGAGCTTAGACCAGTACATGATTTCACAGACATCTATTTCTGAATGCTAAAATATCATGCTTTAATCATTCTTGACTTTCAATCACTCCAGACCTTCAAATTTAGAGTGTGAAATACTGTCACTTGTAAGCAGATAAGCATATAATGTGAAAGCCTTTCTGTGTTAATATTGAATTTTTGCACCTGAGCTATGGCCACCTGTCTCACCAATGTGTTCCTTATTTACTCCTCTTGCAGTCTCTCCTATGCATTACCTTGATGCCTTCATAAAAGCTCTTTCCAACTCACATTGAAACTTACTGTTCCTTTAATTTTCCTCCCTCTCTCACTGACCACATTTTCCACAGTGCATACAAAAAGGCAGTTATTTCATACACACATTATCATTTTAACTTTATCCTTCCTCATTGCATTTTCCTCTCATCTTATTTCTTCATTGCAGTCTACATGGAGATCATAAGTTTTTTTGCCATAATTTTGGTGTTTTCTGACATATGTAATACACCTACAAATGTTAAATGGATTTCTCACAGCTGTTCTAAGTGTATATATATTATAGGGGGTGTGTGTGTATTTATTTATTTACCTAAAGCAGCTGGAGTTGTTATTCAGACTAAATACATTGTGAAAAGCTGATCAATTCCCTAAGAAGAGAGAACTTATGTTTTCAAACTGGAGAAATTGTTAGTCTTAAAGAAGCACGTACACCTTTCTAGTTTACATAACATCTAGTTTGAAGAAAGTTATTTCAATGTATAAACACTGATATATTAACAACACATTTTACCATATTAAACAACACTCCACTTTAACAGGTCATATCTGAGATGCCAGGAGACAAAGCTAAGCTTAGACTTGTCTCTAACAGTTAACTTCTGAGGGACTGCTTCCCATTTTTAACTACCAATTACTTCAAACTGTGCCATGCCTACAATAACACTGTTTGTACAAACATTTTCATTTTGACTCATGGCTGCAGACTCACTGACTCAAGTTCTGTGAAATTCTATTAGAGACGGAAGGTTTGACTGAAAGTTAGACTTTTTTTTTTTAAATCAACTATGGAAGCAAACAATACAATGTTCAACAGTACTAGAATACAACAGTATTAGAATTTCCCCCCACCTCTCCCTGGCGGCTATTCTGCAGACTTTTGATGGGGCCTCAGATAAATTATTTAAGTAAATAAAAAAGGTGGAGACTTAAAGCGAGGATACAGACCTAAGAAGGTAGAACAGAATTTACTGAGCCTTCCACAAGAGCTACCCTTACTGAGGGTCCATCCATAAAAGCACTTACAGAGAATGCAGTTCTGAGTAAGCCAATGTGAGATTTTACAGAACAGTAAAATATTCCATACCACATTCCCATTGTGGAATCCCTTGAGGGATTATTGTTGTTGACACTGTCCAGAGTCAACAGCCCATATTTCTATATTATTCAGAAAAAAATGTAGCATACCTTTTCTGTTCTCCAGAGGTGAAAACTTGATCTCTTTCTACATTCCCCTGCTCATTTAGTATGTAGAAAACTTAAGTTCTTAGCCTGAGGCATTAAAACTGGTTCATCAAGCGAGGTAACACAAAACCCCTCTCTATTCTTAGCTCATGCTATACAGTGAAGACTGCAGCTCCCTTTAAGTTCCTATACAGGGATCTAGTGAAGAGTAACTGGTCCCTTATAAACTCAATGACTAATTTACTGTACATTAGCACAGACACCTTCTAGTGTAGCTAAGGCTGCAGTGACTGACTTGCAAAGACTCACACTGTTGTTGCACATCCGAGTATGAAACTGCACTGGTGTGGTTGCAGTTGTAAACATTTCACAGACATATCACAGGAATATCCTTAAGCCTTAAGGGTAACTTCCCACACAGTGGGCCTTGTATAACCTCTTCAAGCAAGACTCACTACTTCAGTGAGGGGGAGAAGCATCTAAAATAGACATCATCTTCCTTTCCCAAAGTCCAACAATTTCACAAGTACATTCTTCTGTTTAAACCTCTTCAAGACTCACTCACTACTTCAGTGAGGGGGAGAAGCATCTAAAATAGACATCATCTTCCCCAAAGTCCAACAATTTCACAAGTACATTTTTCTGTTTAAAAAAAAACAGTATTCACTGACTTACTTTTGTAGTACTTAACGAAAAAAGAATGCCTTTAGACTTTTTAATTGTTCTTTAACTCATAGAAAGCCAGATAATAAGTACTTTGCATTTGTAATTGAAATGCCGCCAAAACTGTGGATTATCACTAGAGAAGTGCACCACTGAGCCTCTACCTTTCTAGAGACTCAGGCAAAGGTGCACTGGGCTGCACTTTGGGTTGTAAAGTAACTTTTGAATGTCTAAACCACATAAAACAAGGGATTGAATGCACTGATTCAAAAGTTCCTATGTAACAACATCAAATTTGCATTTCCCAAATACCTGAAACTAAATACAGAAAGATGCTACATAAAGGAAACTTCTGCGAGAGAGAAAATCAGATGTTTAAACATTTAAGGAACTGTAGAAAAATCTGAAGCATATAATTCTTCAGACCAAAGAATTTTCATCCAAGTTTCAAAACTTGCCTGAAGTTAAAAATATCTGTATAAATGCATCATTTTTGCTTTAAGTTTACCTAAATTTTAGAAATACGTATGAAGGTTTCATACTTGTCTGGGAATATCATTATGAAATGATGTATTTCTGAATGGTTTCTGCTTGGGACACAACAACTTTTATATTATTTCTACACAGAAGTCTCACATTGCTCCAAGATGGCCAATTTTAGTAAATGGAAATTTACAATGGCCTATTTTAACAAAACTATTAGTAATTCAGAAATGCCAAAATGTTCATAAGCTGTTTTCTTTCTTAATGCAAAAAACCCAACAAAAGTATTCATGCGCATGGAAACTGAAGGAAAATTTGTGTTTGTCTTTTGGATAGGAAAAAAACCGGGACCAGTTTTTTTTAGTACTAATAGTAAAACAACTTTCAGTATATGCCTTAACAGACAGGAGCATAGAGAGACTTACACACCTGCAACAATTGTACTACGCTGTGGAAGTAAGACGACCAGCAGACCAAAAACTGTTAAAAAAGTGTGCGTTATGGATGGACATCTTTGTGAAGTTAAACACTGCTTTCTGAGAGTTTCAGTTTCAAACCTTGCATGTTGGTTCCCTGCTTCTGTTTAGCTAAGAGTAAGAACAGCAGTGCTAGAGAAGACAAGCTTCCAGTAAAAGCACTGCCCGCACAGACCCTTTTGAAGTGGCCTGCACACCGAACTGCCAAATGCTCCACCCAGAGCTGGAGCTGAGCCCTCTGTTCCAGCAGTGTTGTAACACCTTATGCCCCCTTGGCCACTGGCACCCCAGTGAACGTTATGTCTGCAAATGCACACACACATGGAGCTCGCATTTTCCAAACCTCATTCCTTCCAGTGTGGTGGGCCCCGATAGCTGGGGTGCAGACTGTGAACTCCCTTGGACCATACTGGCTTCACCCAAGGGACCTCCCTCCCCACCACGTATTCTAGATCCACCATGCCTCTGGGAATGTCATGTGCTGACAAAGTCAGGTATGGCACTTCCTCAGGAAGGGCAAACCTGAGAACCCAAGAGTTGTCCTGGCTTTATGGAGCAATGCAGAAAGACAGCTAGAGAGAGGGAGTCAAGGACATGGTCAGCATGTATCTCAGTCTGGTCTCACAGACAAATTACCTTGCTACAGTTCTATTAGAAAAGCACCCTTCATTACTGCCCTTTCCTCTTCAGGTTATTAGCTCCAGGACTCTACAGAGATAACGTCATTCCACAGACCAACTGGTTTCACACCCTGGTTCCTATCTGTCCTTCTTAAGAAGGCATGCAGTGCCCTGTCACCTACGTGATCCCTCCAATATTCAATTAGCCAAAAAATTGAGATATGAATAATGCATCAATTATACCCTGGCTTTTCAACCCAAGCAATTTCAGGAAAAATCCCCAATTCTGCCCCCCTCCCCAACATTACAGGCTTGAAGCCATTAAATAACTGATTATTGGGAAACAATTACTAGGCAATTATTGTAAGCAATCAACGTATGTAAATAGTAATGACTGTAGGCATGCGTGACTGTGTTAAATACTATGCTCACGTTTACAGAATCAGTGCCTTTTGAAAAGGCAGGGAGAAATATAGCCTTCATAAAAAAGCCCATACATTTATTTAACTACAAAGAAAGAGTAACTTGAATTACTGCTGGAATAAGCTTATTACTAAGTTTAGGACTGACTATAAACTTACAAGATCTTACTCTCTTTGAACAAATTTGTTATTCTTAATATTTTAAAGAAAAAAGTACATAACTGTTGTCAGCTGTTAAACTTCCAAAGAATAGTCACATCTAACCACACAAAACATTTCAACAGTTCTCTAAATTTTGTTTTAAATTATCAAGTAAGGAGTCCCAAACTCTAATACTCTGTACTGGCTATGAGGCCACAATAAGACCAACTTTGTCTTTATTGGAAAGAAATGAAATGACAGTAACTTCACATACTTGCAGGAATCCTTCAGTCTGTCTTTTATATTCACGACAAAGCAAATAATGAATATGTTATCAAATATTAAGCAAAATACATATTCTTTAGCACCTTCTATGTTGTTTTCCCTTGGTAAAGAAGTCCCAGCACTCAAGCAAGTACAATTAAACTTCACGTTGTACTCTACCGAACAAGTTTAAATTTGTCAAGTATGACATTTATACACTGTATTCTGATCAGCAGCCCAACCAAAGAAAGGAGAGTAATATTAGCACTGCAGTGAGATATCAAAAGATACAGACAGTAACTTGGAGACACTGATTCTGATTGTCTACTTCTGGAACACTAGAGTGTTTCAGTAGAAAGCATGATATAAGAGACAAACCATTTCAGACAAAAATACTGATATAAGAAGAGGACTGACCACTGCAACGTGTAAGACCAACCTGCAGAGAAGAGACCTAAATGCTGAACAACCTTGTACTGTCCTTATAAAACTTGAAAAGGAGAGGCAAAGTACAGGAAAGGGACAATCGCACAACTCTGTTCTCAAGTTATTAAAAACTCCAGAACTTTTTTTTTAAGTCAGGTTTCCATGGCAGCATTCTTTTACTATGCCTTCATTCTGCATGACACTGTCCTAGAAGGATGACCATGATCACGCAGAAACTAAGTGCAAATAACATGGATCATAAGACTTAAACACTTGACTTTCCAGTTTAAGAACAGTCTAGCATTTGTGGATATCTCCTCTTTAAGCTTTCTTTTTTTTTATTTTTAACTGGTAAACTTACAGCATCCTCCAAGCTCCATGGGAACCAAGGTCTATAATACATATGCTTCAGTTATATTTTCTAATGCAAAATCTGAAATTCCTTTTCTTTCAAATTATTATAAAATTCAGTCAACTTATCTTACTGTAATTTTGCTCTTGGAAGCAAAGGTAAAGCAGATACTTAATTGTAACTTAAGTAGTTGCTAAATTTAAGAAGGTAATAATTCTTGAGTAGAGTCAATGCAGTCTTATTAACTGATGAAGTTTCCTCAATGGAATCAGTGCCTGGCTAAATGATGCATTGCAAGAGGCTGAGAAGAAATTTTTTGATTCATCCTAGACAGATCACAGTATAACACGGTGCAAGGTTGCAGGTGTACATAAAGATACTTCTTACATCTTTTCCTTCCAAGAATGGCAATAAACCAAGCACTAAATGCCACAAAAATACCTGTATGTGGCAAGGTTTGATATAGAGGCCATGATCAGCATGTCCCATGGATATGTTATGCAAACCCACCTGTGTTTTCAGCTATGAGGAAAGTAATTTAAGGCATTCTATGTCTAGAAAGCATTAGGATGACATCTGAAAGTATGTATCATGAAATGCTAATACTTATACAGTTACTGTATATATTTGCAATGGTTGTAATTTGTTTTTCTGGCATATTTTGAGGCTGCTGCAGAATATTTATTTTGCCGTTCTTTCAAGGGAAAGAAACCATCTATCAAATCTACTCCAATGTGAGATGACTATACATCAACTATAACTGTAACACCACGTTAAATGGAGGGGTGTTCAATGACTTTAAAAAGAGAGAGAGAAGATTCAAAATTGCCAAGCATCCCATCCTTAAAAACAGAAAGAAGGAAAGAGGAATGCACAGAAAGCCATTATATCAAAATACCCAAACCTTTGCCTTGATATATGACAACATACAATACGCAGAGTGAAAATAGACGAACTGATAAGAAGCCAAGTTAAAGTAAACAATTCAAAATTATGTAATTTAGTGCTAAAGAGGTTTTAAGAAAGTTATACTAACTAAAGCAGATCTGTGACAGGAGCAGACAGGAGAAGATGTTGATCTTAAAAAACTGAAAGACTTGAATGAATGCTAAGGAAAAGAGACTCCTAACTCTGAGCTAGCACCAAGATGTTCATCACACAGAGCCAGAATTTGAAAAGCTTGGGATAAGCAAGACTTATCCATGGAAGAATTTGCTGCATAAGAGTCTGAAAGAGTCAGTAGATTTTTTTTTTTTGTTTTTATTTATTTTAATTCACACATGTGACCATGCTTTTGGTATAAAGCTTTGCAGTGCAAAACACAGAAACAAATAAAGCAATATCAGCCAACCAGAGCAAAAACAACTTAACCATTCATTGTGCGAATAATAAAACCACTAGCGTTAAGTCCCTGCATTTAATAATGAATTATAGGCATGTAAATAACATAGTAACTATTTTAGCTACACAGTAGGCTTGCAGGTCACACTGTATTACCCAGCCTGCCATTCCACCTTATGTGGCAAGAGCAACTATGCAGCAGGATTACAGAAATTCTCTGTAATAGCTGATGTACACATCCCATTGTGATAGTTTTAAAAAAATTAGTTTTGCAAGTATACCATGCATTAATACTGTATAACTACTACTCAAACAAATATGTGAATCCCTACAGCTTGACTGGGTTACATCTATTTTAGACAGATACGTGAAATCTACATAGTCAGGGCAACTAGTATACCATGCATTAATACTGTATAACTACTACTCAAACAAATTGAAGAATCCCTACAGCTTGACTGGGTTACATCTTTAGACAGATTGAAATCTCCATAGCAGGGGCACCTCTGAAAACCGTTCTCCACAAAAAAAAAATTCAGCTTTCACACAGAAAAGCTTGCTACTGTAGATTATTTTTTCAGGTTCAGTTTTAAGGAGGATAAAACACACACACAAAAAAAGAATTGTCAAACCGCTAGAAGGAAAAATAGTTGTACTGCCTTTTTCTTCTGATTTACCTTAGGTCTTTATAGAGTCCTTGTTTCTGACACATTTTTCCTTACAACGTGTAAAAAGCAGTAGTCCAGCTAACAATATCCAGAGTGGACTACAGCCAGTCTATGGCCTGGTTCCCCCTGTTTGGCTAGGCCAGGGAAACAAAAGAACACAACTCAACTTGCTGCAGGAACAATAAAACATAATGCAGCAAGGGCTGCTACTGGAGCAGAAGAGATGAGACTATGGTAGGGTTTTTGCCCTGCAACCTCTGTCTCTAACACATGTCCATGTAGCAACAGCCAGTCACCTCCCAGGTCTGGATCACTGCAGCCTGTACTCCTAAGAAAGCAGCTAGACAGCACTTCTGTAACAGATGGCATGAGAGAGGGAAAAGCAAATTCATCGTCCCAGGAGAAATGCTCCTCCTACTGCAAGAAAAGACTTCACTGCAGTGAATTGCTAAAAACACATGGGGAAAGCATGCCTTGTTTCCTTCTCATCACTTTTAAGGTTAGGTATGCAGTCCAATGTGGAGGGGCTCACCTCAGCTTTGCTCCTCCCCACATTGGGCAGCTACAGCAGAGAAGTCCTTGAGGAATTCACACTATGTCCCTAGCCTGCAAAACATCCTGAAACTGGCATTCAGCCCACAGTGCATAAAATGCTAGACCACTCGGGGGGAGGGTATGGAGGAGACAGTTTAAAGTCAGAGAAGTTGTTTGTGGCAGAAAAGAAATGAACCCAGATCTTTTGAAGCCTCAGACAGTACCCTAAACACTGGGCTACGCTCCCTTTATTATTTTGGAACTTGTGCTGTAAGCCAGAAAAGCAGAGTTTGTGGTTACCCTGTGAGTTCTATGACAGGATGGTTTGAATAGCTAGAAAAGAATCTGTTTGCTAACTCACAGAAGAATAAAGTCTCAAATAACTTTTTTCTTTTTTTAAAATGGTCCTCTCATTCCTGCAACCCTTTTGAATTTGAAATGAACATTTCAGCCTATCCCAATCTTGCTTCTAGATAATCTTGGCTTCTAGGCTAATGAAGACAGACCAAAACATGGTTCAGAACTGTGAGCAAGATGCTACATGAATACTGTTTAGTGAAAGCAAGCTAGTTTTTTGTTTCTAGAAGTAACTAGTACATAAATTTGCCAAATTAAGTCAGACCTTTTATTTTTCATATTCTTAGTTCAGCAATCCATCTGCCACAACAGATATTAGCAGGTATTGTGCCTTAGTACTAAAGTGTCTTCAAACCCATGCAAGATGTTAGTGAATAGCAGGTAAAAATTACACCCCTACTGTCAAGTCTGAATATAGGCCTGAAGATTTCTGACACTGTATTATGCTACCATCTACTGGTTCATGTTAAATTAAACCTCTGAACTTTCCCTTCAACCCATTCACCCTCAAAAAAAGAAAAAAGAATCATCACAGTTTCTACAGAGGCTTAAAATTATTTTTCCATAGCAAAATACTAACTTGAAATTTTCTAACGTAATTCCACAGTTCTACTCAGCTTTTGCCTTTTTTTTTAAGCAAGTGCAAGAGTAACTGTTAAAGTATGTTCAAAACATTTTTAAACAAGATAGACCAAACTCATCCACTCATTTACTTACATTCGGCTAGTTTCAATGTTTTCAGAGTGAGGTTCTCCTGGTGATCTGCAAATATAGACACAAAACCTTAAGCATCGTTTGTTATTTTAAGTCATTACAATATGAAGAGTTAGGAAAGGTGGAAAGTGATGATAATGTATTATTGACATGAAAAGCATGAACTTTTATGCACTTGCACATCTAATTTGTTTGACCAAACTCTAGAAGACAGTTTATAACATAAAACCTGATAATATCATTAAGCCAAATTTCTCTAAGGACGACAGCACTTTTCCCCCACAGCTTATGCAACAGCAGCCATTAGAGGAGAATTCTGCTGGCAGTATTTCTGTATTCAGGTTGCATAGTGCACCAGTTCTGGGCTAATCCTTCATAACCGTTTCTGTAACCAAAATGTATACTCAAAGTTTATCAGTCATCAACTGTTACAAACAGATTCTCTGTGCAGTTGGACTCTAAGAAGCAGCAGCTCAGAAGCAGGTCTCAACAGAATCTCAAAACAAATTTCATGTCTCTCTCTACTTGAATTTATGGACATAATGTCACAGGCAGCTTTCTGTTTCTTCCTTCCAGCCAACAGGTCAGCCAGTAATATTCAGAATTAGGTGTTATTGCCTGGCATTTTTGAACACACAAGTAGCACCTGTGTTCAGCTTGCCAACCCACTTGACTTAATTTACAGAGTAATTTAAGGGGTATAGTTCCATATTAACTTAAGTAGGCTAAGTTATAGCTGTTTAGCTCTTCCTTATTCCCATCTTCTTCCTTATGCCAGCACTGATTCAAGAAGTTAACATTTAATTTTTTTTTTTTAGACAGATTATTTTTTTCCTCCCTTCGGGACTTCCCCCTACCCAGTGAATTTGTAGCCAGATGAGAGTTTGTAGCTGGATGAGCCAGGAGACAAGGCAGTACAAATGCAGCAATTTTGACTTCAATCATCTTAAGCTGCCTTGAAATCATATCCTGAAGAACCTTATCCAACCTTCACTTGGGTATAGATTTTGGTACAGTTGACCAGAACTGCCACGCTGGATATATTGCGTGACGAGTGGAAATAGAGCACAGCCATTACAGTAAAACTCTGTAGCTCATATGAACAAAAATGTCTTTCATGACAGAGCTTTCTCAAAACAGAAGTGAGCTAAAATCTGCAAATAGAACTCACTTTGTAGGTTTCAACAGTTTGCTAGGGGACTTCAGTTAGCACAGCTAAGCAGGCTTTGCCATAGCTTTACTAGGAAAATCTTTGTTTATAGGAATGGAATTTCTGAATTTCTCTATTTACTATATGACTATCTATACTATTCTAAATGCTATTGGAAATCTCCACCTGTAGCCTGAAACATTTCCTTTTTTCCTATGTTTTATTGTGCTACCTTACTGGATGGTCCCTCCTATTAAAGCCTGGGCTGCTCTCTGAATTCTCTTTCTAAAATCTTAGTTCCTCTACTGACATACCAGATCTTAGCAACTTTCTGGATTTTACCAAACTGTACTATATTAACAGACCCAGTGCCCAGAAAGCACTTCTGGCAGACAATATTCCTAGGCTAGCTGGATACTATGCAGTGACAGATGATGCAGAACACAAGAAGTTATTTGTTTATATTCCACTAAGTTATAAAATTCAACTGACAATAGGGACGGAATTCTGAACTTACTATCCAACTAACTTCATACTCATTCTTAAAATGCAAACACCCTCTAACTGGAAAATAACATAAAAACTGGCCAATCTCAAAATTTGGTCTCTATTTATTCCCTCCAAATGATGTTTCCCTTACTCATTAAAGTTCAGGACTGATGAGATAGTTGCTGACAAAAATAACACTCATCAGCAAAACAAGTCAAAATTTCATCTCCCTTCAACTCCAGTGACCAAAACAAGTCACTAAATACTTAGCAGAGAGAAAAGAACCTCAATTATTTTTTTTTCTGATTATTCACCTAAGCATGTAAGTGCTAGAAGCCATACAACCTGAGGAGCAGTGGAAAGAGAGCAGTGGCTAGCTCCTCTATTCACATCCAGGACTTCAGAAACTGATAGCAAAGAGCTTGGAAGTTTGAGGCAGTTGCTATCCTTGTTTTAGTCATAGGAAATACAACACAATGAAGCTTTGGGTAAGAGTAGTGCTTTAAGTTGCTATGAAAATACAAGCAAAATAGTGGTGTTAAACAAAAACATCATGAGTATTAATTCACTTTGAGCCTTTAAAATACACAGCAGTATGAAAAATTACAGAAAAGGAGCAGATTGGCATCTAAACTTAGCATGTAAAAAAGGTAGCCTGGTGATCTGCAGTACAAACATGTAAACACAGCTATCAGTATATCCAAAATCTTTTCCTATCCTTATCATTTGTGAGAGTTTTATCTGAGCTTTGAACAGTGCAGTTCAGTACATGCTATTCTGCAAAAAACGTTTCTTCTATAAGACAAACAATGTAAGAGAAGACAAAGTTTCAGGAAAGTTCAGAAAAAATAAAACCTAGCTGAGTCAAAAAAGGTTTGGTCCTCTAAGGTAAGTGGTTCTACAGAAAACAGGATCAAATTCCTTCAGCTTATTGTTTTCTATAACATGAGCAGACCTACCATAATTATGATTTGCAGAACTATTAATGCACATATTAACCAGATTTTAAAAGGTTTCAAATGACAATGTAAGCACCAAATAAAAAGAGCTTTCAGTATTCATTAAAACAATGTGGAAGGTCAATCTAATTACAGGCATTGTAGTTTGTTGAGAAGCTATTTATTCTGCAATATCCAATTGTTTACAAACAAGATACCTTGTTATTCCTCTGAGCAGGCAACAGTACTGAAAAACAACTATATAGTATGGCAAGACGTCCTTTCATCATGCTTAAAAACTGAAACAAGAGTTCTGTTCAGAGAAAATCTCAGAGCAAATGCTCTTATAAATTTCAGCTTTGAATTAGATCATAGATACTGATCACAAGACACCAACTAATCTGAATACTGCAGTATGAGCTAGCAAATTCAAATGGTGGCTCACTTCCAATAACACAGGGAGCAACTTCTCCATTCTGCAAGCCACTCCTTTTACCTCCACTGTACCACCCTAGGAGAGAAAAGTAAAGGTATGCAAGCCTACAATTTTTAACATCATCAAGCCTCCTGGACAAATACTTTAAAAAAATTGAACAAATTGCTTAAACAGGTATGCTGAACAATTTATACAGAATTTCAGTATGACAGTAAAAACCACCAGAGACTTTTAAATGATAGTATTGCTCTTAAGAGGGATACCACGGAGCACCACAGTGCTCATATTTTAAAAAGCAGTCAGGGACAAGCTAAGTGAGCTTTGAAATCACTCTGAGCAAGAGGGTAAGTCAACTTTGCCAGGTGACTTATCTTAAACAAACAATATACATTAATACTATTAAAAAAAACTAACTTCAAGCCATACAAATGAAGTACTTTCAAAATAACCATTATACTAAAAATGATCCTGAGAAACAACACGCTTTATGCTTACCTTTTACAAGCTGTGGCCATTCGGTGACATCAGGGTGATCACAATTTTGAGTCACTGATTAAAAATGAGTTGTCACACCAGTCCTGTATCACGCTGGGCTAAGCATAAGCTTGACAACTCTAAATAAGTAAAAATAATTTAGTTAAAAGTCCTTACAAATTATTTTCAGCCAGTCCACTAAATAAAAAACATAAACCAGAAGAAAAATATTGATGCTAAGCATTGTTTTATCTGTGAGATTTAAGACCTACTGCACAAAAATTAGTTCATTTTTGAATGGCATTCTAAGACTTCTAGAGTAACTCACTACAGTACACTCAACTGGTAAACTTGAAAATTTATCAACTTATTTTTAGCCTCTCTAAAAAAACCAAACCAAAGCCCATCTCTTGGACCAGTGGAAAGCACCCAATGTCAAGACAACAAGCATTCAAAGATCTGGAAGCATGTGCATAAATATGAACTGTAATTTCTAAGTACAATAAAATTCCATTAGTTGTTTTCCCTGCTACAACTCAATTAATACTGGTTCCTAAAGAGGCTCTGTGTTCCCAGGGGAGCAATATATAACTTGTGCTTTGCTGTGTGCCTCTCCCCAAAATGAAGTAAGCTAAAGCTATGTAAAAGTTTCAGAGGAGCAACCTTGGCTATCTGTGGCCAATCTTTTAGGTTCTTTGCTCCATTTATGCCACATGTACTCTCTCCTCTCCCTTAAATTTTCAAAAGTGTATTTTACCTGTCAATTGTTTCCCGTGATCTGGCTCCACCGGTATAAATTGAAGGGTTGGTCCTTTACTTTGTCACGCAGGTGGCAGCCAATGATCACTCAGCAATACTCGTGCCCAGAGCGCCCTGGGACCACCCCAGCTGATTACTTCCATGGCTGAAAAGGAACCAGTTAGTCTCTTACCTACTGCTATTATCTACTCTAAACTAAAGTTAACTGATAAAATATTTCCAAACATAACTCTCAACGCTCAATTCACCCCATTCTCTCTCCCACCCAAGCTTCTAGGTGCACTGGACAAAGATTGTAAAGAAAAAAGGCCTCTGATGGAGGGTCACATCACAAACAGCATTATTCACTTTCTGTTAATATAAAGTTTTGATTAAAATTGAAATGTTATTACTGTATTTAGTAAATAGTTATCTTACTTTCTCTAAACAGCTGGTAGCTATAAAGACAGACCTCTGTACAGTATCCGAGAAGTTTATTCCTGTGGCTCTAACCCAGATGAAACCCCACATTTGTAGGTTGCCATGCAGCAGAAGCCTCATACAGAAGCAAGGTGCACAAAGGCTAGCAAGCTATTGAGGGCACACCCGCAGCTCTCTGCAACACCTGCAGTCATAACAATCTGGTGCAAATACTAAGAGAGCACATCAGACAGCTTCAAATGTTTCAGTAAAGAAAGCTTTTGTGCTTCAGTCCAACCTATTACAAGAGTCTTTCAGTAAGGTCTTAGGTTCGATGAGCAATCAAGCATTCTCAATGCTAATTTGTATCTGTTGACTTGTCAGAGATATGAAATCACTGATCAGTAAGCAAGGCCCATGATTTTCTAAAGTTTGTCAGAAAAGCTGCTGATTTTTGCCGTTCTACTACAATTTGCCATTCTGCTACAAACTCTGCAACGGAACAAAATTTGTGTTAGTTTCAGAAAGATGCTTATTAGGTTTATCGCGTACATTCCTTGAGGTAGGAAAAGTGCCATTTAATTATTTTAGCATCAGTAATATTTGAGTCTTCTCATCTAAACACAAGTGCAGTTGACATAAGGAAAGCGAAAAAGCAGGCTACTGAAAACCTCCGAAACAAAACAGAGGTTTTCTAGTACCTATGTTTTACAGGTCTAAATTCTGAAAGTTTAACTGAGTCAATGCCAGGAACACAGCACAATGAATAAAAGTCAGTTGGAAAGGTTCCTCATCTATCAACATTAAATGACAAACAGGGTGAAGATTTTCAAATTAATGTTTGCTGTCCATCAGCTGTGCAGAAAAGCAAACAGCAAAACCCATGATGCTGATGCAAAACTAAGAAAAAGTTAAGCAGCCTTAAAACACTGCTTATGGCATTTTGATTGTTTAAGACCTGACAATGTCCACTTTCAGGCAAGCCTTAGCTTTAAAGAAACAGATGCCTATTCTAAGGCAGTGTTTTCTTCTAAAGTTAATTCTAAATTCTTGCTGCTTCCTGAACTGATGTGAAATGGCTCTGCAAAAATGCATTTAGAAATTAAACCCCCTTGTAGCTCTTTGCCCAAGTAACTTTTAGTATGCTGGTCAAAGAGGACAGTGGTGTAATCTCTAATGCCTCGTTGGTTGGGAAACCTGCATTCTGTCTGACTGCTGGAAGTACCAGCTCATGTTCTGGAGTGTGCCGAATCAATCACTCCCTACCTAGACTTGTGTCCTATATCACCCAGACCATGGGCAAAAGCTAATTACAGTAGTCTTCCATTCAAATGGAAGCATGTTAGAACAACAGGCTGACAGCAGCCCTAGTAAAACAGGTTTTTCCTCAGGCTGTTTCATATGGGAGGAGAGAGGTCATGAACACGATTGTCAACAGTGAAGGAACACATGAAGTGTTGGTGCTGGATTAAAAAAACATCAGATTTTGGAATGTTAAAGAATACGCACTGAGGTGGCAGCTCCACTATCATGGCCAAGACAAGTTTGTGCCCAGGCCTGACACAGATCCAACTCTGTTAGTCAGATTTACCACACCACCGAACATAGTATCTGCAGCAGCTCTGTGAAGAGAGGCAGTATCCAAACTGGCATGAATCTCATCGAGTTGAGGTTAACTCATCTAAGTTTTGTAGTGAAATTTGTATCTACAAATTGAATTTATTGTGGATCAGAGCTTTGAATCAGGTAGTTGCAGCATTTCTAATCTGGTACAACATACCTTAAAACAAGATTTACTGTACTGGGGTCTAAAAATCTTGTGCTCCTTTTTAACAATCCAGATGCAAGAAATCTTAATGAATCATTTTCCCTTCTACCTCCTTCTTGTCCTATCTTCCCCACCTATCCTTGCTGCCACTCCTGTGGGACAGAGTATGATTGGCAAGGATTCCCTAGCACAGATGAAAGAATTCATTTTTCTAAAACCTTACTCATTCATGCATCAGCAGAGTACTGTCTGCTGGCAAAGAGTCCAGCATGTTGAAACATGGGGTGGGTGGTGAAGGAGACTACCATCAAAGATCCCTTATTCTGAGTCTAGTTTGAACAAAGGACATTTTGACTGCTGGATCCAAAAAAGGCAGAAAAAAAAATACGGTAAGACAGTCAAAGGACACTACTTGATCAGGAAAGGGAAACCACACTGATGAATAGACTAGCATCTTGGAAAAGAGGATTATGAAGAATAGGAAACTGACCTAAACCAGCTGCTTTTCTGTCATGGGAATTCCTTTACAAAATATCTCTGGATGTAACTTACCTTCTAGAAGGTAGGACCCTGCAACAGCAGCCCCAAAACAAGTATTTATTCTTAGAGCAGAGTTACTCAAACAGGCTTCTCCGTTCTTCACTGTCATGATTAGCGTGGCTTACAGTTTAGGCTTTCACAGACACACAGAGCAGCTGAAGGTATCAAACACAGTTTGTGCCTGTGGAGTATGTCTGAGAAACCCAAGACGGCCACTAGAGGCTCTTTGGGACTGGGCAGGCTCCAGTACAGACACATCTACATTTGCCTAGTGACTATTTACAAGAGGTAGATTCAACCAGGGCTGCAGCAACCCCTGTTATAATTAGCAAGACAATAACAAGATCCATGCCTTCAAACCATGTATCTAAAGAACCCTGTATAGCATGGAGTAGCACTCATTGAGAGCGAACAGGATAAACTATGTTTATGCAGTATTTTGAGACTACACCCATTTCTCCAAGGTAACAAAAGTGCAGATTTTCTGAAAATAATGTTCCCCTATCAACTGAAAAAGAGGGAGGAAATAAATAATAAATCAGTGAAAGAACAAGAAGTCAGAAACCAAGTTCAGCTGCATAAAAAGGGTCTGAAAACCAACTTTGTTGGTTTGTTGGATGAGATCTTCTCTTTGCACATTTCATTTAATCTTGAAAGTCTGGAATCACAAACATGAGCCAAGAAGTGGCCCCCAGTTTCAAAACACAGAACCTAAAGCCACACCATGGAGAACATAAGTACCTATTTGCCAGCAATCAAAAATAAAGCCAAAAAACTTCCAGCTACAAACCATTTAATGGAAAGTTGTCACTTACATAGATTTCCTATACCTATTACTTTCCTTATGTTACCTGGTGTAGAGATGTTCAGTTTCTGTGACAGCACAGCTAGCTGGCAGCTGACACCCAGTATCTGAGGTCTAGGAAGATCCCCGAGTGAAGGAACACTTTTCTTATTTAAACTATGACTTCTTACTGACTTTACTGAGTGATGGGTGCCCAGGGAGGTGGCATTTTTAAGAATTTAAGTTTCCTTTACAAAAGAATTTAAGTTTCCACCCAAGCAATCTTTGATCCAAATTTTTTTTTTTAAGATTCTCTTTTTGACAGATGATCTAATGAAAATGGGGGTGATTCACCTGTACAAAAGAAGTACCATGACCTTCCTTACCTTCTAGTGACAGAACTTGAGTTGCTTAATTAAAAATAACCATCTCTCAAGATACAACTAAAGACAGCTTTTGTATGTTTTCTGAAGAATCCCTCTGAACCCCCCAAGAATGAATGCTCTTCTCAAATTTGATACATTTCCAGAATAACTGAGTACCATGATGAAACGGACAGTCATCATCTATACAGTAAAAGGTGCCCTCGGAACTACCCTAGCTAGCTTACTACTTCAAAAAAGGAAGTGTCAACTAATAGGCAAACTGGCCTTTTATAACTTGAGATTGATTCACCAAATGGCCTGGAGGAAGTTGTAGAATATTCACCAAATCCCTGAGTTCAATCTTAACTGTCACTTGCAGGAAAAAAAAAAAGTAATAGGTATGCTTGAGACTTTTAATTTCCTGATAAGGTTGGAAACATCAATTGCTTTTGTTGCCTGCATGCTGCTTCCAACACAGAAAACATGAAAAGATGTAAGATTCCAGAAGTTTTCTTCATGCAATTAATAGCAGGTCAAATCATCAATGGTCCTAAAGTAAAATAAAACAGCCACTAATAAAACCTCATTACATAAATGCTAATGGTGCTGCAAAAAAACAGTAACAAGGCATCTATACGAATTTTCTTCCACTGCCTGGCAAACGAAACCATCCAACTAATAACAACAAATACAAAATCACATAGTTAGAAGACCAAAAGAATTGGGTTCTATCCTGGAAAATGCCAACCTAAAGTGACTAAGGCAGCCACAACTGATGAGCGAACACACACATGCTCCCAGTATTACAGCTAGGACAACAGGTATGACTCATGAAGGGTTCCTGGAAAGGTGTCTGTTCATCTGCACGAAGTACTTCAGACATGTACAAAACTTGAGCCCAGTTCTCCAATTATTCAATATTCTTCAAAAGTGTTCCAGAAGTAGCAGAAAAGAGCCACAAAGACAGCATGAAGATAGGAGAAAGTGCCTTGTGATTAGATAATGGAAAGAGTTCAAAGTTAACCAAGCTAATCAATATGGATACTGGAAGAAACTAAGTCCTCTCATAGCACAGAAAGAATACATGAAAGAGATCCTCCAATTAAAAGAAAGCATATAAAACCCCCACATGACTAGAAACTGAAGGCTGACAAACTCAAATTAGAGTAGGAACACAAGCATGCAGGATAGCAAGGACAATTAACACTTGAATAAATTATTTGGGGTGGGGATCTGAATCTTCAAATTAAAGCTGGTGCCATTCTGGAATTTACATTTCAGTAAAAACACAACTTACTGAGTTTAATAAAGGTAGAATTTAGTGCATCTCAATATACAGAGATCAACTATACAGATATTATAGCTTTTATATAAATCTATACTTTGCTTTGATGTCAATACTCCACAAATCACATAGTAACAGAAAAAGGTCTGGTGTTTGCTCCCATTCGCTCCCCCCACCCCAAAGCTAAAGGCCTGTGTGTTATTCTCATCTTCTACAACTGCCCGCGCAACTCTGGATACTAGATTTTCCCTTCAACATTTGTTTTTGGTTTGATATTTCAGTAACATCATAGATGTACCTTATTCACCTTTGTAAAAGAGGGAAACACCTGAAATTATCTTTAGCTTCTTCATTTTTCACTTTGACCATAGCTGATTTTTCTTCTACTACACACACTCATTTTTTGCAGCAGAACCATTTGTTTCTCTCAGTTATGCCTGCTACCTCAGGCTCCCTCCAAAATGATATACAGTTATGAATGGAAAGCCCCTCCTACATCAGGAGGTGAAATCCAATCATCTACTTAAATTTCTTTTAGTAGCTCTCCTTTTACTGGCTAGGTATCACATTAAGTTATTTTCCAAATGGGTAAGTTTTACAAGCTTCACTTTAGCTTTAATATTTAAACTTTTATTCCATCTGTCCTTTTGCTTATGCTTTGTTATTTTGCTGTCTTTTGCCATCCATATTCCATGCAGCCTTCCATGTAAAGTACCTTTCTGTTCACCAAGTTCTCCAGTGTCACCAGCATATTTGTTTATATATAGTTCGTATTAAGCCCAAGCAATCATGCAATTCTGTAGCATATTATTCAGCTTTTCTGATGTTCCATTAGTATTAATTACTCAAGTTGCGGAGGATCAGAGGGGAATTCTTGTTCATCAATTTATGAAGCACATACCATCACAAAGACTCTACGCATACATACAGTGGCAAGCAGTTAAACATTCAGAAAAAAGCAGCCAGCAGAAATAATGGCAATAAAGAAATAACAGCTTAGGTTTGAAGAAGAGCCATCATACACACAACTGGTATTGAAACTGGAGAGCAAGAAGCAGGTGGGTGGTCCCAGTGGTGCTGTGGGTGCAAAAATGAATATATACTACCTGCCAGATGCCTGCTAGAGTAAAGGACCAATCTATACAATTCTCTCAGGAACATCTGGATTGTGATAATGTAACATTATGGCTTTATAAGAGATTTACAGTTTTTAATTAGCACACACTATATTTAAAATTTCAGCTTAGAATGAATCATTTTAGCTCCTGTCTATAGCTTCCTACGAAACAGAACTTAAGAAAAAAAAAGACACCCAACAACCCTTCTGCAAGGTTGAGATTTCAAAACTTTAAAGATGTTCTTATGTTAAGTATCTTCAAAAGAAAAATCTAGACAAACACACAGGGTATAAAACTTGTATCAGCAGTTACCAAGTTCTTCCCCACATTTTAAGTGGTTAAAAAAGAAAGTACACACACAGCTTAGATGTAGTTGTTGAAGTAACTACTTACAATTTTATATATGCATTAACAGACCTATTTAATATGGTAGAAAAATGTACTTAAACAATAATTGTTATTCTGAATGCAGCAATGCAGAAAGTTTCAAAAATTCCCTATGTACCAAGTTGCAGAACTACGGGACTTGAGACACTACAGAGTGGTGCAGTTATTCCATACTACCAGGTATCTCCACTGGACTACACCAGAATAAAGTTAGAAAATGGAAATTAAAATAACTACAAGTTAAGGTTCCAACCCTGCTGTAATGCATGTACATATTTTCAAGCTGGCTGGACATTTAAGACCCTAGACAAAAAGAGACACTATGTGCCATGGGCTCATGTTAGCACTGCTACCGAAGATACATTTCTGTATTTCCTAACATTCCAATTTACAAATTTGACTTACACTGAGGTTTTCTTAAGTTTTCTAGTAGTTCTGAACTTACTTTGCAAGTCATACCTAAAAACTGTACAAGCCTCACTATAAATATGCTCAGCAGCAAGGAAAAAAATCTTTCAGAAACAGCACTGACTCTTATCCAATCCATGGAGAAATAGATGGATGGTAGCAGTGTGATGCTGAGCTTGTAAAACAAATCAAAAGGGGATTCACCAATGTTGTATCATCAGTATTTATTTTCTCCAAGAAAAACCAAGTAATTCAGTTTTCTAGAGAACTATGCCTAAGTAATAGACATCACAGTCAAAAAAATATGGGAAAAGAGAGAGTGCGTGTGTGTTTCTTCCTGAATTTATTTTCAACTTTTTTTTAAAACCAGGGAACAAAAGTATAAATATTTATTATGATTATTAGCATACACACAATATAAGTGAAAATATAAACATACCATATCTTTCCAGAGCTGCAGAAACTTGTTCTTTCAAATTCTAAAGTGGACTTCTACAGTTCTTGTACCTATAATGCAAAACATTACATTTCAGTTTTTGCACTATGCTCCATAGCAATCTGAAACTCAATGCAACTTCAGAACGATACATTCAAGAATGGCCATTCAGTTAATCAGAAGTTTGCAACTAAAGGAAATATATATATAGAATCGTAGAATAGAATCACAGAATATCGCAAGTTGGAAGGGACCCATAAGGATCGAGTCCAACTCCCTGCTCCTCAGAGGACTACCTAAATCGTATGACTTCCCAAATCATACTTCCCATAAAAAACACAACAGAAAATACTTAGTATGTTAGGGAAACTACAAAAGCAGAAAGTCCATAGAAACAACGTTCCTTATTCTTTCCTCTCTAGTGATGCAATAGAGTTTTACAATTCCATTCATCCAGTTCATTACAAGTATCCATTTCCTTCTTCTGGAAGATTCTGGCAAGGTTTCTCCTTCCCACCCCCCTTTTTTTTTTTTAAGAATTGGTATTTACAATAAGAAAAAAAAACCAACACTCAAAAGAAGTCACAGATAGAACATCTTTGTCCTAGCTGCACAAAACTGCTGGAGTTTGATAAGCTTTTCTAGAAATTGTCCATTTTCAGGGAAGCTATAATTAACAAGGGATGCATGACTAAAATATACTCCAAACATTTTCAACAAACACCTAAAAGCACAACCAATTTCAGGGGAAAAAGTGACGGAAACAGGCGTATAGGCATATAACTAAAGAAATCTAATAATTACTTTCCAAAAAGTTACTCATTTGGCACAGAGTATCACATTTTTAGTACTGTGAAGATTTAATACTTAATTTCTTGGTTCTAAAACTCTATTAAGAACAAACAAATCCAATGCAGCTGATTTAGGCTCATCTCCAATATAGATCAGAATTCCCACAAAGGAAACCCTGATCTGGTTACCTTAAGAGTACATTCAGGTTTGTCTTAAAAGATGTCAAACCAGAGAGAACCCATCCAGTACCAAAGGCCCAATTCTTTATCAGGGATGTGAAATGGGGTGATCCTGGACTGACACAGTCATGCCAGTAAAGCTCTACAGCACTAACAGTTTGTACACAATTTTTTGTATTTAAAGAAAAAAGTTAAATAGGGCACCCTACCTGTTTCATGAAACAAGATTGTTATCTCAACAATTATAATTATGTGGATTTATGTACACTTAGGATTAATGAGTTAACGTTGTGCAACTGTGTCAATAAAGCTTTACTACCATTCAGAAGAAAAAAAAGAATTTATCTGAACAATATGAGATTTTCCTGTTCAGAGGTGGCACTTCCACTCCATACCAACAGCAGAAATCCAGAATATCCATCTTATATTCTATTAAAGAATAATTCTTCATTCACTGTGACGCCATTAGGCAAACTCAGTTAAAAGTATTCTGACAAATGTGACCAGTATTTTCACACTTTGTATCACAGGACTTCTGGCTTAAACGCCAATGTATATTTGTTCACGTACACACACAGACCAATGTCATCTACATAAAATTCACTCACTCTCCTCTAAGGTACAAAAGCACCAACTTTCAGTGTGCACAGAGTACGAGCAGAGCACAAAGTACAGCATGAAAAAGTATCACAAATACATCTATCAGGGATCTTATGATTATTGCCCAGCAATAGGAGAAAAGAAAACAAAGGTTCCCAACATAACTGAAGCTATGTCATTTAAGACAGTACAATTTACAGAAGAAAGAGGACCACAGTGGAGGAGATGGAGACAGGGGATTTGCTTAATAACAAGTAGCTAGCAGCAGAGTAACTAATTCCAACAGCACAAAACCGAAGCTCCTGGACTTCCAATTCTCTTTCCTCAATCTCCCCCCACCAGCTACCACCAAGGCAGAGCAGAAGTTCAGCAGTCTACTAAAAAAAATTTGCTCAAAGGCTACATGAACAATAACAAAATTAAATATGGAATCTGTAATGCTTGTCTAAAAGGAATGAAAATAATTTCATGAAGTCAGATGTGCTTCAACATTCACCTTTAGTATACTTATTAATTAGCATTAAGCCACATCTGCCTAAAAAAAACGCAAATGGCAAATGTGACTAAAAGCATGGCTACCACTATTGCTTCCACTCAACAAAGAAATCTTGATCTGTTCCATGACCAGAGCCAAAAGAGCTGCTTTTTTACAACTATGTCATACATTTTCAATAAGAAAAACAGACTTCAAGGCACACTGAATGATATTAACAAAGATGGTAAACTACTGAATTAACCAAACTGTAGCATACAAAACTGCAGAACATTTAAGAAATGAATTATAAATTACAAAAAATACTTTGCAACTCTCATGTCTGGCTTGGTGAAAGACATCATGAAGTCACCTTTATCAGGTGCTTAAACAACATTTTCCACCTTTTTTTTTTCTTTTTTTTTTTTGTTCAATAACTGTCACAAGACAGGAGTAGAAGAAAAAATTCTGAGCGCACTACCCTAAAGAAAATGGTAGGTATTTTACCTAATATTATAGATTCTCTCACACAATTTCAAATATATAAGTTCAAATAAGAATAATTTTCTTCCATGACTGACATTCTTAATATAATAACATTAGCCAAATAAAAACCAAGTATTTACAAACATCCTTCTTTCAATAAGATACTCAGGTCATAGGAACCATGCAAATGGAGTATTTATCACCACCTTACAATGTAAAGGGCTCAACCTTTGCAACCAAGAAACACCAATATTTCACAGAAGTGATCACTCTCTTAAGAGCTCCCGTGTCCTTGAACTCTCATGGGACTTGCAGGTTATGTGGACTGCAAGTATGTATTTCTATCATCCACAATAGGCAAGTTTTGCTATAACAGCTGAAATACATCTAGGTGCTGCTACTGCAGCCAATGTATGCTAGTATACCCTGGACTTTCTAAAAATAAAATAGGGTATATACACATATTACACCACAATGTTCATCACCAAGACTTTGGACATGAGATTTCACTGTGAAATAAAAAGTAATAATTATCTGAATATGGCTATACAAACAAGAAAGATGAAAACATCATATTGGAAATAGAAATTCTGAAGTAGTGATAGACCTCTTCGGTATTATCTAGCTTTGTAAAAGTTTTGATACCTTTTAAGACAACGAAAAATACGGTACCGTAAAATGAAAATATTTTAAGCATTAAAGTAATCGGCTCAAACACATGACTAACCATAATGCAAAAGAAAAACTCATCTACAACTATGGCAGCATTTCCTGAAGTATTTTGACCCGCAGCCCATTTTAGAAGTTCAGCTCCTTTAAGAGCCACTCCACCACCCTCTAACACCCCAAGCCTGCTGAACTGCAGCTGCTCCAACCTGGGTCCCACAGAGCATACCAGAGCAGGAGTACACAAGTAGTGCCAGAGCCTGGCTGCCTGGACAAGTCTGGCATCTCTCAGCACTGCGCAAGCTTGGCAACATGTTACCGACAGCTCTTGTGCCTCCTCTGCACACAGCTCCTAAAGGTAAGGGAGAGGGGGTGTTTGTCATTCTAATCTCCTCATTTCACCAATTTCTTTGGTGTAATGATTATCAAGGAAGTATCAACAAGTCCAAAAAGGGGTCCACCAAAGGGAGTAAGATATGGTCTCCTCTAGGAAGGAAAGATGAAGAACTAGGCTTCACCCCTAGAACTCTAGCTTGGTCAAGACAGCAGAAGTCCTGCTGCAGTCCTCACAGGACACCAGAATGAAAAGCAAACCATGCTGACTAATCGCTGCCAGACAATTATGCAACAACCACCAAACCCAAATATGGGTTCCACGATTTTCTGCTTTGATCCCACCAGTTGATGCAAGGCCCGCCAAGACCAAATTTCCATTGGGTTTCAAACTGAGATACTGTACCTTACAATTTGAGACACTTAAATTTTGTGTTACTCAGTTACTTAGGCCACAGCTTTGAAATTATGTCATACAAGGATTGAACGTGAAAAAAAGTAGCACCCTCCATATCAAGCAGCCAACCGGTACATCAGTTCAAGTTTGTGCTAAAACATCACCACTGTAATTCACCTCTAGGTACAGTCCCACTGTTGACATACTACACAAGATAAGCATGATTCTCAAAAGTAAAGTATGTGAACACAGAGCATGTTTTTAAAGCTATTCGGATGGATGTAAAGAGTAACGCTTTTTGATGAAAAGTCTTGAACAGCTGCATACTGTGAATATCCTTTTCAATCCACCAGATTACAAAAAAAAACCCCAAAACCAAGAGTCCAAACCTCAACTTTGCTAACTAGAAGTTTCTCTTAAAACACATATATCTCTGTTCTAAGGAAATGCAAGTTGCTTCAAAAGAAGCAGGTCACCCCTCTTACCTAAGACAGTGAAGTGAGGGTCCAGAGGGAAGCCACCCATTTAGTTCCACTCAGCTGAACAACTGCAGCTTCTCCTAATTCTTCACCACCCTGTAAAACATGGGTAAAGAACCATGCAGGATGGTAACGGAAAGAGTATCGGTAAAGACTGACTTCCGCCCCCTTCCTCCATTCAGCAGTTTGCATAATACAGGGAAGCAGGCTCAACCTATTAAAAGTAAGAAGTAGTTAATGCTTCCTTTAAGAGATTAATTCATAAGAGTATTTGTGAGACAGAACACTATGCTAATATTTAATTTATAATGTAATTTTGCAACCAGTAAGTTATTTTGTCATCAGTAAGTTCTGTCACTCCTAGCCACAAGAAGGTGGAACTATTCAAAAATAGCCATTTAAAGTGCTATTTGTTCACATGTTACATTGCCAAACATGAATCCTGGATCTCAACATTATTTGATTTTATCTCTTTTATATTTCTCCTATGAGGTTATTTTCTTGAAGAAATGTCTCACCAGCTGGTATAGCTACCGAAGCATTGCTTTGTTACAAAATATTACCTTTACACTGTATTTGCTGACTTTCTGCTAACCAACCAGATACATTACACACATCACTATTCATATGAACTAGCTTTTTCCCCAAAACTTTCATTCATGGGCAATACAGCCTTACGAGGCTGTCAGGCACTGCCTGTAAATACAGGAAGTTAATGCAGTAAATGTTAAGGTCAAAGTATTTAAGGTGACAAAAGTCACTTCAAACATGCGATTTGCTCATTGCTGCAAATTGTTACAGACCCTGATAGCAAACGTATTACCCCTCTCCTTCCATGTACAAATCAGAATTTGATTAATGACAGAAAATCTTTCAACAATGCTTCTCTATAAAACTCATAGCTACCTTAAATATACTGGATAGTTCAGAAAAAGTGTAAAACACACCTCCTTTGTTTAAAAATCAATATCAATTCATTAACTAAAGTGAAGCAAAGACCTGGCCCACAGTACCAGAAACGAAGATTGACACTTAAAATGAGATATATGCCTACATACTTTAGGAATTCTCTCCTCGTCCCTCAATTGCATGTTCTATTTTTAAGAATCAGTGGCTTTTACCTTCCAGTGTATGAATACACTGGTGTGGGGAGGGAGAAAGACATTTCCTGCGTTTAAAAAAAGATGAATTCTCTCTGGACATTCACTAAGTAAACTGAAACCAAAAGTAGCAGAGGCAAAAAAACAATAAAAAAATAAATCTTTCCTGCATAGCAAAAACTAAGATGATGCAAATTTACAAAATGTAAACACTAAATTCATTTCATGATAAGTGTCATATCATGTACTACACTAATTATTGTTTATACAAAGTGTTATATGCTTAAACATGTTCACAGTTAAACATATTTATAACTATTAAAATTTGACTCAAGGATATTTCCTCCCCCAATTATGTATTTGGTTAAGTAGAACCCATGAATTCATAGAGAACTAGTGAAGAGCATGTCAACAAAGTACATATTCATAATGAAATAAGCATGATTCTACAGTGGGGTACATATGTCATTTCATATTTCCAAAGCAGGTTTTCTCCTACAAAAAGCAAAGTTAAATGAAAATAAAGAGAACCTGTTTTATTTTCTTAAGTTGATTAAACCAGACAAACTCAAGGTGCTCTTACAGGGACTAACAAGCTGAGAACATCCATAGATGTAGTTAACAAATACACACAGTTTTAACTTCCATTCACAAAAGAATCATCATTTGCATATGTCTTTTAGTCTTTTTTTTAATTACTGCTGCTGCTTAAAGTTTTGTTTGCTATTAAAAACGGGATCAAACCGCCACAATATCAGAATTCTGAACAGGACCTGGACTGAGATATCTAGGCTTTGAAACTCACTGCTGAGAAAAAGTTTAACACCTCTGCTTTTTCAAGCCTGTCTTTCCTTCAGTAACTTTTTTTTTTTTTAACAGTCACACAATCATACCCCTAAAACCCCCAAACAAATCAAACCATTTATTTTGCCATCTAGCTTGGTGCTTTTATTTCTAAATTCTTGGGAGATACTCAGGATACTCCAGTGAGGAGAAATAGCAAACAACTCTGGTAAACAGAAAAAGAACTTAAGTCCAGTATGAAAGATGCTACATTAAATAGCAAAAATTTAGAGTTGACTGGAAGGTATTCATAAAAGAGAGATGAAGTATCTGTAATATTGCACGGAAATAATTTCAATTAAAAGTATTTTTTGGCCCTGTAAACCAAAGTAGTGGTCTAGCTTTTCTTCCAAGGTTTGTCTGTATTGAATTGAGAGAACATTACTGTTATGAAGACAAGTCATAAGCACTGCAAACTGCATCTGTTTTAAAAGACAAACGTATGTGAGGAAAACTACCGAATATCCACAGCAATTTGGTAACACACATATTTTCAGTTCAACACACTCAATAAACTCTGAGTTTCATAATATTTTCAAATTAAGAAAAAAGTTCCTTTAACTGTTTCGAAGATGAAAGGGCACAGGGTGTTTAGTGCCACCACCCAAACCAAGTAGTTTGTGAAAACTGTAAAGCCCATTTTCCAGCAGTTTTCATTCTTATCAAGAGGTACCTCTCACCATCTCCATTATTCTCCCAGCCAGTCATAGATGTCTAACAATGCAGTTAAACTTAGAGTGTAGCTTCTCCCTTAGCAGGGAATCTCTCTCTAACTGGATGCTATCTGCATGAATTAGGAACTTAATCTTATCTTTTAGACCTCTCCCTTTCAAACCAGTCAAAAAAAAAAAGAAAAGATAAACTGACAATACAATCACGTAGGTCTTACTTCCTTAGGAAATCAAAGCTAAAATCAGGTACAATTTCCACTGAGGAACTTTTTGGTAGACTTGCAAGAGGCATAATAAAACTAATCTGACAAGCTGATTCTCACAGAGCCTCAGGTTTGCAGACTCCTACTGAGGTAGGGAAGTTTCCATACAGACACAGAGGGACCACCCCTGAAGTGATGTGCAAGACGCAGGCTTTGTCTCAGAATTAGAACATTGCTTACGCAGAAGGAAACATAAACAAGTATTTCCATTAACCGGAGGAAAAAAAGCATAACTACAAGTCTATAGATTGCAGGTTCTTGCCACTTAAAGGAGAGTTGTGGAACATGTTTTGTTCCCCAAGCAGTAGTAACTTCTGAATGACCATGTCACATCATCTTAGACATGTGATTTACAAATCGACTGTGAACGATAACAACCCATAGAGTTCCTCTAAAAGAAATACTGCAGGTACACTTGAAAACTGAAACCCAGCAAGTTCTGCAGCCAGGAGTGACAGATCACGTTTATCAGCAAAGCAGCCTGTTCACAGGTTAGCAGATCCAACTCTTCAGGCTGGATAGAAGGTAACACGAGCAAGTGAACATACCTACTTTGTTAAGCAGGCCTCGCGCACTAGTTATGCACCCTGGCAGTACTTCACATACCCGAACCTCCCCAACCGCCACAGCTGGCCATGCCGAAGGCACCGGAGCACTCCATGCCCACAGCAGCCCCGCGGAGCAGGCACGGCCGCTGCGCCGCTCGGCCGAGCCGGGAAACTGAGGCAGGGGCAGGCTGGGTTCACCCAAGGTCGCCCAGCAAGCCCGGTCTCCCCGGGAGGCGGGCTGAAGCCCGGAGCCACCCGCCCGCCCGGCCTTCCCGCTTCTGGGGAGGGACGGGGCGGCCCCGCGCCCATGTGCCTCACGGGGAGGAGGGAAGGGAC
>NW_008794169.1:155625-156123 GCF_000699145.1 Aptenodytes forsteri | reverse complement strand
TGGCGGGGCGCGCGGGGCAGCCGCGGGCACGCGCCCAGGCGCGCATACATAAGAGTACACATGCAAGCACCGACACACAGGCACATATACGTGTGTGCGTTGGTGGGCGCACACATGTACGTATACACATGCATAGAGGCATACATGCAGGGGATGTGCACAGGAACACATGTATGGAGGCGTACGCGTGGGCATACGTGTCCCCATGCATGCGCATACGCACGTGTATGCACGTTACATGCATATAGATGTGCATGCACACTGATACACAACACACGTGCAGGCACACGTGTGCACATGCACATGCATACGTACGTCCGCGTGCACGCACGCAAACACACCCACGCCCACACACCTCGTGCACGTGCCCAGCTGCCGGCCCGCGGGCACGCAGCCATCGAGGCACATGCACAGCCCAGGGGCGGTGGCACAGCAAGGGGCCGTCGGTGCTGCGGCAAGGAGAGCAGCCGCCGCCACCTCCGAGCCCCCGGGCGCGGG
>NW_008794169.1:33971-155306 GCF_000699145.1 Aptenodytes forsteri | reverse complement strand
TCGCCGTCACAGCCCGCAGCGGCGGGCAGGGGGGCAGAGGGCTGCCACGGGGTAAATTTAGGTCACCCAGAGCCCGATGTTATCCAAACCATCGATGTTTTCACTCTTGAATCACTGATTTTTTTCTTGTAACATATGCATCTAAATAAATGTTAAAAAAACCCAACCCTGGGGGGCACAGAGGGCAGAACTGGCTGGCGGGGCTGGGAGGGTCGGGGAGCGGCGAGGCCCGGGCATGCGGCCCTAAGGGTGGGCAGGAAACCCTCTGGTCCTGCACAGCCCTGCCTGCTGCCTGGCTCGCTCGTCTGCCCCTACGAATAATTCTCCCGTTGCCTCTCTGGTCATTTCTTTTCTTTCCCTCCCCTACCTACACCCAGGCCCATGCGTTGCAAGTATGCTTTTTGAGGGATTTGAAAACGCATGTAAAATTTGTGTTTTGGCAGGTCAATGTTGAAAGCAGGTTGATCAAATACTTTCAAAATTGGGCAACGCATGCAAAATTCGACTTTTTGGGATGTTGACTTTGTTTAGGCATTGAATATGTGGAGCTGCAAGCATAGAAGGGGGGGAAGGAGTAAGTAGGAAGAAAAAAGGAAAACAGATCTGAATCGTTTTTACATTATCCCTTAATAAAGGGAATTAAATAGAGGTGGTTCTACCCTGGCAGAGAATATACTTTTTTTAAAAAAAAAAGTATAATCTAGAAGCATGAGAAGTTCTTAAGTGTTAGAATAAGCTTTAAAAACCATAAACGTAAATTCTCAAAAGCGTGATACTGAAGCCAAGTATTTGTTCTGGGCCAGGAAATGTGTGTTTAAGATCTTTAAGACATGGATACATTAGAGTTTTTAGCACAATTTTGGAAGACCTAACGTGTGTGTTACAGGGTAATAGCTGGTAAGACCAGTGGATTTAAACTACATCATTACAAATCAGTGCAGAGAGTCCTGGTGCTCACAAAGAATACGGTGGGCAGATGCGTAACTGAAATACTAGGACTGAATGAAGCACTGGCGTACTTCAGTGTGGTCTGAAGGCAGGGTGCATTGCTGTGCTCAGATGGACATCGGTATTCATCTCAACATAATCGCTGAAATGAACACAAACTTCTGCATCTGGAGGCTGTCTCCCACACAGTAGCAAAACCTGCCAACTTTGATGTATTAAAATTTCAGATTCAGGACAAAGTTCATTATGCCATGAGATTTCCTGTTACCTCAGAAATAATAATATTGAGAAAACTGGATCTGGAAGATGCACTCTCTTGCTGCTTTTCCCTTGCTCTGTTGCAGAGCCCACGTGTCCAGTCCTTGTCTCCTGCTTGACTATAAGGATGCTGTGGGGAAGCATGTCACAGGCTAAAGTCCAAGTAAGCAACATCTTCTGCTCTCCCCTTGCCTACAGAGCCAGTCTTCTCATCACAGAGGTGCTCAGGCTGGTCAGGTGTAATTTGCTTTTGGTAAATCCACGCTGGCTGTTCTCAGTCACCTTTTGCTCTTACTGAGTCTGGAAATAACCTCCCAGGGTTTCAGATGAAGCTGATCAGCCATAAGTTCCCCAGATCCTCATTGTCTCCGGTCCTTGGGGACCTCCCATGAGCGCCACAATCATTCAGAGATGACAGAAGGTGGCCTCACGATGACATTGGCCAGCTCTCGGTGTGCTTGGTTGTTTCCCCTCTGATCCCATGAGCTTACATACGTCCAGTTTATCTAAGTAGTCCATAACTTCATCCTCCTCTTCTGTGAGCAGCACCTTTCTCCCTCAAGCTTTGCTACTACCCATAGGGATCTGGGAGCCCCAAGACCTTGCCAGTAGTCACGGCACTGACATAGTCTTTTCCGTGTCCTGTGCCACTAGGTGCTCTGCCCCATTAAGCAGCAACGCCACAACTTCCTTAGTCCTCCTTTTGCTGCTGGTGTACCGACAGATGCTCTTACTGTCCTTCACATCCCTCACCAGTTTCAACTCCAACCTAGCTTTGACCTTCACTATTTTATCCCTGCATGCTTAGATGATACTCCTAGAGCCCTTCCTGGAATATATTCCAGTCAATCATTGCATGGAAGCTGTCTCCGTAACTTTTATCAGGACATTTGGTCATCTTCTTGCATCCTTATAGCAGGAAGGACCAGGACTGCTCAAAATATCCAAGATAGGGACACTGTGGGTTTATATGACGATGGTCTTTTTTACCCCTCTTTCTTTCCATATAGTAGCTGACACTTGGTTCGGAGTTGGGTGTTTTGGCCCTTGCAGAGCGTCAAGTGCATTTTTTTTCCATGGAACTATTGATTGCAATCCTGAGATCTTGCCCCTGGTTAGTAACGGGCAGCTCATGGCCCATCACAGCTCTGAGGTAATATCGCTTAGACATGTCACAGGTTTTCCACTGAAGAAACCGATGCAATTGTGAGGAAGAGGCAGATGATAGCAGACGGAGGAAATGTGCAGGATGGATCCGGCTGACGTGGATGCTGGGGTTTATGTATTGCACTGGCTGGATGCAGAGGTATGGGAAGGAGACTTCTCTGAATAGGACACAGGTTTGAAAAGACTCAGCCTTCCTTCTGGTTTGAGGAGGTGTGGGACAAATCACGTTGGCTGTGGACATGTGAAGAATGATACATTAAGGAATATACCCAGAGCAAATTGCTCTATAGCAGTGGTGCACGGATGACCAAGCTGCGGGATGGATTTCACTTTGATTCTGCTAGGGATAAATTGCTATTTTGGGGGAAGTACTAAATCACTTTTTGGTTTTATATCATGCATCTGAAACTTTTTTTACACTGAAGTAGCTTGACTTGCCATAGATAACTGTGGCCATTGGTGTGCCCAAGTTGTTTCTTTTACAAAATTGTGCTTTCCTGCCTCATTTAAGTATGTTACATATTCCGAAGTGCTCAGATATTAGGGTACAGAAATGCTTTTGCTGCCTTGAGTGCTTTCAGCTACTTTACATTGGTATAGCCAGCTGCTGGAAAGCAACTGGATCTGCCCAGCTGAGCAGACTCCGAATTTGGAGAAATCTGATTGGAATTCCCTGTGGAAAAGCCACCACTCCCTCCCTGCTTCCTCGCTAATCCCTGCTGCAGCTCTACTGCCTGGGTGTGGACTGCAGCTGAGGAGAACAAGTGGTTAGGCTGTATTTTACAGCGATCCCCTCCGCAGAGCAGGCTCCAGTGAGATGCATCAATTACGTGACTGAAGTAATGCTGGGTAAAAAAGTAAAAATCAACAATTATAGCTAATAACCTGGTTGCTACATAGAATCCCTGCAGAAAATCTAATCTTAGCACGTGAACATTTGGAAACAAGTGTCTTTTTTTAACTGCTGAAGGGGAACAAATACAACTCGCCTCATACACAAGTTGTATGGAATAAGCAGCGGTTTCCAGCAGGAGGAAAAGGACATTAAAAATAGAATCCCAAGCCTTGTTCACCATTTACTTGTGATGCTGGACAAATGCCATCGTGAACCGTCTGCTGCATATTAATTTCAGTAGATGTTGATGTCTCACTTCAGAGCTTTGTAGAAAATAGTTTCCTCTGGAGATGTCTTCATAAACACACACAGAATGCTGCGTGTATCCTGTTCTCATTTCATGTGAAAACCCCAATACAAATGACCTGATAATACTTTTTTTTGTGTTGATTTCAAATAATTATGTGAGTGAAAATTAGATTGTGAAGCTCTGTAAGTGTAACCCCTTAGATGATAGGCATCTTTTTGTGAACAATCTACCTTAGTTAATCCTTTTTAGACAGAAGGAGTACAGTGAAGTGTTATGAGCCTTTGGGACCCAAGCCAAATGCTTTGGCTTGCTGATAGCTGAAGGCTTTATGCCTCCCTTTGCAGATAAAAAGATAAGGAAGGGGAAAAGATCATCAGCAATATAATGAAATACTGAGGTTCTGAGTTAGAGCTTAGTCTGGGCAATGGGGAGATAAAAAATCCCTGTAGTGACTGGGTGATGATGATGGACTGTGGTGGTCTGTCCTCTCATCTGTTCCTCTCTTTTTCCCTGGTAGAAATTTCGGGGCAGCGGGGGGGGGATAACACTCTTGACTCAGATCTCCTCAATTTCGACGCAGACAGGGCGACTTAACCTCTTAAGGCTGTCTATAGGGGACTGCAAGTCAGTTGGCTTAATACAGTGTAATCCTTATCTTAAGCAGGCGGCGAAGCTAAGACAGTGTGGTGGAAGCTGCATGGCCAGGCCTTGGCAGGCAAGCAAGATGCTTTGAGCTCGAGCCCTGGATGTAGGAGAAGGCAGGTCACAACTGAAGTGGGTGTTGCTTCTAACCTTTTCTCCTCTCGTTCCTCTCATGATGGTGAGGAGTTAACTAATTTCAAGTGGTTAGTAATGTGCCCCCAAAATCTTAAAACCTGTCCAGCCCCTTCTGGCCACTCCACCCTTTGCCACTTATGGTAAACGTGACCCTCCTTGTATTGAGAGCTGTGGTAAAACTCTTAGTGGAGTCAGATATGAGTGAAGCAAGTGGAAATAGGGAAACAGGCACTTCACTTTTCAAAGTCCTCTGGGCATGGCCCACATGTGGTTCCCCTCACCTCCCATATGTTTTTATACAGGGGTGTTTTTTTGCCAGTGTTGATTTTTAATGTCTGAAACCAGTCTTAGCTTTTGTTACTGGTTTGGTGTGTAGGAATGGCAAGGAGAATGTTTAAACTCTACCAAATTACTGCTCTTTTTATTCACAAGACAGAAACAGTAGTTTGAAAAATACAGAAGCGAAATGCAAGCAGTACTCAGAAAAGTTTATTTCATTCCTTGACTAAACTTGACATTCACTTTTGTCAAGTATGCCTCCAATTAACGTAAATTCCCACTGGAGAAGGAAAAGGTGATGAGTGATCAGTGAACATACTATCGAGAGCGGTTTTCAATATTTCATTCTAGGATCTGAGCTGCTTACCTCCGGTTCTTCATTTTAACCCGAAAGATTGAACTTTTCTGTGGGCATTTCTGAAGGGCTGTGCATGCTTCTGAGTCCTGAAAAGCATACTTGTTCTCCCCTTTCCCCACATGAAGAGGCGAACTGGTTTCTTGTTTAAGGTGTGATGTGGAGGTTCATGTTATCTTGAAGCAGTTCTCATTTCTGGCCCAAAGACTGATCTTGATCGAGTGAGGTTGTTTTGGTTCCTCCCTGTGAGCTGAGGGAGATTTCCCGCTGCGTTTTGCTGAAATAAGCTCGTCAGGGGAGAGTCTTGTTTCCCTGAATGCTTTGCCCAGCACAGTGGCCTCTGGAAAGAAACAGGGTGAAAGGAGAAGCAGCTCCTGCACACCCCTTCGCCTCCAAGTTTAGTGTACCATCTTTCTGCCAGCCTTGCACTTGCCTCCTCCAGTCTTCTTGAAGGAGCAGAATATAGACATTTCTGTTCTTCCCCATGGGGTGAGGAGTTTGTGCTTTGCTGCAGGTCTCCACGATATTTCCTTTGGTCACCTCCTCAGATGAACTGGAAATGCTCTTTTTTTTGGCCATTCTGCATTCTTCCCGGTTCTGTGGCGTGAGGACCCCAGCACTGCAGGGATTTTCAACCCATTTTTTTTGCCTTTTTGCTCTCTGCTGTGCTGTATCACGCACTTTTCTACATTCACAGCCTGGCCCTGGTTCCTGACGTGGTGTCTGGTTTCAGAAAGAAGTCTTGAGCAGTTGCTGTAGTTGTGAAAGATGCTTAGGAGCAATGCTTTTGTTTACTCAGAGATTTCATGGGGACATCTTGGTATGTTCTGCAGCACGCAGCACAGCTGAAACTGCCTTACATCACATAGCTATGCAGGTTTGGGTTAACTGTTGTTTCGGTTGTAAAAGGGGAGCCTGACTGACAGCTGTTTTTCTGACCACATGCCTACGTTATTTTTCCAAGATATATATAGAAGTCTGACTCGCTGAGCAGAGCAAAATGACTTTGTGCAATTAATGTGACATGCTTAATAATGCTTGGAAGGGTGCAGGCATCTGCATTTATCAACCTGCCAAGGCTAAAAAAAATATTCTACAAGCAATCCCAGCACAAACACAGCACATGTTTTTCTAAAACAAGGGACTGCACAATGCCCAATTGGTAATATTGCTTTTGAGACGAGACACTCTATTTTTCCAAGGGAAACTTGTGTCATGCCAGAAACTCACTTTACCCTTGGGTTATACTACAGGGTGACAAATTCAATTTACAATTTTTTTTCTTTGGCATTTTAATGTCATAATTGCTTTCCTATTTAAACAGCTCGTTCCTTGAATACAAAGTATGGTTTGGTTATTAGCACTGCAGCGGCACCTTGGCGAAATAAGGTCCAACCAGCTATCCATATTTTTTCCAGTAAATAAATGATGTTTCAAAGGTTGTCATGACATAATTGAAAAGTTGAAGGCTCAAGTAATTAGCATACAATATGCAGCTTTCCACACCCAGTATTTTTATACAGCTGCACTAGTAATACTGTTGTCTGGGGAGGTTTTAATTTGAAAAGGAGGGCACTCCCAAGGGGTATCTGCTTGAAGATGAAACCTAATTTAGCTTGAGAAGAAAAAGCATCAGCCACAGCTCCAACCTCTCTTGGCCCAGGTGCTAGAAGATGTTAGAAGAGAAGCCCAGCTCCCCTCCTTTCCTCAGCAGCAATACTAATTTTACTGTAGCTCTTGCTGCTGCAGAGTCAGCTATACCAGGTTCAACCTCCTGTAGCTAGTGGGACCTACCCTGCAGTATGTCCTTACCCGAAAGGTAGAATATACAAGTCACAACATTTTTTCATCAATATATAAACACCAGATGCTTGGCTGGCTGCCGCTTGCAGGAAAACACAGAAGTAAGAGGGGATGGGGGAGAAGAAGGAGAGTTTAAGCTGCCTCACATGCCTTGTCCCAGTGAATTGCCTGGTTTTGGTATTAGGTGGAAATTTAATTCCTGTGTTTTGGCTCTTGCTCCCTGCCTTACTTCCATGGAGCGTCAGAGTAGGGGGCAGTGGGATGAGGATGCTGGAGGCATTGACCATTGAAAGAGTGTAGCTGGGGAGAAGGGGATGAAAATGTTAATTTATTACCAAGGTAGGGATGAATTGTGTTTGAACCCAGAGGTTAAAAGTACCATAGCCATTGTCTATCTCCTCACACAACCACCATCCCCAGTGTTGAGCTCACCACAGAAGTGTAGGATTGGAGGCACCATGCAGAAATCTACGTGAGTATGTCATTTTATGCTTGGGGTCCTGCTAGAGCGTGTTGCAGGCTGCGTCTGACCCACGTGCCTGCATTGCCTTTCTATGGAAACTACTATATAATCTCCGTCTCAGCCCCATGTGGCATTGGCATGTGGCCATGTCACACCTCTTGACCCCAGAGCTGAAATATACTCTGGACTGGTAATACCCATATAGCAGAAGAGATCATCCAGGTCATTATGTACCCAGCAAATGCATTCAATAAGTGTTTTGTCTGGAAAAGCATTGAACATCTATCCCATACATGTCAATCCACCACTGCCCAAACATAGACCTATGGTCTTCTTTGCATTTGTGATTTTGCTTTCACAGTTTTGCTTTCTTAATTTTACATTTTGTAATATTAGAAAATAATACGTTCTGTCCGGCATGCTGAAGAAATACAGGTATTTTTACCAAGAAAGTGAAATCCTACATGACAGAGGTAAATCCAGTTGAAATATGTGGGAGTTTTGCCTGCATAAGTACTGAAAGTTTTGGCCCTTGGGATGGAAATAGACCTTGGAGTTTTACCAAGGTGCTTTAGAGGTCCTTGTTCCCATTGCTTTTCTCTTTCAAATATGATGACTGGAGCTGTATGGATGCAGAACTCATTTGAACTAAAAATAAGTATCTTTTAGAACAGGATCTTCATTCTCTGGTCTCTCAGAAAGTCTGCTCAGGTATGAAACAGCGTATTGTTTTTGGTGCTGATTTTCTAGGCTGATGTTTAATCTGTGTGAACTGTGAAATACTGATTTTACTTTACTTATATGGAAAGGCCAAACTTGTGAGTAAATTATTGTGTTGCTAAAGACCGGACAAGCTCCTTTGAACTAGTTTCTTTACAAACCTACAGTGATCATTTATTGCGGCACTTAAAAATAAAAAAACCAGCTACTTCACACTGTTTAGAGACATTGAAGAAGAAATATAATGTTCTTCATGCACATGAGGATCAGATTCAAACAGATATAATAAACGTTAATTGTGACTTCTTGTCAGGTTTTCCTTTGTAAGCCTACAAGTTCCCTGACAGCCTTGCAATTACGGAAAGAAATATTAAAAAAAATAAAATCACAGAGCAGATGTGATTCTGTGCCCAGGGATTATTCTGTAACCCTGAAAGGTTGAACTGACACCGCTTTTGCAAAAGGAAGCAGCGGGTGAGCGCCTATATGCTTTTTCACAAGTGACATCTGATTTAAGAAGTACCTCACATGGTATCCTCACCATCCTAGAGAGGATATTGAAAATTAATACCATTACATGTTTCTAAATTGATCAAAATTGATGTCATTACAGACATAAAGGCATTGTGTGCCTGGATGAGCACTCACAAGGCATAACTTCAAGGGTAAGACCCTTACACGATGTAGATTCTGTAATGGCGGACATCACAGTGTAGACTGCCGGTTTTTGGTTTCTTGTTCTTACTGTGTGAGCAAGACTGGATGCTTGTCTGTTATTTAGGACTTCTTATCTGTAATGACCGTAAAGGAGGTGAAAAGGTACAGTAAATTTTAAATTGGTGTGGTGTTGGAGCCAAAGCCATAAGAATTGCATCTTTGAGACTCAATCACCAGTGTGAACTTCTGTGTTGGAATGGGAACTTTTCCTTCAAGGCACAAATTACCCTCTCCAGCTTGGAGTGAACAGCTGGAAATTGCTGAAGGGTCTGTCCCTCAGAATGAGGGGAAATGTGGTAAGATGCGTTGTATAGGATGGGGGTTTGTCTTTCATTAAAGTATCCACATTGATGTTTCTAAGACTGGCTCCAGAAGGAACATCCTTCCGTTTTCATCTTATTATTTTGGTTAATTCCATAACTCCAGACCGTTATGCTCTCCACTGTTCAATTAAACAAATGAGTTCCTAAATGTAGCAAGTAGCTTTCCCTGCTTTTTTTTTTTCCTTCTCCATAAAAACACTCCTACTGAACCTGAAAGCAAGATTTACACAAGAAAATCTTTGCCCTGAGAGTGAATACTGTGGTTTGATTTCTCTGCCAAGACTCCAGGCTTCTCAAAAGCTTAGTTATAAGCATGTAGGATCCTCAGCTAAGAGTTATATAGCATAGTAAGTGCTTGTAATCATTTATGAACTGGAATTAGAGTTGTAGATTGATTTCTAATGCTATAATGCTTTTAATGCTGGAAATAGTACTTTCATACAGTGTGTTGTAAGTGCGTCATACACTTAATTACTAATTAAGACATAACTAGCCGAAACACTAGCTATCATGCCTAAATCTTCTTTTTTTTTTTCCCCCCCCAGAATAAAGTGATGCCAAATCTGTAAAATCATGAACTGAAAGTAGTTGAAAATAGTATCAAAATTAGTGTCAAAACACTCCGGACTAGATATGAGCTCTGAAGTTTAACACCAAGTGAAGTTGTGATCCTTGGTCTTACTGTGGCAATTTGCAAATATTTGGGTAAGGAATACATAAGGAACAACAGCTCTATACTTCATGTTGAACTTCGCTTAGAAGAGGAAAACACCTCTCATGCTGTCCCATCACAGACACAGAGGGCATGCAACCTTTATCTTCCTTCCACAGACACACGTGTTTATGGTGAGGGAGAACTGGAGAGGCCACCTCACAGAGTGACACCCATTGATGAGTCCTTTCTGCTCATATTTCAGTTTCCGCTCTCTTAAATGAAAAAAAAAATATACTTAGCACAAGAGAAGCCCACTTTCTATGCTGTTTAAGCCACAGACTATATGCAAGTCATGTGAATGATGGAATATTCGAACTGCAAAGTCTTTTACAGTACATTTACGTTAAACAACATCCTAGGCCAAGTCTTCCCTGACCTACTCGAGCAAATAATTCTCTTGTGTACAGAGATCATGATTTGTCTCATTTTCAAGTGTCTGTTGCTAGCAGTGGTTGGGCTAGAAAGTATTTTGGTTTCCGTAGCTTTTCTGTTTGTATTCATCTGTGTGTGTGTGTGCGTATGCATGTTGATGCATGAAAAGACAAGGCAAACATATGATAAAGGCTAACATTTGAAAAGGTTGCTTTGGAGTATTAAAACCTATCTGTATTGGGATATCATACACCTATGACAAAGGCAATTTTTATTACCCTGATAAGGCATTGGTAGGAAAACAACAGTGGCTTATTTTTAATTGAAAAAAAATTGCGTGGTTTGAACGACTCCACATATTATTAACATAAAATGGGGATAAATGGAATAAATTGCTAATTGTTTATATAGAGGCATTGTAAATCTAAATGAGCATTCATAAGGAATGACCTTACTGATAAGACCCTTATATGATGTAGATTCTACATCAGTGGTTATCACTGTGTAGTTTGCTGTTTTACAATTTCTTTTTTTTTTGCCATATGAGGAAGACTTGATATTTGAAAAGATGTGTGATGTTGTTAGCTTTGTGGCTGTGAAAATGTTTTTAGTCAAGGCAGCATAGATAAAAGGGCTGCAGGGAAAGCATCAGGAAGGGATGTCTTTGCTCCATGGGTGCTGGCAGAAGCTGATTATTGAAACAGAGTTGCTCCCTGGAAGTTTGTATCAGGTTCTGGTAGCTGGAAAGAGTGATGATTACTGTAGGGTTGTCTGTGAAAAACTAAATTTTATCTGTAGATAAAGCAATTATAAAGGTACTAAATGCACTGCTATCATAATACTAATTTCTTACCCACTTGGGAAATTAATGTGAGAGGCTTTGGACAGCCCCTGTTGTTCACAGGGAAGGTCATAAGAGGCAGGTTTTGCAGGTTCAGACCTTTGTACTGTTCTTTGCAAGAAGAGGGATTGTAATGTGAGGAAACCTTGCTGTAGACCCAAATTCTCTTTCAACTGTCTCGTGATTTGAGTTCTGAAACCTGATTTTTCATATATGAATTCATGAATACAATTAAAAAGATCTTGTATCTTCAGTAGAGTTCCTTACGATGGTCTTATAATGTTGTATTTTCTCCCTACTCAATGGAAGACATCTCAGGTGTCCATCTCAGCTGGAATTTCAGCTTCCATTTATATTGTAGGAATATGGTTAAAATCAATATGCTGATTAATTTTATTACTTTGTTCTTTTATTTGATGCATCTATATACCACCTCCAGATACACTTACACTTAACACCGATAGAAACTGAGCAACAATGTTAACTGGCACAACATGTAAGCAAGTGTGAACTAAAGATCTAAAATACCCCTCAAGCTGTCTGGTCTTCTCAATAACACTTTGGAAATGGTCTGGTTAAACAACTAATTATCCTCAAAGCATCCTCTGAAGTTGATTAAACTTGGTCTTTGCCAGGGAAAGGGACTTCGAATGGTAGATCCTCTGAGATGTGAGGCATCTATCTGGGCAACCATGAGGATGCCTCTGGGCTGTGGTACCTGTACCCTGACGGCACGTTACAGAGAGCCAGGATGCATCACTGGATACCCCCCTGCCTACCCTGGTTTCCACTGGAGGAAAACCTGTAAGAAACTCAAGGAAGAATCCGTGGTGGCCTCCATCAGTCCCCTCATCTGGACATTGAGGGACTGAGACTTTGGGACACAGTGCAGAAGGCATTGCGTTTGCCCCATAGTTCGTGTGTAGCACCAGAGTCCTCCGGCTAATGAAGTACTAGGCTGAAAACGTAGAGAAGTGTTTTTTCAGATATAGAGGACTACAGTCATAAGCAATTTGACAAAGCAAAGCAAGGTACTGGATTTGGACCGGAGAACTGAATGTGGAAACCAACGGAGTTTATGCAACATGGGAGTAGTGTGGCCTCAGGGGACAAACCTGGATGTGCAGCTACCTTCCACCCCTTCTTATTTCTCAGCTGTCTGAGATCTGAGTTAAGCACAGAGTAACAGCACTTGGGGAACTGTAGCAAAGTCCACACCTTTAAGAGAGGCTTCTAACTCCTTAGCCAACTGGACAGGCAGAAACAGCCCTGGCTACTGCTGCTAGCAATCACATCCCGAAACAATGTGGGATTCAAGCAGGAGATTTTACACTTGGGGGTCAAATTCTTGAGGGAATGTAAAACGGCCCCCTCATGTCTTCTGCACTGGGGGACGGATGAGTCATCCTCACTGCAGAGAGTTACGCACCCAGCATGGATGGCATTTTTCAGTGCATTCAGCTCTGACCTAACAGCTTTCTTATTGGTGACAAGCAGAAAAGAAGTGGGCCAGAGCTAACCATTTATTGCAGCTATTTAAGTAAATGGTGCAAGTAACACCTTGTACGTGAAACTCACAGGAAGTCCGAGGGCATCGGAGTGGATGTCTGAGCCACGGGGAGGGGGAGTTGCAAAGAAGGAGTTCCCTTCTCAGCTCTCCTGGCTTTTGTTCTCAAAGATTTAAAACAGATTTTGCCTGGATAAACCAAGTGGCTTTTCCCAACTCCATCATTTAAGTCTATGGTGCCCAAACTGAATGACCTTTAATGTTCATCTTTAAATCTTTCAATGTCGTGATTAAACATGACAGGGATTAAGTCCCTGTCCAATAGCAGCTCACCTGGGTGCGTTGTTGGTTAGATGCAAAGCACAAAGCCAAATGCTCTTAAGCACCCAAGCGTACTGCTGTTTCAAAACGTAGCAAGCCCCGTCATGTCTTGTGATTAGGAAGCATTTCTTTTTTTTGAAGATAGAATGGAACAAAGAGCTGATAAAAAGAAGGTCTTCCAGAGCAAAAAAAATAGATTGTGGACAAAGGTTAGAACAGAAATTGAAGGGTTTTATCCTAAGTATTTTAAAAAATATATATGGTATGGTTTAGATATAGTTATGAGGTACCTAGTCTAATGGAAAAATGAACTTACAAATTCATAATTTCTTCAAGTATCCAGGCGAGAGACTAAATTACGCATACAAGGCAAATCAAATAGAGTTTGACACAAAAACCATTAACTAATAAAAACATTCTTCTGGTTGCCAAGTCACCTAAAAATCTCCCAGGAAATGTCAGAAAGAAGATGCCTGTGTGAGCCGTGGAGCCTTTAGTTATATCAGCACACAGCATATTTATTCTTGCAGGATTTTTGCCTCAGTATGTTTTTTCCTCCTCATTGTTTTATGTGGGTCTTAAGGTTAATGTACAGTTCATGCATGATTTAAACCCTGTTCTGGAGACAACGTCCTTTGTTTCCTCATTGGCCTTTTCCTATGATGCTAATTACTATAGCAACTGAGGGCTTCACATATGGCTTTGTTTTCATAACATCTCAAAGAGATGAATAGGTAGCATTACTGCACTTTACAGATTAACAATAGAAAGTTTGAGGTAAAAAATGAAGTAAGTTTATTCATTTATTGAGGGAAAATGCCATTTCAAGAAAATTAAATTGTCCATTGACAGGTTTTGCTTTTATCTGGCAACTGCTCTGGGAAGTGTGACTGTGTCACTCTGGAAGTGTGACGCTTTTGTTTTTTCCTCCAGAAAAAGAAAATGAAAATATTTTCCTTCCACCTGCTTGAATTTAAGAGGAACACATTTGGGTTTTTTGCACTGGCTCCAAATATTTCATTTGAAATCTCTTCTCTTAAAAAGAAGTAAACTCGGTCAGTGGAGCAGAGTCCTTGGCGAGTTGTGTCTCCTGATGCATATTCTCTGAACAGGGGTTACATGATGCTGCGTGCCGTGGCAGGTGGAATCAAGATTGGGAGCCTGGGTTTCTAAAAAGCAAAGAAAATACATGGATTTATCATATTGTTGATACCTGTGGACATGCCAACAGCCAGGACAAAAATGCAAGTTTCCCTGCAGGAGCGGTGCCCGGTACACAATGAAGAAGGCGGCAGAGAGCAGCTGCTAGCTGCCCTGTGCGAGGTGGCTGAGGCTTTTGGGAGAGCTGGGATGCTTTGTCAGAAGCTTTCGTAGGCATTTTTGGACAGAAAAGAAAAAAACAGAGCCTCAATGCCTCTCAGCTCCCAAGCATAGAAGATTTTGCTTTAATTTCTACTTTTTACACAATGAAGAAGGCGGCAGAGAGCAGCTGCTAGCTGCCCTGTGCGAGGTGGCTGAGGCTTTTGGGAGAGCTGGGATGCTTTGTCAGAAGCTTTCGTAGGCATTTTTGGACAGAAAAGAAAAAAACAGAGAGCCTCAATGCCTCTCAGCTCCCAAGCATAGAAGATTTTGCTTTAATCTTTCTACTTTTTCTTTGCACGCTGCTTTACACCTCTCGCTCTCCCCTGATGCCACATGTTCGCCTTTCTCTGCATTCCTGGTTCTCCTCAGGCTTCTGTGCTTCTTGTACGATGTTTTATTTATACAATGCTCTTCCTACTACCTTGCTGAACACCAGTCCCTGCTTTGCTCTTTCATGCTCTCACTACTCAGCCAGCACCAGTTTTCCCTTTCTACTCCCCCTGCATGCTTTTTTCTTCATGGTCTTGCCAGCCTCCAAACCTGCGTGTCCCCCATTTCCCCCTCCTGGTCTTCTTTGCCTTTTTCCACTCTAGCTGCTGGTCCTCAGCCACTCCTTGCCTCCCCCAAAACCTGCAGACGATGTTGATCCCCATCCACTGCACATCTGAATCAGGTGTCTTCTTACATGGTGCTTGGACGACATCAGTGCTTTTCCATTTTGGCTGATGCTCAGCCTGAAGCATCCCAGAGCTGTGGAAGTGCTGCTCTGGGCAAAAGGGAGCACATCTGGCACATGATGGTCACTTTGAGGAGACCTTCATGGGGCCGGAGGGGCTGTGGACGTCAATAAGGCGGCTCATGGATGAACAAGATGTGTAAAATGGGATCCTTCAGCAGACCTGGGGAGGATGTGGGGGGCAGAGGGGTAGTGGGGAGGGATCATGGGTGGCAGGCAGGGGGCTGAGGCAGGAGACCACCCCATTCTTCCAAGGTAGCCTTTTAGACAGCCCCGTTATTGCCAGCTCCTCTCCAGGGTTTGCTTTTCCTGTCCCCTCCGAGGGAGCAAGAGTTAACGCAGAGGGTGGCAGCTGGACATGGTCAAAGCCCTTGGCATGCCTGTGTGACCTGGCTGCCGGCACCTGCCTCCTTCACTCTCCCTGACCCGGCGCCCTCCGCGCACTCGGGGCTGCCTCCTCTCTCAGGCAGAAAGGCAGCGTGAGGCAGGTGCTGTTTTAACCCTACTCTCTTTTTTTGATGCACGGCGGTGTGATCTGGCTAGGATTTCGTGGGGAGGAGGAAAGGATGCTCTGGCCCTTCACAACATCCCTTTGCATGAGCTGCTGCTGGAGTAAAGCCACCCTCCAACTGGGAGAGATTTTTCTACACAGGAGATTATTTGAAGCAATGTGGGCGAGCAAGGGTGGTCAGAGGAGTCTTCCAGCTTAGCTGCCACCTAACCCTAATTTCGAGGTTGAGGAAGGCTGAAGAAATGGGGAACTGGTGCATAAACTGAGGACAAAGCACACTGAAACCGAAAAGGCTGTGCCATAACAAGGAAAGATACCATCTACAAGGCAAAGAAGCTGTAGTCTGTACTTACTGCTGGACTTACCTGTACCTTATTTTTGAAAACTGTTCATCTGTATGGGTAGTACAGCTGAGTTAAGTTTAAGGAAACAAAGACCTTGCCTAAAGGTATTCTCAATCCCAGCAAATGAACTGAAAATATAAAACATATGGGGCAATCTGACTTTTAACAATGGTGAAAAAAAGAAAAAAAGCTTTTACTGTGTATTTTAAAGAGTTTCAAGGACAGCAAAAATCACTGGCATGATTTACCTGTATCTGGAGAGCTGATGCAATCCATATCAGTAAGGAATTGCTTAACACATCTGGGCAGGGTTCCTGCTGGTGGCGTCTGCTGGACGTCTTTGCAGTGTAATAGGCAATATGTGGATGTTTTGGGGCCCCCGCTCTGGATTCCTCTCTTTGAGCCTGTCATTTCTGTTTCCCTTGTTTGCTGATGGTCACCAGCTGGGTCCTGACTGTGGGGCTGGGCTGTCCCACCAAATGAGCATGTGCATTTGAGTCCACGGTGCCTCAAACCCCCAGAAAGTACAGGTAGAAATGGTGGAGGCCTTTCTGATAGCTTCAGTTGGTGTATTTTGCTATTATTCGTATTTATTTTGGGCTGAGAGCCTCACAAAAGAGGATTTAAGTCCCCTTGCACTGAGTTTCCCAGGCAAAACAATAATGAACATTGAAAATAAAAGTGCCTGTGTCATACTCTCCACGGAGAGAAGCAGGAGGTGAAGACAGCGGGTGCCTTGAACACTGCCACAATGATGGTCATTGCGGTAAGCAAAGGTCCCAGGAAGCCTATAAGCTTATAAAGACCCTTTTCAGCTAAAATAATCACTGCGGCTTCCTTCTCACAGCTGACGAGAGATTTATTCAGTTTACATTCAGTTTAGGATCCTCCCAGAGCGCTTATAGCCTCTTCTGAACTCCTCCATACGAATAATCCCCAGCTCCTGCTAACTGCCCATATGGTCCAAAAATAATTTATATCTTTATGCTTTTAAATATCACTGTTGCTGAGGGGAAATCCCTGCTGTTTCCTCCTCAGCTTTCTCTTTGCTGCTCTCCCTCTCGCTGGTGAGGATTAGGCTTGACCGCAGCCGACTTTGCTGTCTCACTCCCTGCAACGGGGTGCCAAGCGTTATACACTGACGCAGCAGCTTTTCCCCCCTTCCCTCCATTTCCCCTGGCTGCCGCTGCTCCCTCAAAGCCCCGGAGCTGCGGGCTCAAGGCTTTGAACTTTTGCTGGGGGCTGGCTTGCTGCGGCGGGTCTGAAGGGCGCAGTGAGATGAAGGAGCAGGCAAGGGGCCAAGGGGCCAGCCAAAAGCTCCTTGGTGAACGATGCCAGGCTCACCTTGTTTCCCTCCGAGTTTTGAGCTGGCAGTACATCCTGCCGGCTCTGGCCCCGCGGCTGGGCTGGCTGCAGTCACGCTGGGAAGCTTAAGCCTTTCTCTTTATTTTTATTTATTTAACCATTTTAAACAGTTTTGTAGGAACAGAGCTGTAAGATTTTCTTTAATTTTTAAAGGGTGTGGGCTTTCTTTTTCAGAGCTGAATTCTTTGTTGTCAAAATATGCACCTAACTTTGAGATCCCAAAAGCCTGTTTTAGGATCTGTGAATGGGCGGCACATGATTCTCTTACAAACTATCACTTTAAAGCACTTCTCTTTCTTCCGCTGGTTCTTAATGCACCTTACCGAGACTGAGGCGTGAGCCAATTCAGTGTTTACTAGTATTCTGCATTGGTAAAACAATACAAAACCACCTTTTTTTTTTTTTCTGGGAGGAAGGAAATCTTTGTGAAAAATATGTAAGGATGTATATCCATGCGTGCATGTGTGCTCACGTGCTAGTTTTGATTTGGAAGTGGAAGTGATGGCAGCTAACTTTGACAAAATGCAAGCATATTTTTGACTCCCGTCAGGCTTTTTCATGAGCCTAAAGCACTGTCGCAGGACTCTACTGGTTGTTGATTTTCAAAAATGCAATGAAGTTATGATCCCATTGAAATTGCTATGTATTTTAATGGGTACGAGCTATTAAGACAGTGACTAAAAACTAAAAGACGTGACTTTTCTCTTGCCTACTTGAAATATGGCATTTTATTATTGTTGTTGTCATTCTTGCTGCCAGTCTGAGGTGCTGATGTGAGATTTCAATATTTTTGAAGACTCTCCTGGAAAAACAAAATGAAAGGGATCCTGCATTAGCATGGACGACTCGCATTCCATTCTAATCGGTACATTATAATTTTCCCTCTTCTTATTTTCCTTCTGGTTTTCAAAAGTACTTTTTAGTTTCTCCAAATCACTTCATAAATTTACGTTCTGGCTTAGCTGGTCTATTTTTCTATTTCAGAAAAGTCAAGTCAAGTTGGCTTGGTAAAGCAAATTAGTTTCCTTCAAATGAGATGGGTTTCACTGAAGTCTTAGTTCCCAAGTTCCACAGTCCCCTAACTGCCGAGCTGCATTTATTTACAGAGATGCAAAGCTGTCCAGCTGGAGGACTTGTTACTTGTAAAGGCACGGATAGGGAAGGAAGTTTTTTTCTCCCTCTGTGTTACCTGTATATCCAAGGCCAACTCCAACTTTTTGGGTGGGCTGCCTGCAGCGCAAGCCTAAGGATCAGCAGTGATGGAAGGGATCTTACCTCTGCTTTTTCTTTCAGGTTTCACGTGCTCACACTCTGCCACAGTCGCTTTGGTCTTCCCTGGACTAAGTTTTTAACTCAAGCTGCCCGTCTCAGCTGAACTTGAAAGCACATCATCCGGTTACAGGGAGCAGGGATGCAGAACCAAGTGATATGAGAGCACCTGTGCAATTCCAGCTGATGCCATTGCAGAGGCTGAAAATATCAGACTCATCTTGTTTCATTTTTTTGTTTTGAATTTACACTGTATCCCGCTGGTGTCAGCAGAGAAGCTTGAGCTGGAGATCATCACATAGACAAGCTTGTCCTTTCTGTTTCGTTGACTTTCATCATCTGTTCAAAAAGTTTCATATGCCCCGAGCTGCTTAAAGACTTTTGACTTTACAGGTTTGTTCACTGAAATCCTTGTACCTATCTCTTTTCTGCTTGAGAAGTCTTATGCAGACACGGAAACGAATTGTGAAAGGTCTGTGAATAAGTATTTCAGCTGGTTAATATTCTGTGCCCGGTGCTGGACAGCATAATATCTCTGTATGTATTTAAATGCCAACCATTCTAAACACTGGTTCAAAGCTTATATTGCTTATTGCAAAACCTCATCAACTTTCTGATAATTATCTGTGTACCGGAACAGCCCCTCTATACAAAAAATAAAAATCAAACAGCAGATCAGGTTGATGGTGTTCTCAGCTGTATTTGTTTCTGTCAGTACGTGTTGAGGGACCGAAGGAGAGAGGTGTGTGAAATTCTTCCCAGGCCGTGCTTGGCTATTTTTCCCTGCTGGTCTGCCCAGCTCTCCCCTTTGGCTGTGCTCAGAGGGTGAACTCAGGCAGAAATAGGAAAAATCTGAGAGAGAGTGCACGGCCCTCAAAACAGTAGCTTGTCCTTTATAGAAGAAAGAGCGTGTAGCAGGTAATGATTTACATGTCTCTAAGGGAAAGGAAAACTACTTAACAATGAATATTTTTATATGCAATGAAATTTCAAGTTACTAAGCAAAAAGAGAGACAAATAATGCATGGATAGAGGCATCAAGTTAATCTTTTCACCCGGGCTCTTGGAAAATGCTACCCAAGAAAAAATCAGGTGTGTAAAAACCTGTGTCACGCTTAACTGCAAGCAGAGTGACTGCGTAATTAACCAGGCTAGCTGGGGATGAGGCCACATCAGATCCGGTGAGAGAAGCGGAGTTAAAATAGCACAAAAATAAGAACAGTGGAGCAGAAGCAATGCTGTGAGGGGGAAAATGACTGGCTGGAAACTGCCATCCATACACACAAAGGAATATCTCTCATACTTTAAATTCGAGTCATAGCAGACTTCAGAACCTGTGCTACTTTGGAAGCGACAGAACATCTCTACAAACATACCGAAACAAGGAAGAAGGTGGAACATTTCTGAGATACTGAAAACTTGTGTGTGTTTTATAACATCTCTTTTCAGCCACAAACCCTTGTTCCTAGGTTAGGCGTTTGGCCCGCCTCGAGTCCCTCAACAGTCAGCGGGGAGAGAGGGACTACTGCTTGGCATCTCCAAAAGTGGTAAAGCATCCCTACTTGTTCATACAATCCCTGAGAGCAGCACAGTGGGCCTTATTGAAAATTTTAACACAGAGAATGTTGAAAGAAGTGGGATATGGCACATATGCCAGAGTTGGTCCTGTTTTTCCATTTCATATCTTCAAAAAAAGCCCCCAAAGGTTTGGTTTTAGCCAAACCAATAAGAAAGAAATGAATGTACCTTCCAGTGTGTTTCAATTATAGCAACAACACAGGAAAACTGTCAATGAAAGCAATAAATTGAGTGAGTATGAGTTACCATGTGTGATCATACAGGGGTGAAAGTGAGACCAATTAGGGAAATACAGGGTATCTTTGTTTCTCTCTAGGAGCAAAGACACCATCTCCAGTTTTCACTTGGGCAACTGCCATCTCCCGCTGTCCTCAGTGCTTCCCAGGTTACTCACGGCTCTTCTACTTTGCACAGGCAGTGAATTTTTCTCTCAATGGCTTGTGTCAGTTTAATAGTCTTTCCTGAAAAGCACTGTGCTCAGAGCTTCTCTCTGTTTTCCCCTTCTAATTTCCAAGTGGGAGCATCACTCTCTGAAAGTTTGGCTGCTTAGGAACTGAGCTGAACTGTGGGGCTGGTTTTCATTTTTGTGCTCTTACAAACTCTTTTTGTCTCCCCGTGGCCACATTTAGCTTCTCCCAGCTTTTTCCTGTTTGCTGGTGCAGTAGAGCAGGACCTGCTACTCCATAACCAGCCACCTCTGCATCTGCTCCAGCATGCTCTCCGGGACAGTGGGAAGTGCCAGGTCCGGCAGTGAAAGGTCTGAGAAATGCTGGAGCAAGGTAGTTAAAAAGAATCTCCTCTGAGGGGAAAAAGTTTGCTCTCGCCCACCGTCAAAGACTGCTTTATGTCCTGCAGCCTACGCTGGAAGATAAGCTCCATTAAAATCAAATCACAACTTTATTTTTAGCACTTAACGTATTCTCTTTTTTCCATGCACATTTCCATTCCCTTTTAATTTGCGAAACTCCTGGCCTTGGTTGCCTCTGGTGGGAAGGAACTGCACCAGGCAGTCGTATGCTGTGGGAAAGGATTGCTTTTCACCCTTTGCCTTTCATTTTCAGCAGATGCCCTCCTGCTCGTGTATGATGGGAAAAGATGAACAGGACTCACTTTCTTTGGTGCCATTCATTATTTTGAACACCTTTATCTTTTCCCTTCTCTGAAGCAAACAGGTTTGATTTTACTATTCATCTAGAAGCTTTTCATGCCTCTAATTATTTTCATTGTCATTTCTGAACTCTTTTCCTTTCTGCTTTGTCCTTCTCAAGGCATCCAGAACTGATCATCAAGTTGGGGTAATAAAAAGTCTTTTCAGTATCGCTTCTCTGTTCCGTTCTTTTTCCTTCCTAACTATTCCTTTTTTTATCACTGCAAGATATCTCCAACAAAATGCCTACAGTGACACCCAAGTGTTTTTCTGACTCTTGACAGTTAAATTTAGATGCCAGAAGATGTAGTTCATATTCTTCCTCTCAGAAGACACCATCTTCTGTTTGAAAATGCTGCATTCATCTGTGATGGCATCTTGCTTTGCTGGTATCTCATCCAAGCTCCTCTCTTGGTTTACTTAAAAGTTTTTGCCTTCCACCATTTTTACTCTCCTGTTTCTTTATTCATTTTCAAACTTTCTCAGCAAAAAATCTTTTGTCACTTGACTGCCCAGGACTGTTTTGTATCTGCGTTTTATTCCTCTCCATTTCCAGAGCCTGAATTTATCTATACTTGTTACAAGGTAACTTGAGTTATCTTGTACTTTTTAGTATTGTCCATTTTTAAAATACTTTAAATCCAGGTCAGATCAAGGCATTACCATGATTTATTAGTGGGTCTGAAAATCTTTGGCTTGACTAGTCTGTACTTATGGCAAAACCATTTCTTCAACTAGGATAAATCACTGAGGTTCACTCGGAAGCGCAGGTGCCGATCAGCTCATCGATCATACAGGCTGCAGAAGGCCACAGTGCAGCAAATAATAATAATTAATTGATAATTTGTGGGCTTTTCTTTTTCATTAGACATACTGACCTACAAACAAGGAGAACAGCGTCGCTGTGTATTTCATGATTACATCAGCCACCACAGGGGCAAACTGCCTGATCAGAAAAGAACATTCCAAACTTTTTCTTTTAAATAAAAATGCTTATCCAGGAATTGCTTAAGCAATTCTCATGACCGAAAAATAGTAACAGACTAAAAAATGTAATTATGCATTGTTAAAACATTTGAAAAAACCCAGTTTCTTCTCTCTGTTTCTTCTCTCTAACTTGCCAGTTTCTGACTTGGGGACTCTGTTTCCAGGGCAACACTTGATAACATAACAAACACTGAAGGAAGTACACAAGAGAATTCCCTCTTCTATTTTAGGTGAGAGTTCTGTTCCTTATGTTATTGCTAAGGAAATGAGGAGTATTTTGCACTGAAAAGTATTCATCACGCATCTCTGCATGAAGTACAGAGAGCCTTTGCAGTATGTTTGTTACCTGATCTTTGCCAAGAGATGGAGCTGCAGAGTCAGACACCTACCAAGCCTGACCCCCGTAAATCAGGAGCGATATAATAAAACCCTTGGCAGCAAAAGCCTGTAGCCTCTCATACTGATGCATGCTACGCTTCCCCCAGTGACGACGGGCTTGAGTTGGGCACTTAGCCGACTCTGTCCAATCTATTCCAATTTATTTCATTAATCTGTGGTTCAGAAAAGCCAAGAAACAAGCTATATTAATCTTGGTGGATCCTGGCCTCTGCTCAGATAATGGTATAGAAAATGCTCGGCAGTCCCACAGTTGAGCAGTAACAGGATGAAAACGGCTGCCCTCTTGGACTTGCCTTACAACGTCCCTTCTCTACATACGCCCCTGTAAAAATGCTGCTTGCGCTGCATGGCTCTCACTCAGCAGGCAATTCTCAGGGGCTACCTTCACAATTTAGGCATTGGTCAAAACCTCATCTCGGTTTCTAGGCACCTACAGTCTGATAGCAAAGAGATTCCCAAACTGCCAGAGACCCGAGTCTGTCAATCCGCAGTGTCCCTCCCCATATGGATTTATGGGCTTAGTTCTGGAAGCTGTAAACCCGTGTCAGTACAGAGCGAAGCCAAGTCTTTCTGGAGCAGACATTGAGTTCAACTCCAGGTTAATGCAGTGACCCGGCATCTCCAAGCCAGCTCTCATCCACAACACGCTCCCTTCCTTCCCGTCCCAGCACCCCAGCAGGTGGAACGGGACCAGGTTTGTCTGTACCTGCCGTAACAACCCAGGATTGCCTGGAGCTACTTTGGGATTAGGTACGAGCACAGAGAGCCTGCTGAGCTAATTGGTCTCCCACTCCTATCCAAGCCTTGGGGATTCTCAGAATGGACGTTCCTCCAAACCAACTCACTCCAGCTTCTGGGTCTACCCACAACGCGTCTGCCACATCAGTTCTCATGCAAAAAAAGAGCCGGGAAAGGGCAAGAACAGACTTACCCAAGTACCCTCTTGCACCCGTGAGCAGTCGGGACATTTCTCTGTTTTAAAATTTGTGTTCTGCTTCATTTGCTTCATTCAAAGTCCTTGTGCTTACTGATTTTTTTGGTGAGAACCAACAGAGGATCGTGGGATAAATTCTCCCTCAGTCATGCTTCCAGGTGAGGGAGGAAGGGAGAGAGGGAGGTGAGTACAGGGAGGTGAGTCTGCCTCTGCCTTTGGCCTGCAGTACGGACCTCGGCTCTCTGCAAACCAGTTTTGAACCTTTCTTCCAATAAAGATTTCACTCTGTGTTTTAAGTGGTATGTCAATAAGACAGACTCAAAACTAAATAGATTAGAAGAAAGACCACTTGTCTATTTGCTAAACGGGATTGACAAAAGTCCTTTTTCCTCCCTGTTTTTTCATGGGAAAAGGCTGACCTGGGTTATATGCGTAACTCCAGCAGAAATATCTTGGCTGGGAATGCTGACCGGAGTGAGGGGTTCAAATACTTTTGGGGATAAGGATCAGACAGTGTGTGTCTAGTTGGTGTTTCCTTTTGGGTGTCAGGGGCAGCTCTTAGTTTGCTAATTTCTGAAATTGCTGTTCTTCTTCCCTAACTTTGGGCTATGATTGGCCCCGGCTGACAGATAGCCTGAAAATTTAGCATGGCAACCCCAAGCTCTCTTTGGAGTTTTAGACTACACAGAGCTTGGTGAAATATTTTTTTATCTGACTTCCCAGTGAAAAGCCTGTCTGTCAGTCAGTCTGTTGTTTGGTAGTTGGGTAGGGAAGGAAATCCAAAAATAGTACTGGAGAGAAATGGACTATTATCCATGCTTGTAGGTAGCAGGTGGCTGGTCAAAATACATGTGCCTTTTGGCCATGTGTAGATCCAAAATAGCATAACACACATTGTCCCTTGCTGTGGTGTCAAAAGAAAGAAGAGAAGAATCTGAGATGTTTAAGAGAAAAAAATCTATCTGTTGAAAACCTGACTTCAGATAATAACTTCTTGAAATGCCTGTGGTTTTTTTAGCGAGGTAAATACATTATGATTTTTAAACCAAAATAACCCCCTTAGACTTAAGGTCTTCTGACACATGGACCTACAGGTCCGTACGCTCCACTGGAGCAGTGACTACCAGTTTTCATAGCCTTGTCCCTGAGCCCAGCAAGTCACTGTGGAGCCTGCACTGGACTGGTGGGTCTGTTAGCTGGGGCACTGGGCTATGGTTCAGGGCTCACCTCTGAAGCCCACATCATTGGTTAGAAGCTCTAGCTCTAGGTAAGCCCTGGTAGCTCACTGAACCTCTGTGCCTCAGCCTCCCTGCGTTGGTAAATGGAAACATCACTAACGGATAAACATAATGACATGTTTTGTCATAGCTTAACGGTGTTCTGCTTTATACAGGTAAGCAATGCTTTCTTACTATCCCTGGCTTAGAGATGTGGTTACTGACAGAGGATTGGGTAAGTGACTCAACGTGGAGCTCACCAAATTCGACAGAAAGCTCTTAGAGACTTCACTTAGCATTGGAGAGATGCCAGAATGTTTACGTACATTATCAGCTGATGAAAATACAGCTTGTTTGGCATTTTTGCTCTGTGAAAGACCTGGGGAAATTTGGTCCCATCTCCTGTGCATATTCATTTGAGTTTTCAGGGAGCAGGTCCATGCATTGGAGAGCAGACAAACCAAATGTATATGAGCTGAGCTGTATTTTAATTAAGCAATTGACAGCAATATTTTTGCACTGCACAGGTAGTTGATATTCTAAATGATGTAATTACATGCACATACTTTGTTTATTAAAGATAAAGTGGCTCTATTAAAATGCTATAATTAAGTAACCAAGTTTTGTTGGAGCCGCTCTATTTTCTACGTTGTAAAACCGCTTTCCCCCAGTATAAAACTTGTCCCAGCAATCAGTTGCCCCCTGAGGCCATGTTAGAAATTGCAAATGCTCTGCTCCACCTTAACCAGGAGCCGGATGGGTCTGGTGGTCAAAACATGCCAACTTTCAACAGAAGAGGTAGGCTTTGGTGGTTACTTCTGGAGTTCATTCTTGAGACCAGACAAAACCTTTAATCACTATTTAAATAACAGCTTTTCTCACTCTCTAGCTGAAGTGCTATGTTAAGCTGATGTTAAATACTTAAAAAGTGTATCAGGTCAAGCAGACATCTCATGGACGTTCCAGTTTTGCTCCTCTGGTAAGCCGTGGAGTAATGTGACTCAGACTTTAGGAATTTTAAAAGTCATGGGATGCTGGGACTACTTGAGTCCCTGCTCCTTCTTGTGCTTACCTGTTTGTGGAACAATGATGCAGTGTCAGTTATAATGGGATTATAATGGGGTGAGTATACACCGCTAACTTGAAAAATAATTTCATACATAAGATTGAAGAGCGGGAAAAGAAAAACATAGCATATTTGGGCTTTTAAGGTGGAAGTACTAATGGAGGTGCTTGGAGTGACTGGACAACAGATGGCAATGGTCCATGTGCTTCCCTTCAGCTGGCCAGGCATTTTCCAGTGAAGCTTGTTTCTGATAAAAAATGGTTATTTGAACCCAGAGTATTTCATGGACACATCTCAGGTTTGATTATCAGTCAGCATCCACAGGCAGGGGCGTCCCAGCCATAGCAAAGCTTGGAGGCAGGCCCCCTGCGAGGCTCTCTGGCTGTGGCTAAGGGGAAAAAAACCCCAATACTAGCTGGTTTGACAGCTACTCAGCACTGACTAGTAGAGGTGAAATGACTGATGCTAAGAGAATATTTTTTATATTCTGGTAGGACACAACAGCTGCTGGTGTCCCAGTTTATGACAACTTTCCCATGGAGGAAAGATATGGGAAATACCTGAACACCTGGGGTTGATAGTAGTAGGGAAGATGGACTAAGATCACTCCTACCTCATGACTGTCAGATTATTTATTTTAAAAGCTATCCTGTTTTTCTTTAAAAACACTTCTTTACTTCTTTTTCATTCCAGATACATGATTACAGTGGGGACTGTAGTCTACATCGCAAAAAATCAGTTATCACTGGCTCATATCTAAGACATCAGAAAATCCTGCTGAGTAAAAAAATGACTAAGACCTGTGTAGGCATGGAGACCTAATTCCTGCCTCAGCTTTTCGGAGATTCCTTCAGGACAACATGAATAACATTTTCTAGGGTAATGTGTGTAACAGCAGTTTGCCCTTTGAGTGGCTTGGGACGAGTGGCTCTTGGAAAATTTGGGTTCGGCTCTGTTATTCCAACATGTTGGGGTGAGCAGCTTGAAAGACCCACAGGGATCACCTTTGCTCTCAGACCTTTTCCTCTGACATTTTTTAACTTCACTGCTGTTAGTTTTAAGACTTATCATAGTATACGGGCTCCAGTTCAGGGGTCTGTTTGTTCACCAGCGTGGGGTGGGTTGGGTTACACATGTCCCACTGTTGCTAATGCCAGGTACTGGAAAAGAGACGTATAGCTTTACAGCTTCTGGAGCTGTCATTCGTGGTACTTTTTACAAGCAGCACATTCACTTAGAAAAATAATCCAAAAAAAAAAAAGCCGATGCCTTTCTTCTGTGCTCATGGCTCAAGCTGTTCCCTCTGAGCCTCCTGCACTGTGTTGATATGGCAACAGGCTGCCAGATTTTACATCAAGAGCAGGGCTGCAGCTCTTCGTTCTAACAATTTATGGTTGTTAATTCAGGATATCTGGAGAACTTTCTTCACCGCTTCCCTTAGCTCTCTGGACCTTCAAGGTCAATCTATTTTTCTTCCTACAAAGCCATCAGGTTATTTCCTTTCCTATTGCATTCCCCTCTGGAGCACTCCCTCCAGTGCAACATACACCTCTATGGAGAGGTATAGGCAATACCTGGCTATTTTGGATGTATATTTTAGCCATGCCAATTGCCTGCAATTCCTGGACCATTAAGCTGTTGGAAAGCCTAGCTCCAGTAACAGCTTTTGAGTTTTATACTCCTATAATGTGAGACAACGGGTCCGAGGCTCCCTGGCACAGATTGGGCAAGGGGGCACTGCAGGAGGTGCCCATTAGCTGGTCATCTGAGCTACATCTGTGCTTGTAAGGGTTGGGGCATAGGTTTGAGCACTGCCCTATGGTTTCCCACTCTGCTTGGCTGGGTTAGCCCGGTTGCTGGCATGGTTTTGGCCAGTACCGACTTTGGCCAGGACCCTTCCTGCCAGGCAGTCTGGATATGGCCACCCTGTTTTTGGGAGGAGAGGGATTTGCCATGCAGGGGAGAGCTGGGCTCTGCCGTTTGGCCTCAGTGTCAGAGCACAGCCCCTGGCCTGTCCTATTTTACTAGTGCAAACTAGTAGGTGACCACTAAGTGATCCAGGGCAGGCTGCCCCCATGGCAGACCAGGCTGTGCAAAGCAGTCCTGTTCAGATGGCTCGGGGCTGGCTGCCTCCAGGGCAGGCTGGAGGCAGCCCTGTGACACAGCTGGGCATCATGTGCTGCCCTCTGGCTCTGTGACTGTTGTTGTTGCTGCTATTACTGTTATTGCTATTGCGATGATGATGATGATGATGATGTGTGACTTTTTGAGCTCCCAACCTCCAAAATGATCTGAAGGCTCTGCTCTAACCTACCGCAGCAATGCTTTAATGGCAGAAAATCGAGGACACAAGCTTCGTGCCCAGGGCTGTGGCATCAAAACCTGCAGGAGTGCATGAAGGTCAAGAGCAGGCTGGGGTCTTGCTGGAGGGTGGCAGCAGGTGGAGAGATGCAAAGCTGGTGCGGCCACTTCTGTACTGCCCAGCGGGAGATGCTCCTGGAGCCTGCTGTCGCCCAAAGCTGGGCGCAAACAAACATTTATCCAGTGTGGAAGATCATCAGAGGCCAGGGCTGAACAGGAGAACCGAGTTACTTGAGAGCAGATGTACCCTCAGTGTTTAAACTAGCAGTCGTGAAGTCCTAGCCCTGCAACTTCTTATGTCCTCAGGGCCTTCAGTGCTGCTGCTCAGGGGTGTGTCGCTGTGCTGCCTGTCCCCAGGATTTCTCCCAGGTGTGCTGGAGGCTTCCTTGAAGACTAACTGCCCTGACCTGCCTTCCAGTGGCTCCTCGGGAGTCACAGGGCTGTGAATATCAGTAACAGGGACAGCAGCAAGCAGGTATTTCTCAGTTTCCTCCCCGAGCCTGATGGGTGTTGCGTATCTGAGTATTGTCTCTTCTTGTGGGATGTCCAAAATGGCACAGCTGCACCCCTAGTTTGCAGCTACAGTTACCGGCAGCATTTGTGAGAGCTCACAGTGGGTTCTTCCTGCTCGAATGCATCCATTTTATCATGCCAATTAGCTCAATTCAGTGTGCGAGAAATATGTGAAAATTCCTTTTTCCTAAAAGAACGTAAATGCTTTCTTATAATTTGACAATTTTAAGAAATTATTTCTTTTACTTTGAAGATGAGGAAACAAAGTTTGGGAATATAACAGTCACCTTGGTTCAGTGCTTCAGGGGTATGGTTTTTCAGGTTGACTAGTTTTACAGGCCTGGTGGAATTTCTCCTTTTAATGAAAAACAAGCAGTTTTCGGAACATGTTACATGCATCTTGAATAAGAACTATTCTAGGAGCTTGCAAAACTAAATCTGAAATAGTTATCCTTAAGCTTAAATAAGTGATCCACTGCTACAGGAAGTCAGGAGCGGGGGTAAACCTTTCCACTGTGAATCTTAAGTGCAATATCCTTGTTCATCTTCTTTTAATTGATGGCAAAGACAGTTCTTGCGTTGTACACACCAGCACTTTCCAGTTGGTGCCGTGCTGAATGACTAGACCTTTAAGTGGAAAAAGGAATTCAGGCCTAAAAAGGCTGCACTGCTTTCTGAGATATTATTGTCACTCTGATATTATTGTCATTTAGAATAACAAAGCACGAGTAGAACAGTTACTGTTTCCTTGCTGTTGTAATCCCCTATATATTCTCTGTTTTATACCTGTGCTAATGCATCATTTTAGCATGGAAGGAGCTAGCGATTTGTACATTTATTAGTCACGCTCCTCAGCTTCATGGTCTTATTGGAGCTAAACCCATGAACTATTTCATGGTTAGCTTCATTCCCACATTTGAAGAACTGGAGCTCATGGGAGCGTGACTCCAGAACCAATTATGAATGATAACATTGCTGAATTTCCTAGTACTATTTGTTGCTTTAGTGATACGCTTTTTCTTCAGGATTGTCTAAATAAGGATAAAAATACATTTTTAAAAACATGTTGAATATGTTAGCTAAGAAGTTTTAGTATTTAGACCAGACAGGGATAGCTGAACCTTGTGTCATTAGTTGCTTGACATGGAGTCTGGTGTTAAAAATACATCTTCAAGGAAAGACCAGGCTCTAAGTATTGCAATGCCAATATATTCTTAAAAGATCTTAAAAGATTTTTTTAGATATTTAAAGAGACAATATCTTCTTTTGTAATTCATAAAAATAATATTTCTTGAAAGACACAGCAAAACCATCCATCCAGTCATTAAAAGAGACATACTAGTTGCACTAGTTGCAAAACTGATAGCAAGTCTTGGAGCTTGCAGTGAGTTATATATCCAAATAGGAATAAACTGATCAAGCTAACTCCTGTTGCTGGACTTCAGGGTGAAAAAGGGGAAAAGAGGTGACTTATTTTGTTTATATGCTACTCAAAGTTGACCTTTATTCCCATCACAGAAGGTAAGATCTATAGGACTCTCTTTCCAGTCTTGGATTGATAGATGATGTTACACAAACGTGCCATCTTACACTCACCTTGAACTTCATGGGATTTCCTGAAGGAAAACTTACCCTCATTTGTTCCAAGTTCTTCAATTTTTTAAAAATGTTTTATTCTAAATTTATTTTCTGGCGCTGCACTGAGCAAATGTAATTCAATTCCTTCTCATTGTTTTGCTGATGAGAGACTGTTATTGAAATACAAACCATCTTTCTACTGTCAGTGAATGGTTAACAGTTTTAAAAAGGACTTATCCCAGAAATAGCTATAGTCAAAGACACGGGAATTGCTTTACTTAAGATGAAGTAGTTGCCTCATCCACCAGAAGCATGATATAATTAATAGACTGAATTTTTCATCTCTATCATATTGATAGTGAACTCGAAATGTAATCTTCCTGCATTTTGATTTTTTCTATTTTGTTGTAGAAGTGATCACTCGCTACTAATAAGAGGCAAACTCTTACCATGCATATTTCTAGTTATTGTGAGTCTATATTTCATTTCTTGAGTGTGAAAGCACTTTTAAAAGATATTCTTAGTTTTTAAGAATATCTGCCAGTTGTTTCTCACTCCTGTCCCAACTGCATTAAGGATATATATTAGTCACACCTAGGTACGATTCTGGAGATACCTCCAGAGTTGGAAAGCCATGAGAACATCCAGACATATCATATATGGCTGCGTTTGGCCCCCTGAGTGGGAATGGAGGAAGAGAAAGGATAACACTCCCATGTTGTTTCATTACGGACAGGTAGCCACAACTCACACTTATACATATGCTTTTGCCTTTAGCTTCATAGTCTTTTTCCCCATGCGGCTCCGTTTTACTCTGCATCACATATTATGAAAGCTGTTGAAAAGCATATAGGCTGTTACAACAGGAATGTTTCCCCACCTAAGTACCGTCTGTTCACGAGTGCTGGAAGTTGAATCCACCAGTTCAACTGCTTGGAGGCAGCAGAAAGATGCAGAAACATGATCAGAGGGGAATGCTTGATGCTTCTGTTTCTTTCTGGTCCTTTGGTGAAACCGTGCGATCCTCCTGGCCTGAGGAAAACAAGAACCTGCCTACTCTTGGTTGTTTTTTAAAAAAAAATTTTGTTCTTCTTAGAAGTTGCTAGAATCAAAGCAAATGCCTGAGTATCTGTTATTTCATTTTAAGAGAGAGTCTACCCTGCCCGTTTACAGGGGAGAGCTTGAAGACATAAAGTGGGTATTTGATAGTGGCAGAGAGATCAATGAGACTTTCCCATACCTGTCAAATTCAAACGGAATGGCCCTTAATGAGGTCCTAAAGTCTGAAATCATAAGCTTACTCCCCTTCCCTTCCCTTCCCTTCCCTTCCCTTCCCTGGTAAAGAAGTTATCAGGTCTCAGATGCTGATACCAATGCAGCTCCTTGTGCCTGCTGTTTCTTCTGAAGTTAGGTCAAGAAGAAAATGGAGAGTGTTTGCCAACTCCTTTAGTACCTTCTGTGTGCATTGGCCCCACAGTTTAAGGGGAAAAAAGCAGCTTGGATGTCAATAGCAGAAGAACTTCACTTTGAAGAAGAGAAGAAAGCCATCCCAGCTGGGCCGTTCCCTTATGAAAGGAGGCTGCAGGAGAGAGGAGAGGGAGAAAATGAACTTGTTAGTGCGAGAGACAGGCTTGACTCCGTGCCTTGCCATTACCTACCTCGTTTCCCTTTATCCAGTCCACTCAGACAGGGTTAACATTTCTCACAGCAGTTGTTGCAGTGCGAGTAAGTCACTGTAAGACTGCAGCTCATTATCTAACCTCTCATTGTGGGAAGGATAAAATCCCTATATTTCAGAAGGCTGTAGTGCTGAGTGTCGTACACCGAGAGGCAACGCTGAGGTGCTCATAGCTGTGAAGATTGCAGAAGCACCATGCCTGTGCTAGCTGGGTGTGCTGGGAAGCTTTTCTTCTAGTAGTTTTGAGGCTTGTTTTGCATTATTTATCATGGCGATCTGGGAGAATGCAACCCCTTGGGAGCAATGAGGGTGTCACGGGCAGGACTCATGTCAAGCTACTATTAGGGACAATACTCAAGGGACAAAGTATTCTTAGTATGGTGAACTATGGATAAGGAGACTCCCTGTGAGTACAGATAGTGCTCACGAATTTAAAAAAAGCTTTGAGCTTTCACTTCAACCAGGCAGTCTCCCGAGTTCTTATCAGCAGTAGAGTAGCTCTGAAATTTAGAGTAGAGAGCGAGCCTGTTACAGTCCCAGCATATATACTTCTATTCCTAGTTTCTGGACTTCAAACATGCTGAAGCAGAACATAAAATAGAACATGGCCAAGCTACATGGGAAGTTAGACGTAACTGGGATTCTGCAGATAGCACAGCCACCTCACATAAATCCTTAGAGGTCGCTCCTTTCACAACATAGCCAACAAGCCCCCTGGCCAGGGGTTTCTCTTCAGGAGCTGCTAATTAGAAGATGTCCCCTATGACAAAGGAGTGGAGAAGCATTTAGTCCCTATTTCTCACAGTGTTTCAGAAGTACAGCGTTTTACCCTTCCACTTCACTTTCCTCATGATGTTGCTTTGGGTTTTCTTCCTGTCTGCGTTCAGAGCAGGCTGTTTATTGCTTCTGTTTCTCTCTGGTCCTTTGGTGAAGTTACTGCTGCTCTAAGAAGGAGTAAAGCCTGTCATTTCTTACTCTCTGGTCACCAGCTTACAGTGCTCAGTTCTTATAAAGCTGCTAGAATCAAAGGAAACACCAGAATATCCCTTGTTTCAGTGTAAGAAAGAGAGTCGACCCTGCCTAGGTGGTGAGAAAAGCTTGAAAATGCGAAGAAAGAAGGTATATATGGTAATGGCGCAAAGAGCAGAAAGACTCCCCAGGCTGTTTTTTGAACCTCATTTTTTTGGTGCTAACTTCAAGGTTTTGACTGCTTGGCAGCAGTGCTATTGCCAGTATGCTAAATTTGAACGCACACCCAAACACATGCATGCATGCATGGTTCTTTGGGGCTCAATTACTCAGCCTCTTTCTTGGTGCAGGACTGTTTAGCAATCATTCTGCTTGCTTTAAACTGTAGCTTTTGCCTAGCAGATGCATGGTGATTGCTTCGCAGCAAGAGAAGCTAGTCCTGCCTGTGCAAAAACATGTATTTACAGGTGCTTTCTTGACCGCTTCATTCAGTTGTCTTCTCCTTTTGAGTCCCCATCAGATTTTCCCCTGTATCAGTGCATGAGTGCAAAAGGGCTTCCCGACACCCCCTGTGGCAGCTCCAGCTCTGTGGTCTAAAACAAGCAAGGCTGTGACTCTGGCTGTCCCAGCTTTCCCTCTCAGTGCTGTGAGCTGGGTGTTTACTCTTCTGAGTAAACTGGTGATTCATATGAATGTGCTCAGCTATGTGGGAAGAGTCACAGAAGAGTAATATGAAAATTAAGTCTTTTCCAAAGACTCTTTTGCAAGATTTTACTTTGCTTTCCTTGGAAATCTTCGATTTCCTTCTCCAAATCACAAACAGAAAGCCAGATGGGTTTACTTTTATTTTTTTCCCCAGCTAAAAATTATAGTTTCATGTGTAATTTCAGGTGAAAAGCCCCCTGCCAAGTTAAGAAAATTAAAAAAGAGTTTTTAGACTCGCCCCTATTTCAGTATTTCTTTCCTTCATAGTCTCTCTCTTCCCCAGTGCCTCCAAGGTCTTCCTCTCCCCTCTGTCTCTCTGCCTCTCCCAAGGTTCCTCACTTGCTTCCCATCTGCTTCTTCCCAGCTTTGAACATTTCACCCCACCTTGTGGTGTTTGCCTTGTTGCAGACCTTTCTCAGTAGCTTCTCTGAGGATGTTTCTTAGTTTTCTTGAGACATCTCTGTGTCTTTCTTTAGCTTAGGTTTTGATAAACAGACCAAGAAGGTAGGTTGTCTTATGTGATTGTATCTTCAAGTCACAAGACTTGGGGGCTACAGTGGGCAGCATCATTCAGAGCTACCTTCCCCAGAAAACTCTTATTTATATTTGTGCTTTGCCTGTATCCTCTGCAAGACCAGAGCCTACGCCTCATGAGCAGCACACTACGCAATGAACCCAACCAGCATGTGAAGGAGGTGGACAGCAGCACGGGGATAGAGCATTATTCGGGATACATTACCTATATACACATCTGGATGAAGCAGATGCGTGCTGGGAAAGGCTGTATTCCTCCGGTGTGGCAGTGGCATGCTGCCTGAGTCCTCCACTGGGCAGTCCGTGGGGGATTGCCTGCTTCTTCCGCCTCAGCATCAGGGAGCATCTGTCATTCGCTTCAGTCCCCAGGGGCGAGGGGATGCCATCCATCTTCAGCTGGGGTGCTGAGTGCAAGTGTGGTCAGGTGTGGGAGGGAACCACAGGGTGGTAATTGCCCATGTGGCACACATGGGAAGCCATCATTTCCTCTTCTGCTCCCACGATTTATGGTCCAGCGAATGGCTCCGGCTTCACACCCTGAGTTTTGTAAGGCATTATTTGATTTTAGAGGGAAGTATATAAATTACTTGCTGAGTTATGTACGTGGTAAGGCCTTCTCTTCTCTTTGAACAGTGTATTTATTTTGGACACCATGTCCTTGGGCAGCAGGCACAAGCAGAAGAGGGAAAGAAACATGATTCCTGGAAATATTTTAACAGGGTGATTTTAGCGGAGCTCTCAGGGGGGAGAGGCGGAGGCATGGGCGCTCCGGATTGGAAATCCCTGCTGGGGTTTTGATGGGGGGGGAGCTGAGCCTTGGGGTGGGAGGACAGGGAGTGGGGGGACCTCCGGAGAGGAAGGGCTGGACGATGGGGGCTCTGTGGTGGGAGCAAGACAGCTTGAGTTGAGGGCAAATTCAAGCTTAGCTGCTGGTACCATGTGTGCCTCTGCCCAGGTACACTGCATTTTCCTCTTCCTCTGGCTGAAGGTGAGTGCTTCTTGCACCACCATATTTCTATGCCAAGAAGGAGCAGCCCAGTTTGGTGAGCAGCCCAGTTTTCCCACAGCAGGATGTACTTAGGCTCAAGCCATAAGCGATTTTCTTTTCCCAAGTTAAGTATTTATTAGAGTGAGCTGATACGCTTAAATTACAATAGCTCTTGTGTTATCAATAACATGGGAAAACCGGGTCAGAAGAGTGAAATGATATGTACAAGGCATACCCCTGGTGCCTAGTGCTGGAGAGAGAGAGCTCTTGCGAAACCACCTAACCACCGCCATACAGTCAGAGGGCCGTTGAGCATAATGAAGGTCTTATATGGTGTCTGGATCCTGCATTTATGCATTTTAACTTCATAATAATATTTTGGAGAGGTGTATTGCTAACGCCTCAAAGAATCCAAGAAAGTGCACAGTTTGTCACATCGCAGGCTCAGTGCTTCGCTTGAAGTAGCACATTGTATTTTTCCTAATGTAGAGCTCTTTTTTTTTTGGGGGGGAGGGAATTTTAAAGAGAGTGTAATATTGTGCCATTTTTATGGGTGATTGGACACGCGCTGCACTGGCTGAAGAGGCACCCTGGTGCCTGGAGTAGTGCAACCCTCGCTGCCAGTTACTGTCGGCAATTCTTCCAGGGCATTTCACTTTCAGATAAGCCCTAGTGTAAATATAATATAATAAAAGGGGAGGCAGTGGGGACATCAGAGGAGTGCTGGGTGGGAGAGAGAGATGAAGGACCAAAATGCTCAGTGAGACACACGGATAGCAGCTCCAATCGCTCAGCCGCTGCGTGCCACTGGAAAAAGTGATAAAAAACCAAAACACCAAACCTAGAGTATTTTATCAATTGCTCATTGATACAGTCAGACAGATAATTGTTCTATAGGCTTAATTGTGCCTATCCAAAATGAATGGCATGCAGCTAACGAGCCCTGCGGGGGGTGGAAGAGCCCTGTCTGCCCCAGCTGGTGGGGGAGAGGAGGGGAGGGAGGGATGTGGGGGTGCAGGGATGCTCGGCACCCCGGCAGCCCAGTCCTCCTCCCGGGGATTTTCCCAGCAGATGTCACTGTTCACCCACCAAATAAAACCACTTCCAGGCAGTAAAGGGCCCTTGGAAAAAGCCACTGCAGGCTATTACTTAAAAATGAAATACGCCGCCTCAGAAGAACATTTCCATTCGGGAGTAAGAGTGAGAGTGGTTTATTTTTATAAAGGTGGCAGGGGACAGAAATTTGCTGTAAACCTGGAGGAGGGCGTTACTGCGGGAGCTGTGCCTGCAGCAGCCCCACGGCCCCACACTGCCGTACCTGGTACACAGCTTTAGGGTGGGCGATGGGGGTGGATGGGCACCTCCGAGGGTGGAGGAGGCAAGCTTTAGCTGGTCTCACTAATATTCCTGCACTGCAGGGTTTAGTAGGATTTAATCATGACTAATAATTTAGTGATTTAATCATGACATAATTTTGTGGGATTAAATCATGACTAGCCCTGCCCACGCTTTATTTATTCAATATATAGGTCCTTATGATGTTTTATAGATACAAAATTCATATTAAGTATCAGAGGAGCTGAACATTTTTCCACTCAGTACATAAATTAGCTGTGAGCAATTTGAAACCAGGCAATTTCTACTAGAAGCAAGTTACATCCTTATTCTCTTTTAGAGATTTTCAGGGATACTCTTCAGTCTGGAGAAAGGCAATAGGAGGGCTTTGTTTTCCATGCGGTATGGCAGAGCTTCTGCTCTTAGTGAGAGCTGTGCCTGGCATGCAACCGAAGTATCACTGCAGAGATATGCAGATACTGTGATAAAGAAGCTCAGACACCAGAGTAACAGGCGAGCAGAAGTGCTGCCCTGCATGCAGGAGACGATGGGTAGCCAGGCAGCTTGCTGGCCTAATGACGGGGGTGTAAATGGGAAAATGTGCCCGTTCAACGTGGGACATCAGAAATGTCCACAATTGTATAGCTGCAAATTTCATCCTTAGTGATTCTGCTTTTTAAAACAGGGGAGAAAGTGTGCATGAAGAGAAAAGTAATCGTCTTACTGCTGGGATATCATTAGCGCGTAACATGCTGATGCTGGTAGGGGCACGCAGTGCACACCGGGAAAGGGCAAAGCTGCATGCTACCCTGCTTATCTCAGCCCCCTGGCCTGCAGAGCTCTCCTGATGTTACAAAATGCCCTGAAGAAGGGCTTCTTCACCTGAAAATGTGTTCATTTTTTTCCATTCCAAAATCCTGGCTTTTCCTGCCAGCCTAACCTCGCTTGTCTGCTCACCCCACTGACACACTTGTGCTTCAATAACCACAGCAGGCTCTGACCGAGAAGTTTAGACTGTTTCCCCTCTTGTCCTGTGGGAAATCTGTTGCCGGATCCCCCCTCTCGATCCAATCAAGTTTCCAGAATGAATTATTCATAGGCATTTAGCCTTGTGCCAGCATTGTCTTTTGGGTTGAGGAGCTCCTCTGCCCTCCGGCAGACATTTCTAGGAAAGCAATGTCACTCCCCCCTCTGCTTCTCCTCCATGGGATAAACAAACCAGGCTCTCTGGGGCTCCTGGCAGCCCCGCACAGGGTCTGGGCTTTTCATGTTCCTCCTTGTGAAGTGGGGTGGGCAGAAGCGGGGTGCTGTGCTGGATGAGATTCTCCGGTGCCCTGTAGATTACTTTTACCAGGCATTTTTTTATTCCTCTAAGGAGCTCATGATGGGAAAGTTTGAGCCGTCACTCATGTCTGAAAGCAAGTGCCTGTATTCAGACTGAAGGCCATTGCTAAGATACTGCCCGAGACTGCCTTGAGGAACCTCACCAGTGATTTCCTTTTAGCCTGGGAGCTCTCCTTACAGAGCCACTTCAGTCTCCCCTTCAAATCGTGCTTCATCTACTCAGCATGTCCTGGCAATAAACTTGGTTTCTGACATTGTGAAACAGCAATGAGAGATGACTGTGTGGAAGATAAGATGTGCAAAACATACCCTGGGTGGGCTGAATCCATTGCTATTTTTTCCATTGTTCATGAAGCATCAATATAAAAACAATTGGTTTAAGCAAAAGAGTCATTGGGCACCAAAACCCTGTAGACCCCGTGATCGCCTGCGAGGCTGGGTTCCTGCCATGGGCTCTGACCTTCCCTCTAACTCATACGGTGTTTCCATTAACTTCAGCAGGAGCTGGAAGAGTTTGCTAGAGAAAATATTCAAGGTGGATCATTTCGGGGCTGGAGAGGAGATGCCCATGAGATAAGGGGAAAGAGCCAAAGTAGGGCAGGAGGCCGGGTCCAGGTCCTGGTGAGGCGAGGCGGCGGCAGGAGGAGCAGGGCGATGCCCCGAGTGGGCTCAGGGTCGGGGGTTACTCCCCGTTAGCGGGACCACCGTCAACACCAGCCATGTGTGGGAGCAAAGAGCCTGAGTCAGGGTACCCGTCAGTGTCCCAGGTGAGCCACTTCAAAGGTCTTCTTCTTGGAAAGTGGCTGGGTGTTTTCCTAAGGCTCTGGAGTGATAAGGCACTCCCTCACCGCCTGAGTCTTACGCTGTCTGAAATCAGATTTCTGCACTTGCCGGCTCTCGGCTCAGCCCAGAGCCATTATAAATTGCCCCTCATCAAATGCAAAATGCTTGTCTGGCAGAGTTAGAGAAGACATATTCTGTTCCTCAGGTTTTGCTGTGACTAAAATACACTGCAGTGAATAGATCAGCCTTGTTTGGGAGAGGAATTTATCAGTGTCAGGGGTGTAAATTAGGCACGGTGCAGACCTGGAGTAAGAGGAGAGGGCAAGCTCAACATCTGCACATCACGCTGACGCAGTGTGTGCTCCTCCAGCAGCGCTGGGAAGAGTTCGGCTCCCCAAAGCGGCTGTACTGTGATTTGCTATCTGCGGCCCCAGCATCACCCAAAAGAGAGCAAAGCAAACACAGGCATTAACAATGTTGTCAGATTGGGTCTAAATAGCATGGGACTAAAGGCATAGCATGGGCTTCAGCTCTGAAGTTTAGCGATCTGTAGTTAGATGTGTACATGTGGACACCTGGCTGTGAACCAGGTGTCCAAGCCCTCTTCTGCTCAATGGAGATCAAGGGCTTCATTCAGGCCCCTCAGTACAGGTATCTGAGATGATACCTTCACTGGCAGATATGACACCAGTGGGACACCCAGGTCCTTCTGGAGTGGCAGCAGAAGGCATCTCAAGTGGCCCTGTCTAGCGGTGGCACTAACCCCACCCCTAACTCACATTTAGGCACCTGAATGGAGGAATCTCACCCACAGTGTAAGAAAAATACGGTGAAATGAGGCCACCGCTACCCCTTAAAAAACCCCTCTCTGGATACCTATTCGATTAAAGCAAGCGGTGGTGGGTCAAACCGTTCTGAAGTGCTGCAGGCTCTGTTAGTGGTTTAGGCTGGAAACAGTCTGTCAGCGCAAGCCTGGGGCTCCTGTGCATCCTCATGCCTTTCCCTCAAAATGACCCAAGGGAAAGGTTTTGGGACTAGGAAATTGGTGCAAAAAAATGTATCTAAGCTGTTATGATGGAAAGCTTGTGTTTTGCTAAATTATTCTATTTCATGAAAAATGCCACTTCCTCACAGCAAAATGCAGATTTTGTTGTCAAAAGGCAGGTTCTAGAAAATCACCACACAGCCAGGGTGCAAGGACTTCTTCACGCGGGGCTCTGGGTTGTCTTGTGGGATGGATCATCTTAGCTGGCTGCTCACAACATAGCAGAAGCAGAAACATGAGGCGCCTGGATCAGCGCTGTCGTGAAACACAGCAATACTCCCAGCCAAACTTTCAGAGAAAATCTCATGTTTTGTCTGGAAGTTGAACATTTCCATGGAAATACCCATAAAACCTTTTCTTTTCTTTACATTTTGATTGAGAAAAGAGTTTGTTTTCTGGCCAGCCTTAGGGAGGACCATCCTGGGAGAGGCAAGGACTCCAGCTTAGGGGTGCTCAGCAAAGGGCAGAAGTCAGGAGCGATGGTGTGTTTCAGACGGCAGCGGTCATCGGCATCCGACCTGGAGTTACAGGGAGGGCTTACAAACACGAGGCAGAGGGGGAAGCCCAGAGGCTGGCCTCGCAGGGGAGGCAAGACAGCATCTTTTAATAGGTGGCTCTGAGCAGAACTGAAATGAACTAATGGGGGGAGAAATGGCCTTCGAGAGGCTTGGAAAAGCGAATGACAGGGTTCATGAAGCAACTTTCTGTGAGAATAGGCACAATGTTTCTTTAAAGCTGTAGATGTGAAGGAGACTGAGAAAATCAAGGCAAAGCTACCAAATGAAACAAAAAATGGCTGAACTCTTCCTGCCATTCCTCTGTGGGACTATTATTAGGATTTCTCTCCTTTTCTTTACCACCTGTCTTGATGAAATATCTGCGAAATACAGCTGAGACCACTACCACCTCAGTCCAGTGGACATTGCCCAGTGTGTTCAGAAGTTGCTAAGAAAAAATGGACAGTACAGGCAGACTGTCTGATTGTGTAAGGCTTGTTTCCTTCAGCACACAGGCTAATAGCAAACCTGTAACGTTCACGTGAATAGATGGCCTCTGCTGAGCCTTCCATGGCCATCCAATGCCTTGCCTTGTGGATGCTGAGAAGTCAAACCAGGTCACAGTCTCTTGAGGTGATAGTTTAAAAGTCTTTTTTACAAAAGGTGTAGGGAGGCAGAGAAAGGTCATGCATTGTTCAGGGACAGATTGAGGGAATTAATATCCCTTGCTCTTCTGCTGTGACTGCTGTGTGACAGTACAAGAAGTATTTTGGTTGTGTGATACTCAGTTTTACAAACGTGAACCTGCAAGTAGACCAAAATAATCAGAAATGGAAGCTTACATAAAATACTTAAAAGTGCACAGTGTTCTACAAAAAATTTGCTTTTTAAAGTTTTCATAGCAGTGACACAAAAATCTCGCTCAAGATTTAACACCTGCAGATAGTAAAAGCTGTGTAATCTTGGTAATTATGCAAACAACATTCTAAAGAAGCAAACTCAATTTAACTTTCCACCATCCTTTCCCCCAGCTAGAAACTCGGCACTAATAAAAAAGCCTATCTGTGTTTACTTTAAAAGGGAGAAACGTTGGCAACACCATTTAAACCAAATGAAGAAGATAGAACTGAAGATACATCTCCACTGACTTAATGGCCTTATACCCTTCCTTGGCGCTATTAAAGGACTGTGTGGTAAAAATCTGGGCTGACTTACTAAAAATGTGGGATTTATTATTTTTTTCCATCCAGGGGAATCCACACTCACACCACTCCATTTGAAGAATTTGATTTTGAACCACAAAAGCTGGGTTATTCAATGCATGGCAGTAGAAAAAGTAGGGATTTGACCCTTTCAGAACTGTAATAACATGAAATTTGCCTGGAATCCGCCTTCTTCCACAGACAAGGGCAAGCATTACTTTTCATTGTAGGCTCTGGAATGTAATATGTGTATCAGGATACACATATGTCTCAGATAAGAAGTTTCCTGGCAGAAAACCTAGGCTTAGTCTAGTGCTTATGGGACTATTGAACCAAAAGGCTAAGCTGTTCTAGGTAACGCTTCTCCCAGAAAACGCTTTCTGGTGTTCCAGCTAGTGAGGAACATCTTCGTTAACATAGGAAGTATCAGACCCAAGAACAAACTGTACGATAGAAAAGCTTAATATTTCAAATTAGTTTCTAAACTTCTTAAATAGCCCATATAGCAAAGATGTTCATGAAATGCCTTCTCTAGCTTGGATATACTCCAGCAGAACTCAGTGAACTTTAAGAAACTGGAAATTCAGTTGTGCATGGTCCAAATCAGAGAAAGCTGCTCTGCATCTCTTTAAAGAGTAAAAATGACTGTCTTGCTTGATAGGTTTTGATGGCGCGTTGACTGTCACCACACCTGCCCTGACCATGCGTGCAGACTGAGCGATGGTAGGAGGAGGTTGTCCTGCATCTTCCTCTCCCAACAGTCCCATGCCCTGGGAGGAGCTGTGTCAGAGAGGGACTGCAGAGCAGTGTTGCTCCATCATGTAACACCAGTAACAGAAAAGAAGGGGAGGTTCGAGATGGTCACCTTTAGGCACCTTGACCCTGTGCTGTTACATCCCAATTTGCAACACGTGCGAAAAACACACTGCTCGTTCTGAGGGTTATGCATGTTGAGTCAAATCTGCATTTACTGATAGGAGGGGAAATTCTAGATTAGATAATTCTCACACTGCATATCCAAAAATAACATGGGCACTACTCGCCAATAGTGGCAAATTGCAGCTTCTTGTTATTTCTGTTTACAGCTTGAGCTTGGTGCTTTCCAGCCAGCACGTCCCCGGCTTTGTTTTCATTTGCTTTGTTTTGTTTTGTTCACATAAGCGTAAGATTTCTCCTTTGCTTAGGACAGGCTCTAAGCCCTCTGAATGGGTCCGTCTGATCCCACCCCTCCAAACCACTTTGTGCTTTGTCCTCCAGATTCTTTTACAACTGAGCAGAGTGGATGTTGATACATGCTTTGGGCCAGATTCTGTCATTTTTCGCAGTTGGAGATAGTCATAATTCAAGTTTTGGTGACGGTGTGTTGCCTTAGAAATGCAGGGTTGCAATATGGACTTCCGGTATTTGCTGTTCCCCATTTAGAGCTCTTGCCAGTAAAAAAAATCACTCATAGGTCCTTGTTGTCAAACACCCTCTAAATCTATGTGATGGTATTTTAATTTAGTTTTTATTCACCAGTTAAAAGTGCCGCCTTCTGTGACTTATGTCTTGCGGTGTTCACCAGCAGCCTTTAAATATATCATAGCAAAGATTTATCAACATTTTCAACAATTCCCTATTGGAAGCAAGGTTTTGTGTGAAAAATTAGGAATTACACCGATCTCTGTCACATCAGGCAACAGCCTCTCACTAATAAATTTTGCACCCAGACTTATGTACCACTTCTTTAGTTTGTAAATGATTATCATGCTTCTTAATGGAGCAGTGCTAATAATAACAAAAAAAAAAAAAGGAAAAAAAGACATAAATAACTTTCCAGAATATGACTAAATAGGACTGAATGCTTTGTTCCAGTATCCAGGACTTTGTCAGCTATTACCAGGCAGTGAATGAACATTTATTCAGCTTTGAGAGGGCTACAAAAGATAAATGATTAAGAAGACTTCTAATGATTAGCTTCCAGTGTGCGAATGTCATAGCAACGTAGCGTGCCCTGGGTGCAGTGCCCTCAGTGTGAGCTGCTGTTTTCTCCTGTCCATCCACATGTCATTTCTTTGCTTGTTGCAGAGCCCAGTATTAGCCAAGTTCAAAGGAGAGTAGCTATAATTTAAGCCTCTCATGCTTTCATTTGTTAGTCATCAAGACGAAATTAAGCACAAGGAAAAAATCGCTCAGAGGACTGGGGCTGACTTGACACACCTTAAAATTAGGTACTGGGCTGAGACAGACTCCATGGCAGCGCCGCAGCCCTGCTAGACCGTTTCTGTCATTAATGGAGAGTGATGGCAAACCCGAAAGGGAAATCAGCCAACGTAAGGTCTGAATGGCTTTCAGAAGTGCCTCCCTGGTGGCTACAGAGGGACCTGGGCATGCTGTGTTTCCAGCACGACTGCTAAGTGCGGTGAAACCATGCCTTGCTTGCCGTGGTTTTCAGGCCTGTTCCCTGTTCAGCCTTTTTTCCTCATTGTTGGTGTTCCACCTGGCTTCAGCTAGGCTTTGCTATTTGGAAAATGGGTCCAGTCTTTGCTAAATTTATACTAAGAGCAAAGTCCTCAGTGCTTATTACATCTGAGAGGAGAATTTTTTTTCCCTCCTTTCCAGGGAAAGGTGCTGGATTTTATCCCATCTGTGGTTTCCCAGTGCAGAATCACATCTGAGCACATAGAGCAGAGGTAGTGCTCCTGAGGTCTTGGCCGGCAAGCTAGCTACAGCCAAAGCACAGCATCCGATTGCCTTTACAGCTCATCTAGCTCTGCAGGCATTTATGCTTCATAAGCACAAAAATGAATCAGTGATGGTCTGCAGGGTTCAAGCCATTCAGTATCATTTCTCCAATTGGACATCCTTTCCAAACTGAAGGTATCATCAGCTCATCATTGTTTCTGCATAAAGATATGATGGGCAAAACAATCCACCGATATTTTTGAGTGTACTATGTGAGCCAGGAAGAACCATTATCCCACAGACTAATAAAAGATCTTTTTCAGCTTCTATGTGTCCATGACAGAGGATGTGTAAACCTCAGCTACAGAGCTTGCTCTTCTTTATTGCCTAAATTGCAAGGGAATTAATTGGTGCTGGAAGAGTAGCCACCTATGAAGTTTGGTGAGTTGTAGGAGTACGGTTGTCTGTAGTAGGCTTGTTTATAGAACAGGCAGGGGTTTTTTTTGTTGCTTTGGTTTGTTTTTTTCCTTTTCTTTTGTAATATAGCCAATTAGATTCTTGCAACTCTTACTTACAGGGTCTGGCTGGGATGAAGTTAGTTTTCTTCACACCAGCCTGTATGGTGCTGGGCTTTGCATTTGTGGCTAAAACAGCACTGATAAGACACCAGTGTTTTGGCTACTGCTGAGCAGAGACTGCACAGCATCAAGGCTGTCTCTCCAACCCTCTCACCCAAAAAAGGCCAGTAGGCTGGGAGTGGGCAAAAGGCTGGGAGAGACAGCTGACCAAAGGGATATTCCATATCACGTGACATTGTACTCAGCAATAAAAGCTGAGGGAAAGGGGCAGAATGAGAAGACATCGTGATTACGATGTTTGTCTTCCCAAGCAATTGCTACATGTACTGAGGCCCTGCTTCCCAGGGAGTGGCTGGACACCTCCTTGCTAATGGGAAGTAGCGAATAAATTCCTCTTTTTGCTTTGCTTCCGCACACAGCTTTTGCTTTTCTTATTAAACTGTCTTTATCTCAACCCATGAGCTTTTCCGTCTTATTTTCTCCCCGTCCTGCTGAGGAGGGGGAGTGAGAGATCATCTGGGTGGGCGTCTGCCAGCCAGCCAAAGTGAACCCACCACATCTTGTCAGCACAACTGATTCTGCCAACAACTTCAAAAGCTTCCAGCCTTTGTGTGACTTTCTGATTGGGTGTTCGAGATTTTAACCGCTGTATTGCCAGTGATGAATTGAAAGGTTAAGTCTTACTGTAAACTACGCTGGGCCTCAGTAGGGACCACGATGACAGTGAGAGTAGGATGGGCCATAAAAGGGATAGGGAAGAGAAAGCAAAAACGAAGGCAAATGCTGCTTGTGATTAAAAACAACAGGGAATCAATTCAGAAGAACTTTTTCTCCTTTAAAATGATGTTAGTTACTCTGCATTTCCATCCGTGCCAGACCCCCAGCTGAAGCTGCACAGCTCGAGGGCTGTTGGCTTGCCCAGCTGCCTGTGCCAGCATTTGGACAGCTGGTAGGTGCCACTGTGTCAGCACTATCCTCGACCAAAATATATACTCCTTACACAGGAACCAGAAAACAGAGGAGAGCCTCCAGGAGAGGGCTGGGGGAACAGAGCCTCGAGCTGGGGTTTTTAATGACATGGTCTATGAATAGCCTGAGGAACAAGATCATTAAACCTATTCTTGTAGGGATTTGTTGTTACATTTTTTTCCTTTCTTAGTTTTCACAGAACCTCAGTGACTCACCTGAAAATTTTCCACCTCCAACAGCACTCGTGTTTGACATCAGAAAGCTGATCTTTTCCTTGTCCCTTTCCAGGAGAAGGCCAGAGGTAGCTGGAATTGGGTGGGTGAACCTGTGCCAGTCAGGTTTTCCTGGTGGGCATTTCAGATGTTAGGACAAGGAACACTCAATAATGCTTAATATGCTAATAGATGCCATTCTTTTATGTTACTCGTACAGACAGCAAGCCCTCCTTATTAGTTCATCAGATTAATAAGGCTATTTAGGCATCTAAAGATACCACCATCCCAAAAGGTGCCTTTTGGGATTTATCAAAATTCCTGAACAGGGTGAGAACATAGGTGCCCTGCATCCACACCACCGCTGCAAGGGGCTGTACTGCAGGAGCTGGTCCTGCAGAAGGGTCTTGCTCCGGGGGAGCCAGAGGTGCCAGCAACCATTGCTACTTGGCCAAGAGCAGCGCCCGGGTGGGAGGTGAGGTTGTTCAGCACTGCAGGCAAAAGCCACATGTCCAGGCGCTTGGCTCGGCTGAGGGCAGTGCTGGCTGGTGCCTGTGCCCTCCCAGCGGGGACGTGTGCTTCACTATGTCCTTATTTGAGTGCCGTAAGGTTGGGGGTCCTGCCTGCCTCAAACACACACCGTAAACCTAGTCTGGTTCCCTAGCCTAGGGCAAGGGATTCGGTGTAAGGCAAGGGACTTCTGCTCCCTTTATTTTAATGAATTGTATGCATTTTAAGCTTTTAAGCAATGACTGCATAAAAAATACATATAGTTCTGGAGCCGGGATCTATCTATCTATTTATCTATCATCTATCTAGATAGATAGTTCTGGAGCAGACTTACGACTTTCATGTCCAAGATAAGCATCTAGCTGCTAGGACAAAAAGTCAAACCCTCTCCTGTCATCTCTCTTCCTGATGAATCTTTTCTAGACAAACCAGAAGGTGTGGAGAGGAGATCCTTCTTCGACACCACTGCCCCAGAGGGACCCTCTCAGGGGGATTAGGAGGTGAGAGGTGGGCTGGTTTTCCAAAAGAGGGAAGATAACCTGGGACCCCATCCCTTAGGGGGCTACTAATGTAACTATAATAAATTAGCAATATTTGTACATCTTTTGAAGCTATCTAAGTTTTGCATTCACTCGGTTAACTACAAAAACTGCTTCAAATGTAAAAACTGTGGACATAAAAAGAAGAAAGAAAATCGGAACAAATTCTCAGACTTATGGAGTACAATTTTAATTTTAACAAAATTCAACCAGTGAGAAAAAGTCATATAAAAGTCTAAAACCACAGAAGTTATAATTCTGATTAACTATTCATATACTCTCACCTTCATTAAGCTGACCTCAGATGGTACATTCTAGCTACTATCTCAGAAGTACTACCCTTGGGGGAGTATTTTTTCTCCATAAAAGTACCAGTTTTTAGTGGGTTTTATACTTTTCTTCCGCTATTCTACTGACAGAAGTTTGCACTGTCAGCACTTTCCTTTATCTTTTGTGTGTTTTTCTTCCTCATTATATGCTGAATAACTGTGCTTTTTAATTTCTTATAATTGTACATAAATATATTGCCCTGGTAACTATTCCAATACTTCAATGCTTTGTTAATTTAACATGTATGAGTTTCTGTGATTTTTCAGGCTTTTTAAACTAGTAAAAATAAATATCTGTGTTTTGTTCCTGGGGTTTATTAACCACATAGTCCTGTGATTTCTACAGAAAACTTCCTATGTATTAGACGATACATGAAGTACCACGTATGTAGAAGGTTTGATTTACAGTAACTCAGTTAGTCCCGTAGTCATAATGATCTACTGTCAGACTTAGTGGTAAACCTGGCTTCTACAGCCTCTAAAGCTTAAATGCTCAGGTGCACATCTTCCTTGCTTAAGCTGAGAAAAAAGAACTCCTATGTTGACTGTAATTTCTTATTTCGACAGAGATCTTCATAATTTCCTTTGGACTCTGCAGTTTTACCCATCTTGGTATCTGAGGAATCTGACTCTGCTAAACTGCAGAGGTTATAATCCTGTAAAACAGTGTGGCCTCAGCAAAAGCTCAGTGGTGAAAGCTGGGAGAACTGGATGTTTCAGAAACAAAATGGAATTTTACTGTGTATGCTAAAAATAATGTAAGCGCGTTGCCTGGGACAAGGACTCCCGGATAAGCTGAAGCAGCAAAGCAGAAATCTTCATTTGGCGATCGGAGACGTGGAAGTGTTTGCAGGGAAAATTCTGTTAAGAGCAGTTGCTGGTCGTGATTTCTCTGGCCCCAGAGCTCCCTGACGCTTATCTGAAGTTTCACGATCTTTCACTGAGCTTCCCATAGGCAGCGCATCCCACAGAACGGCCTTAAGCCTTCACCTGTAATCTCTCACCTTACGTGGTTTGCTCACCTCTGTTTCTCAGCATCCCCCTCTTATAACACACCTGCCCTCTGCCAGTCTGTCTTTCATTTTGTCCCCTTGGATTTCCCCAGCTTTCAACTCAGAGACCTCAGAACAATTTGCCAACGTGTGTCAACCCGACTTAGTGCTGTTCCTCTTTGGTAGAAAAAATTAGTTCTGTTTGTGTTATATAATATTTGGCCCTGGGTTTTCCTGGGGCCACACGAGGTACTCCTGTGGCTCCCTGGGGGTTCCCACCCCCCCCCCCCAGCTTACAGTGTCTGGGGAAGCAGAGGCCATGCTGAAGCCCATGCTGAAGCCCACCAGAGTGATGCTTTTAGAGCGTGAAACTGGTGCCCGTGTTGCAGGCTCTGGGGAACGGCGCGAGCGTTTGTGGGCACAAAGGCAGCTGGGGTAGTGCAAGAGGGCTGCGTGGGCTGGAGAGAGCCAAACCTGGGTTTGCCGTGTCCTTTCTGTCCTTTTTCAGCAAAATCTGGGGTGCAGTATCCCTATGAGATTACCGTGGCTTTGTTTCAGAAGAAAATAATCAATTGACTCCAAAGGAAACCCTGGGAATAAACTAACATTTGTGAACTTGCCTCCTTCTCTGGAGAAACAAACTTATTCATAATGATTTAGTAGGCTGATATTCACTGAATTTCATGTAGCTGAAAGTCAGGAAATCGAATCTCTAACTCCAATGAGCTGTGAATTGGACCACAAATTACCAGTATGGAAACAGTAGTCATTGTAAAGGCATTAGGGTAAGAGTTACCATAACAGGTTAGACCCACTGCCCTGCGCGTGCCCTTGCCAGTGGCCAGCAGCCGATGCCAAGGGCAGATATAGAGGATATATGTGGTATTACCTGGCATGCTTTTCCAGCTTCACTCTCTCTGTGGTTGAGGGATTTTCCTCAGTAAGTAGTTGCAGACAGACCATCATGTTTAACAGCCTTCGGTGGCATTTCATGAACTGATCTAATCCCCTTTTGACATGATGGCTATTTCTGCTCTTCACATTATCCTGTGTCACGGAGTTCAGCGATACAATTATGTGCTGGGTGAAAAAGTTCTTCCTATTCTTTGTTTTAAACCTGCTGCCAGACCATGTCACTCTTCCCAGATAAATAGCTGGTAGGGAACAGACTTTCCCTATTCACTTTAGCAACAGGGCATTGATCGTGGAGCCCTGTGTTATATACCCCTTCAATCGTATCGCTTCCAAAGTGAACTCTTACTCTGTTTAGTCATTTCCTCATATGGAAGTCATACCATCCTGCTGTCCCTCCGGCGCTGTTTCCAATTGCATTATATTCCTTTTGAGATGGCATTACCAGAGTGGTGCTCAATATTCAATGAATATATGCTCTGGGGATTTATACAACGGCATAATAGTATTTTCTGTTTTTTTCTCTATTCTTTTGCAAGGAATTCCCCAAATGCCTTTTTAACCATTGTTGAGCACTGAGTTACTTCCAGAGAAGTAACACATGGTTTCAAGATTTCTTTCCTGACTAGTTATACCTTCTTTAGACTCCATCAGATATAGTTTAAGGTTATGTTTTTTCCCCATGTGCATTACTTTGCAGTTACTGACACTGAAATTTGCCTGCCATTATCTCCATGTTCTGTAATCCCTCTGCAGCTCTGCACCATCAGTTTGACTTCAGCTTTTCCTCGCAGTTGGGTCTGGCTGCTCTGAATCGCTCTGCACCCCCTGTGAAATTTATTGCTTCAATTATCCCCCTTCCCCTTTCCAGGTCATACACAAATATGCTACTTAATACAGGTGTCTCAAATCCTCACTGGATCCTGCTGGGTAATTCACTTCACTGTGAACTTGGACCATATCTGTGTTCTTTGTGTTGTATCTTCTCACTAGTTACTAATTCAGAAAAGTATATTCCCACATATATCCTGACAACTCAGATGCTTAACACTCTTTGGCGAGGAGCTTGTTCAAAGCCTTTTGAAAATCCAAACATGTACACCTCCAAGATACTATCGCTTTGCTTGCATACTAATGTCTCATTTCTTTGGTTTGAACTGAATATTTCTTGTCTTACGTGAGCTCTAGAAGGATTCCTATGTGCCTATGTAGGGTTTGAGGGCTGTTACTCGTATAAATGCCAGAGAAGCTCACTGACAAAGAGTAACTACAGCTGTATGTCTATTTACTGAACAAGTTTAAGTTAATCCACATGAATCAGGTTGGCTTTGAATTTAGCTAATTGCATCAATGCAGTTTATTTGGACAAAGGAAAAGAGAGAGAGCTCCCACTTCCCCTTCACTGTCTGATAATGTGTGTTTTTACCAGAGATGTAGCTTCTCGATGAAGAGAGCAAGAGAAAGGATATTTCCAAGCCCTCCTGTGTCGTAATACCACCGAACAATTCACTTAGAGGCAAAGGCTGCACCCAAAGAAGTGGTGCCTGGACCTTGAACTCTCTATCTGTGAGCTGGTTTTGGCTGGGATACAGTTAATTTTCTTCAGAGTAGCTCGTATGGGGCTGTGTTTTGGATTTGTGCTGGAAACAGCGTTGATAACGCAGGGATGTTTTAGCTATTGCTGAGCAGTGCTTGCACAGAGTCAAGGCCTTTTCTGCCTCTCACCCCACCCCACCAGCGAATAGGCTGGGGGTACACAAGAAGCTGGGAGGGGACACAGCCGGGACAGCTGACCCCAACTGACCACAGGGATATCCCACACCATGTGATGTCATGCTCAGCATATAAAGCTGGGGGAAGAAGAAGGAAGGGGGGGACATTCAGAGTGATGGCGTCTGTCTTCCCAGGCAACCGCTAGGCATGATGGAGCCCTGCTGTCCTGGAGATGGCTGAACACCTGCCTGCCGATGGAAGCAGTGAATGAATTCCTTGTTTTGCTTTACTTGTGTGAGCGGCTTTTGCTTTACCTGTTAAACTCTTTTCTCACTTTTACTCTTCTGATTCCCCATCCCAGCGGTGGTGGGGAGAGTGAGCGAGTGGCTGGGTGGTGCTTAGTTGCCGGCTGGGGTTAAACCACAACAATCTGTCAAAACAGAGAAATAAGCACCTCCAGCCCATGCCAAAGATGCCATTACGAGCAGACAAGACACAGTCCTTTCACTTAATAAAAGGGCAGTTTGCAGGCTTTGGTAAACCTTGTAACAAAAGGCAATTATGTAAAGATTTCAGTTTCATCTTTGTCATGCATGCATGAAATAGTTTAGAGTCCATATTAAGGACTATATTTTCATGTTTATGTGTCAGAATAATGTTTGCTTTGGAAATACCTCCGTGCCACACCTTTCGAACTCAGATGTCCCTCGTCTGCCAAGAGCCGGACAGGAAGGCAATTGAAGATGACTGCTATTACAAAGACTTTTCATTTGTTTATTGCTTCACTGTTTTTCCTATTATGAAAAAATATCATTCGCTAAGAAGTAAATTCTATAATTTTATTTAGGGATGATATGCACAAATCTTAGATTGATGTGTGTTGAAGTAAATCCTAAATCAAAGCAATTATTAGGATGCATATTCATCTGAAGCAGTAGAGTTTGCCCTTCTTTAGAACCAGAAGCCCTATCTTCATTTGAAACATGGCCACTCAGGATAGGGCTGGTTTTGGATCATATCTCCAGTTGTGTCTTTTATTGGTCACTTAGATGAACTGAACAGTTAGGTAGACAGAGCAGGATGATCTTTAACTGCGTGGCTGTTTTGCTTAGTCATATAAGGCAGGTGACAGCAAGACCTGAATAAAAGTCTGCGCCTGGTACAGTCAGCCTCAGCTCCAGGCTGCTCTCTGCATGAAAGCTGGGGGGTGGCAAGAAGAGAGGCAGAGGCACTGCCACAGCCTGCTCCAGTGAGGAGGTGATGTTCTCTTGTTACTCTGTACCCCATTTTCCATTGCAATAATGGACCAGATGTTCAGGCTATCAGTTTGCTTTCCTAGTGTCCCCTCAAAAGGCTCTGTTAACTGAGACTCTGTCTTAGGGAGCTGCAGATGATAAACCAACCATTCCCACTTGTGGTCTCTGAAGTACCGTGTTTAAACTTACATGATACTCATATATTAAAGCTAGTTATGAATATAGGAAGAAGGCTGAACCGTAATACTTACCATAATATCATGCATAAGATTTATCAATGTTTCCTCAGGGTGTTGTAACAGACAAGCAGCCTGAAGCCAGGAACATGACATTTAACATTGGCTGTTGAAAAGTTTGTAGAACCACCTATGTAGAAGAAAAGAAAAAGAGAAAAGTGACTTTTTCATCTCCTTACTGGACATGGAGCATCAAGTGGTGGCTAATGCCCAGGCACAGGCAACAAGGAGGGAGGTTTCACAGGCGAGAAGCAATCAAGCTTTGAACATCCTGGCTGGGGCTGGCATGGAGGAAGGGTCTGAGTGCTCCCCCATGCCGCTCTGTTCGCTGCCTCCCAGGGAGAGGGCAGGTGGGAGGATTGAGGAGAAGATGCAAGAGGAGGCAGAAACAATCTCAAAAGAAAAAAGAACTCGATTATTTGGGAGATATTATTGTTTAACCTAGAACAAAAAAAGGTAGACGGTAGCTGCTATGGAGGAGGATCTTTTTTTGTTAAATATGCCCTTGTTAAGGCAATTTATTTTATCTTTTTATAACATTGTTCCATGGTTGCATATCAATGTTTTAAAATAAACACTTTATTCTTAAATCCTGACTTGTGTCAAACCTGACTCGGAGTGACTTGGCAGGCAGCAGGGCACTCCTCTGGAGGCCTGGCACAGGTAAACCCAGGGACTGGGAGCCCTGGCTAAGCGTCCAGGTCCCTGTGGCATTGCTCCAAAACAAGGGTTGCTCCTGCTGCCATTGAAGTAGCATGGCTCTGGGTTAAAAGTTGGAATCACAGTGGGCTGCAAAAGAAGACGTGTTTTACAAGGGAAAATTAGGAAGTTCTTTGGTAAGGAGGAAGATGCTTTAGCCCTGAAGGTCTGCAGGGAGTTAGTAATGTACCAGCAGACTCTTGTGGACTTCAAAAACTGTCTCAGGATTGTGATCTGGTCAAAAGCCCTTCGGAGGACTCTGTTCACTGGTTCCCCAAGATATTTAGAAACAGAATCCCCTGTGCCAGACCTCTCAGTCTCATGAACGAGAAAATGAAGCCTTCCATGTCTGCAGTAAGCATATCAGAAATAATGTAAACTACCAGCAAAACCTCTCCTTCTCTCAAGAATTTTAGAAATAGATGACATGGAGAAACTTGCCCTTTGTATTAGTTCATTATTACACGTATTTTGGGCCACAGGAATTGCCTATATGGAGTCATTAATTGCCAGTTGGTTCTTATAAATATTAGTCTGGGACACATTCAGCTTACTCGACTCAGGTGGAGTTTTGAACTTATCGCCAGCTGCAAAATGCACCGCTCCCGCTGATACAGTCAACCTCCACCTGTACTTGCTCCTACAGTTCTTATGCTCTTCATGTTTAGAGATGATTTTTATCACCGGGATATGTTTATGTTTCAAAGCATTTGAAGAGATTGGTTTCATGGAGATTAGCATTATTATTAGAATGGTGCTTATTTTACTAATCTCTATTATGCAACTGTTCAGCCTTGATTATTAATAATAATTTCCTTTTGATAGAAACACTTCCACAGCAACCAATTATAGTGCTTTGTGCAAACACAGGATTATAAATTCCAGTGGGGAATAAACAACAAGAGCAGCGGAATTTTAAAAACAAAGAGCTTGTTTTCATGCAAATGCCTCAGTGCTAAAAAATGGGGAAAATTATATGCTGGAGAAGCAGAAGTTGCTTCCAATTAGAATGTTTTTCAACAATTTCCATAAAGTGCCTAAATTAAGAACTTAGCACTTGCTGGCGCAGTACATCTCATCTGGTGTTCTTCCTCCGGCAGCAGCCAATGTCAGAAACATGTAATCACAACTCCTACCCAGATCCAGTTTCCCGAAAAGACTCGTTGGATGTCGGGTCTGGTCCAGTCTGCCTAATTAGGCAGTACTCCACTCATTTCCATGCAGAGAGATTTTTATTGAGCAGATATAGCTGAAAGAGGATGCCCTGACCTTGCGACTTGTTTACTGGCTCTAATACTGCCTATCTTCAGCAGTGCAGCGGGATCAAATGGTGGCTCGCTTCTGCAAATACTTACATATATGATTAATGCTATAGACTTGACTAGTGTTTTTGCGTCTAACGATAAGCAGAGGACAAGGAATTTGCAGAACCTGGTACACGGCTGCTCTTTGCTCTACAAAGGGTGGTCTATCTTTGAGAGGAAAACTTTACAAACAGCTGATAAAACTTGGGCTTAAACTGGAATTCCACATATATTAGACATGTCAAAGTCTTCAGATTAGAATAAGACATACTTTAAAAATATTTTAAACTGCTTATTTAATTTTTGTTTTATCAGTCAGAAAATTTGCATTTAGCATTTATACTCCAACAGTAGGATTTTTTCCTGAATAAATACAGCCTTGTACCCCTAATTTACAATAATGGATGATTCAAATAACATTTACTTTCTGTCTGCGAAAACAATTCCAGCGGTAGATAACAACTCTGCTAATGTATGCTTTAAATAAGCTTTATTTTGTTGATGTCATATGTGATTATTTGGAAAAGTCATTTTATTCTCTAAGAATCGGCTCATGCTGCGAGGGACCTTGATCACCTGACAAAAGCAGACATGGGGTTACCTCATGGTAGAAAAAAGAGAGTATAACTGTCTCTTGGGCCTGTTTGAAAGACACAGACAGCAAAATCAGAGTGCCTCCATCCTCCAAAGGTCAGCTGTGCTCCTGATGTCTGGAGAGCGAGCAGGCGCTCCTCTCCTGAGATTAATTTCCTTCAATTTCAAAAAACAATTTAAGGTGGTGAGGCAAAGCGAGGATGGCACAGCATATAGATGATTTCTTCTTTGGTCTGGATCTGTGCATTACTTGTGTGGTCTAAAGCAAATGACTTAAAAAAAAAAGACCAACCCCCCCATTCTGGCAGGATTTGTGTGTTATGGGCTGTATGGGCTTCAAGTGGAAGGTCCCTGGAGGGATAAGCCATGAACTGCTCAGCTAGCCCCACGAGGGCTGTGTTATGGGAAAAGGTGGCTGTGAGGTGTGGCGGAGGCTGGCGAGGATGTGCCTGGGACCTGGCTGGTGCTGCTGGAGTGCCAGCCCTTTGCCGGGGTACAGCACAGCTCAGTGAACCCCTGGGTGAGCCCAGAGAGACGAGCCTGAAGCAGTGCCTGGATGCTGCTGCGCCTCAAAGCACAGGTGCTGGACCGAAAGCAGCGTCGGGAGCGCGCTCAGCCGGGGAGTGTACCAGGGCTAAGACACCCTCAGCTTTTAAACACCATGTCGTTGTGCAGTTGTGAACTGAACAAAAACCTCATGGGTCCTATTTATCCCAAGTGTAACATGGCTGAAGTCAGTGTGCTTGACCTCTTGGTTTGATGCCCAGCAAATAGCAGTGTCACAGCTGCCTCTTAGCTGCCTGGATTTTATTAACCTTGTCAGTTTTGCTCAGCTATCCAAAAATATTCAGGGAGCTTAAAAAACAGAACAACCGCTCTGGCTATAAAATAACTGCGTCTTAACCTACCAGCCCTGTCACTAACAGGGGCAGACTTGGAGTTTCACAGCCACCTCTGTCTCATCAAGGGACTCCAGTAGCAACAATGGAAATACAGGGGTGTTTTCCCCCCAACCCCTCCCCGAAGGATTCCTTCATGATCGCTGTTTTTTATCCTATTTGATAGGCTCCAATCTTCTCTGCTAGGATGGCTCTGCCTTTCCCACAAGACAGCACCTGATCCTGCTCCAGCTGAAGTCAAGGGCATTTTTGGCGCTCGTTGCAATGGGAGCAGATGCAGACTCGCACAGAGTTTTGTTTGGGGACCTCATGGTGCAGCGGGGCTTGCCGTGGGTGCCGCGGCGCTTTCGCCTCAATGGAGTTTCTTAAGTGATGCAAATGGTCCCTTCCATTTCTTCTAGCACAGTGGTGTCAGTAAGGTCGACTTTCATCGTTCTGGGACATCGGGGGGGAGAAAGCGCTGACTTAGGAGCAGGACTGGTCCCCAGGCACAGATGCTTCAGTACAATTTGCAAGCCTAGCACACATTTGCAGGTTGTGCCTTGGCAGCAAGCAGGCAGTGTGGCAGAAGCATAAAGTCAAGGTGGTCCCCAGGCACAGATGCTTCAGTACAATTTGCAAGCCTAGCACACATTTGCAGGTTGTGCCTTGGCAGCAAGCAGGCAGTGTGGCAGAAGCATAGAGTCAAGGTTTTTTTTCTTTTTTCCTTTTTTCCTTTTTTTCTTTTTTTTATTTTTTCTTTTTAAATTTTTTTCTTTTTCTTTTTTTTTTTTCTTTTTTAATTTTGTTCCTATGAGTCTTTTAAAATAGGCTACTGCTTTTAAGCAGGAATTGGTTTGGATTCCTTCACTGGAAGGCATTGCACTGTGAATGTCTGTAGCTACTGAGATGGCCGGTGCTTTTTTCCACCTCTGCTTGCTGTTCTGCAGTGGCCCTAGCAGTCCTGTGTCAGGCTCTTCATGAAACTCTTTTGCTTCCCCTCAAAGCAATTGCAGATTTTAACTTTCCTCTTTTTTTCACTCATTGGAAAAACCCTTGGCATCGTGGCTGTGGTGATGGCTTGAAGACCGTGCTCACAGGACTAAAAGCCACCACATTTTCTTCTTCACACAAGGCTTCTGTGGGAGCAGGGAAATATCTTATGTGCCAGGCATGAATTGGGCTCTCAGGAAACTCATAACTGCGGGTGAAGACGATTCTATGAGTACAGTTTGACCATCCCATCTTCACCTACATACGCAGAGCCTAGTGGATACTGTTTAGTGATGAGTAAATTAGTCACTGTCAGCCATAATGACACTAAATCTGTGTCTTTACTGAGGGATGTGGGGTGGGGAAATCTTCTACTGTAAAATGTTTTTTTATTTAGTAGCTGTTTGTGTTGTTTTTCAACACATTTTTATTATAATAATTATGCTGCACTGTGGGCAGTGATCATTTGAACTTGAAGTTTCAGCAGCAGGAAAGAGATCACATACTGGAGCGGGTCAGGAAAGCTGAAACTACGAACAAAGAGCTTGATATTTTCCCACTGCTGTAGCCTTTTTTTTTTCTGATTCTGCATTATTATTTAGTTCCTGCCCTTCCGGCTCTCGCTGGGGATAATCCTACTGACCTCATCAGCAGATGTATTTTTAGATGTATTGTTTCTAGCTAGAAGGTTGCATTGGAGAGGGCTGTTAGCACATGTTACTTTGAATTTGTGCTTTTTATGATTCAGAATACAGCTAACTGCAGCCTTCAGCACCTTTGAAGGGGATGGCCTTGCTGCTCTTCCGTTGCTCTTTTATGGACTCCCTTGACAGGTCAAAGTTATCTCTGTCAATGAAATAGTCTTGGGTTTGGCCGCTTTTGATCTGTAACATATTCGATATTGTTAATAACACTGCTAAATAAACAAAATGGTTACCCTGGATTTGACTCCCTAAGAAACAGAAGGAAAGACTGTGTAACATGGAAAACACACTTAATAATTAGTATTTATTATGCAGCATCACAGAGCCATTCGTCCTCAGAAAACACACCGACACTGCTCAGCTGTCTCATGGTTTAGCTGTACACTTTCTTACTCGAGTGATAATGTTATAATACAAAAAGTACCTGGAAAGCTGTGATGCCAGCTTGCTCCTGGACCTCATTCTTCAAATCAAAATTAATTTTGGGATATGTATGCATAGAAAAAAAAAACGTGGAAAAAGTTGAGAAACTACTATAGAGGGCTTGTTTGTTTAATACTCTTCTGCAACACGGTGGGACCGACTGCTGATAGCTATCCATACACCATATCCTCCCCTTTACTGCTGTCATTGCTGACCGTAAAAGCGTGCCCTTAATTTCCCACACAAATGCCACCAGGTGGCTGTATCTGTCAGCTGTAGGTTAGGAGGTGTTTCTGGCGGAGGAGAGCTCTCGGCTGCCAAGGCTGCCACTTTGAAAGGAATGATGTCTGTACGCCAGGCTCCCCTCTGGTAATGTAATTGTGGCTGCAAAGTTAATGGGAACTAGGGGTATTTTGTTTTAAACTGCCAGGAACAACAACGGGACAAAAATTGTGACAAAACCTGAGAAGGACACAAAAATCGGTACCCATGATTTAGAAACTTCGGGTGCTCTGGGATTCAGCCCTTCGTTGTAATTAACTTTTCTCTGATCTCTGTCCCAGGGTTATTTACTTCTGATATTTTCAACAATAAAATAGAGCATTTGTGTGGAATAGGGGCCACTTTGAAATAATGAGGGACAGCCCTCAAATAATGAAATTGAATGACAAATTACAAAGTACACTGGCTGATGGCTATGCAGACACGCATGGCCAAATGCCTCCCCCTCTTCCTCTTCGGGGCACTGTCTCCCTGAGCTGGGTGACTCCATCATCGAGGTTTCAGGTGTGTAATGTAATGAAAATACACGTGCTTTTGGGCTGTGTTGTAGGACACCCCTCTTCTCCAGCTTTCCCGAGGTGTGCAAGGTTTAAAGGCAAGGCGATGGAGGATGTCTCAGTGGATGCGGTGTCACCTCCTGCTGGCCCAGCCCCAGGTTCTGGGAGCATCCCAACCCCATCCCTGCTGGAAAATGGGGGGCAAATTTGGTCTGTTGCGAACAGGGAGGCATGCCCTACGTGTCCGGCCCAAGTACTAGGCCCCAGCAGCCTTGAAAGGGAGGGAGGAAGCTCCCTGGGTCACCTCTGCCACCTCTGCATTGTCAGAAGTGACCTGCACCGTGGCCAGAACCCTCACAGGGCTGCTGGGAAAAGCATCATTGTTTGCCGTGCAACTTCATCTCCTTCTCATTGCCCCTGTCTGCTGCAGAGAGAAATTCCCTTGGCTGCTTTGCAGATGGTGTTATATATATCCCAAATGCTTATTGCCTGTGTCTATATGGATACCTATTGTGTAGCAAAAATAAACAGAGGAAGATAATTAATCCTGGATCCCCAGTTCCCTCACAAAAAATCAATAGTTTTCCTTGCTATGTTTCCAGGTAAGAGAAGAGAAGACAATCTTCATTATGACTGACAGTCCGCTTCCCCGGAGCAGAAAGGTTTTCCTTTACATCTAGCGGAGAAAATACAGCGTTTTGCACCTGCCCGATGCTGTTGCTATGGCAATTGAACTTTGCACTTATATCGGAGACAGCAAAGCCCCGGGAGTATGTACAGAGCAAACACAGCTGCGAGGGGGCTCTGCTGGGGGCTGCCCGGCAGCTCGGGGCTTGGCCTCACTGTTTCCCCATCCAAAAGAGGGATAATTTAACTTTTTAAATAATTTTGGAATGAACCTCAATTGAGCAAATGATGTTGGTTGGGAATCTTCTTGCCAGCGGGTTGTGTTTGGGCTGCTTGCCCATGCTTCTGGGTACATGGGTATGTGGGAGCTGAGCATGCCTTTGGGGCCCCGCCAGCCCAGGCTGCCCTGACGCCTTGTGCTGCGGCGGGGCTACCCCTGTTTGCAGCCTGTCCCCTCTCATGGCCAGACATACAGGTCATGGTTAGCCAGCTGTAGGCTTTTTAAAGCACTCACCATTTTCCTGAATTCCTTCACCAGTGTGTAAATCTTCCTGAGGTACTCTTGCAGGTGGTCCAAATCCACCCCAAAGTGCCCAGGGGCCATGCGACCGTCAGTGCAGTAAGATGCAGGCAACCTACCCCCACTACCTCGCTTCCCAAATGCCCCAAGCAAATGCACATTTTGGCTGAGGACTCCCACACCAGATTTAGTTCCAGAATGACTTTTCATTGTTCAAACGCAATTAACAAACCAGGGAGTGCGTGTGGTGCAATGAGCACCCAGAGCTCCTTCTTGGCTCAGCTATTACTTTGTTATGAGAGCACCGCATAGAAAGGTATGACAGATTGACCTTAATCAGTGATCGGTACCCCATCTTGCCAGGCATTGCATACATCAAGAAAGAGGGACTTGCCCTGGAGAGAAATCCCTGTTTATCAATGTATTTCTGGCAACAACTGAGGTTTATGATGTGATGAGAGGTGCAGCTAACAACTGCAGAGAGCTGTGCACTCACTGGAAGAAAGGAACTTCAGTCGTACAAAGTGTTATTGCTGTTAAAAGACAATTTCCTATGGAAAATAAACTGTCAAAGCTTAGAGAAATGTTATAGGTGAGACATTTCATTAGGAGAGGATGACTGATGGAAATTAAATACTAATCAAGCAAGCTCTGAAGCAGTATGCTACAATCTTTACCCTCTAGGACCTCAAAGAACTGGTTTTCTTACCATTTCTACTTCAGTAAATAAAATCTAGATGATGGAAAAAGTCTTCTGCTTTAAACTACTTGCCCCTAACTCTGCTAGCCTCTAATTACCTTGGGTGAGAGTCATCCCATTTAATGTCAGTGTCTACATCTCATTTAGCATGTTCATTTTGGCTACTTTTTCCAGGTTCCCTTTGTAGTTAGTGGAGAGACACAGGCATCCCTCGAGAGTCGTTCCTCTCATCTTGAGGTAGACATCTAACCTAGATCTGATGAATCTGACAAGTGCCTGTTCCCCTCCCTGTTTCCCAGGTGGAGCTGGTGCCACAAGTGGGGATGGGGACGGTCTGAACTGGGCATTTCTAAGCTTAGATGCGAGAGGTCTCACCCTCCAGGTCAGCAGAGAAGCAGCATGGCAGAGAGGCAGGCAAGGCTGAAACCCAGCCGGGATCACCATGTTTCCCTGAAGAGGTCAGGCTTGAATGCTTGCAGTAACATAGCACGAGACAAATAAAAGGAATAAAGGGAAGCAGAGGGTGCTGAGCTCTGAATACCTGAGCCAGCTACTTATTTCTTCCAGCCCAGCTCCCCCATAACACAGGAGAAAATGTTTCTTTGGTTCTTTTCCTGCCGTGTTGGTCCTGTCTAGAAACACAGTCCTTCGTTGGACACTGTCTCTTTCTGTGGGTCTCCACAAAAAAAACCTCTTCTCATCTCTGAGGGAGACTGTCACAGAGCAAATAATAAGCTGGTCTGACCATGTAATTATAACAAAATGAATCCCTCAAATGGCAAGAAGAAGGTAACATGCACAATGGCTGAAGGAAGAGTCTTCCCCACTCACCTTTAGCTTTCTATTTCAATCAAGCAGGCCACACAGGAAATTTGAATTAGCTCCCACAAAATGCCATGGAGCAGGGTTAAACCAGAGGTTAGTCTTAATAAAGGACCAGTCAAGAACCTGGCTCCTAAGGGACGTCGGTGGGACTGGCACTTGTGAACCTTGTGTGCCCTGACATCAGTGCATGCAGCAGGTGAGGACGGACAGGTGGACGTTATCACCAATGCAAAGTGAAGGGGCAGGCAGGACGGTGATATATGTGCCAATGCATTGAGAGAGGGACATGGATTTTTAAAAAACATTTGACTCCCTGCCCCTCTCCCTGAGGTAAGCATGGCTTACGCTTCACCTTCCATCCATACACCGGTTTCCCTTCAAAATGAACATATTGTGCTCTGCAGAGGCGGACAATTTGCTGAATTTCATTTCACTCCTTCAATCTGCTTAATGAATAACAATGAGTTTGAAGGTTTCACTGGATTCCAGCACTGAGCTGAAATTTGCATTAACAGGTTTTCAGACCTCGCTTGATTTTTGTTCTGCCTGGATCACCTGCCTCTTGCCTGTCCTTGCATGGCTAAGTTCTATGCCAGCAAACTAAACCAGCCCCTCCATTTTCCCCTAAAAGACAGGAACAAATAGTCCAATAGGATATTCTTCAAAGAGATTTATAATGCCAAAAGTTACTGCGTGGACAGATTTCACTCTTCTGGTAGTTAATATGACTAATTTCTGAATTGGATAATTGCTATATGCTGGTGAATTCATCACTCCAAAACAAAAAGAGATGTGGGTGTGTTTATGTGTGTGTGCAGGGCATTAATGTGTACCAGCCATCAAAAAAGAGTATATCTTCAGTCTACTACTGACTTTGACTCTTTTCCAAATTTAAGTGGAGACCTTCTGTTCTACAAATAGTTGAGGAGGCACTTAAAGCCCAGTCAAATGTTGATGGTCTTTTGGAGCCTGTCCACCATTTGTCCTGGGCAGGTGAGCTCTGTTAGCATTGTCCAGGTAAGGGTAAAGGTCCCTGCAGAAAGGACCCAAATACACGTGGCTAGATGCACGACTAGAGTGAAGACACAGTATTTGCAATGGAAAAGCTCACACTCTGGCAAGGCTAGTTGTGGTCATCCAGGCTGAATCTGCAGTGAAGACATATGATCAGGGTAAAGGTGGAAATGGATTCTAAAATAATCCTTCTTCCCTCGTAAGTGATTCTTATGATTTCTGGTTATCCTGTCATTTAAATATGCTTAGATAATTTGATAATGTAAAAATACAGGTATTCATAAACTTTTTTCATTTATAGATTCTAGCAAATAGATGTTTAGAACTAAATTCTTGAGCAAGTCAGGACCAGGCTGCTTCAGATCTTTCCAATAGCATGGACTGGCTACAAGACCAACCACTCATAAGTTGGAGGTGGAAGGGAAGACTTCCATCCTGGGCATTTTCCGTGGGCTGCAGGAAATGGGAATGTCTGAAGATTATGGGGATGCTAACCTCCCTTCACTGAAGACCCAAGCTTCTCCTAAGAGTTAATCTAAATCCTACAAAACACAAATGAATCCCACTGAACTTGAGTCCTTCAGAGATAAAATCCAATTTCTTGAGTCTTTCTCATATCCCAGAGAGACTGTAGAATTGGCAATTTTCAAAACTGGTCAGGACAAGACCTTGAACAATGTTTTGAAGTTAACCTTGTTTGGAGCAGCAGTTTGGACTAGATGACCTTCAAGCTAAATTTCCAGTTAATCCATCTTTCTCTGCTGGGGATTCTCCCCAGACAGTTTCCATCTTTCCTGAAACACAGCGTACATACTCAGACATTGAACTACAGCTGGGCTTTGAAAAAAAGTTATTTTGGATGCTTTATAATCCTGTTCATACACCTCAGTATTATCTTCACATAACAGTTCTGCCTCATGTTCAGCCTATGATGGATGCGTTGTAACCCCTACATCCTTTCCTGCACAACTCCTACTGAGTTTTTCCCCACCCAGTAGGTCTCTAGTTGATTATTTTTGCATACTTGAACTAACTTGCATTTATCTCACTGAGTTTTGTGCTATTTTTTCAGCCTACATCTCCTGTTTGTTGAGATAATTTTGAATTCTAACCCTGTCTTTTGATGTACTTTCACATCAAAGTCCCCTCAAAGCTTGGTATTTACAGATTAAATAACCAGGAGGTTATTAAACGCTTCCTGATCTCTCTCTCTGTTGCACCTACTTCTTACAAATAAACCACAGAGGAAACATGAAAGAGCAAAGGAAGATATTCTTTTGCTATTGGATGCTACTTCTGAGCTACATTTTCACTGAGAAAAACAAAATCCTCCGTTATGGCCACCTCCAAACAAAGGCAGTGTCATGCTCCAGATGATGAGGCAGTTGAAATCCTACCGGGGTGAAGGGTCATATCCTGAACCAAGCCAGCTAACACACTTGAGACACAGATTCCCCTGCTGAAGGGCATGGTGCGGAAGGAGTGGCATGCCCACAGGGGGATAAGCCTGGCACTTGCAGCACAGTGCCGAGAAGTGCGCATTAACATCTTCCGTGGGGCTGCTGCCTTCCTTCAGAGAGCCACGCTGCCTACCTCCTCACGTTGCAGGGTGTCTCGGCCGTCTCTGTGTCTCAGGTCCATGGCTTATTGGTGCCAACACATTCCCTAAGTTTTTTATTTCACCCACACAGAAGAGCATCTTGCACAGCCGTTTCATATTAACCAGTGTGTGGTTCACAGTCAGAGGGGTCGTCTGTGCTAAGTCCCATTTTGACTGCTCTTCTGATGCTTCTAAGAGTAGTCCTGCTCTCCTTGTTTTTCAAATATTGTAGAGCCCCTAAGACTGTGCAGCACATTTGTTAAGTGAGCAGAATTTGTTCCACATTGATAACACTCTGGGAACGTAGCTCGGGAGCTAAATGCTTTTACCATGTGCAGATGTCAAGCCCCATAAGGCTACCATGAGCCAGACATGCAAATGTCACCAGCCTGTTAAACTGGGGGTGGGGGTGTTGTGGTCTAACCCGGCAGGCAGCTAAACACCACACAGCCATTTGCTCACTCCCCGCCCCCCCAGTGGGATGGGGGAGAGAATTGGAAAAAAAACCCCAGAAAAGGAAGAAAAAAAAAATAATGATAAAAGAATATACAAAGCAAGTGATGCACGATGCAATTTCTCACCACCTGCAGATCGATGCCCAGCCAGTCCCCGAGCAGTGGTCACCCCTCCCCCGGCCAACTCCCCCCAGTTTATGTACTGAGCATGACGTCATATGGTACGGAATATCCCTTTGGCCAGTTTGGGTCAGCTGTCCTGGCTGTGCCCCCTTCCAGGTTCTTGCTGGCAGGGCATGAGAAGCTGAAAAGTCCTTGACTAGTGTAAACACTACTTAGCAACAACTGAAACATCGGTGTGTTATCAACATTGTTCTCATCCTAAATCCAAACCACAGCGCTGTACCAGCTATGAGGAAGAAAATTAACTCCATCCCAGCCGAAAGCAGGACAGTGGGGAAGCTTACATGGTTATCTCCAGTGTGCTGAAGGCGTGAGGAGTATTTCTTTATAAAGAACTTTCAGACTTTTAATCACCCCTCTTTGTTGGCTCCAGCTCTTCCTATCTGAACAGCTGGGCACAACGAGGCACAAAGACCTGAAAGCAGATCTGTAACCTTAGCTTTGCAAGGACCCAAGGGCTGGACCACCTCTGCACAAAGCACTCCTTTGGAGAATACAAATAAATTTGCTGCAGACTTGCATCACGTCAGTGAGTATAGGCAGCTTTCTGTCCATGCAGTCAACTCTTCATCATGTGTGGTGATGGGTCAGGAAGTAGCAGTTTACTTCCAGGATGATACTACTGGCCCTGAGCTGATTCCCTCAGTGCTGGTTGGGGGTTTCTGCACCAAACTCCCAGTTTCAAGAAACCTCTTTGTTGTTGCAGGCCCATGTTAAGTTCATGAAGGTATCTTTGCACAGGTGCAGCATGAAAATGAGTAGGTGTTGGTGGACATGGGATGGCCTGTTGAGGAGAGCAGAATGGCTATTTCTGCCCCTTGGTATGGCTTCTTCATAAACCAGATAAACTACCTGTGGCTGAGGGAAACCTAGCTGTACAAATAATGTTTTGTAATTAAACAATTAAATTAATTTGAAAATGTTGCTTACAGTGCTTCGGTCCCACCGGCAGGGTCCCCATTGTCTTGCCATTTCTTCCCTCTTCCTGATCTGGACTGGAGGAAAGGTTAGGGAAGCAGTTTGTCCCAACACACCCTGTCTGCAGAGGTCTGAAAGGGCAGCTGACATCAGAGGAGGTCCTGGTCTAGACTCAGAGCCAGCTTTTCCTCTGGAGCGATGGACCTACTGCTTGCCCCCGTGTCCTGTCTTCCCTCTGATCCTCTGCCAGGCTGTAGCTCTTCCAGCTACGGTCTTCCACTAAGCTCATTCCACTAGAGAATAACAGTCAGATCATTCCTGTTCTCACAGACTCTGTTGTATTAGTAGCAATAGGCCAAATTTCAAATATCTATGTAGTAGAAAGACATATAACTCCTACTTCTGCATTAGCTCAGTTCACTGTAGAAATCCAGTTTGTGTATCCAAGTACAGTCTTAGATGTTCAAATGGCAGACCCCACAAAGCCTTTATGTGGAAACTGTGATGCATAAACCTACACGACTAATGTCAGGTGTATTTTTTACTCAGAAATCACATGTTTTCTCTCAGAGATAAGAGCTCTTTGAATAACTGATAGGGTAGATTTAAGACTCAGTGTTTAAATGAGGAGATGATATGGACAAGTACAAATTCTGCTTTTCATGGCTGAGCCAGCTGCAAGGCTTTTCCTGGATGTCTCTCAGGGTAAAGCCTCCAGAGGGTATCTCTGCACTGCTGAACTGGGGTGTACCAAAGCCTGTGTCCATACCTGCACCCTTACTGAGAACTTTTTTGGGGAGATTCAGCTCATCTAACATATTCATAATTGTAGGTGTCTTCATCTCAACTAATGACTCTGGGCTCCCTTTATAATCAGTGGAGTGAAATAGGCAATTTTAGGCTGTGACTCATCTGACATATCTTAGCATCTACTTTAGGATGAAGTGAATCATGCTCTAGAGCTGTTCTTTTTCTTTTTTTCTTTTTTTTTTTTTTCTCTCAAGGCAGCTAGGAATACTAAATTGGGCAGATATCTCTACACAGCTCCCTCCCCTTTCACCCTAGAATGCATCCAGATCACAAGAGCTCCTCTTAGCCTCTGAATACATAAGCTTTGCTTCAGCTTTTTCATACACCGAGTTTGCGGTCTGGTCACTGCTTTGCCATGACTTACAATATGTTCACTGGTGAAGTCCTTCAGGAGTGATCCCACAACACTCTCTTCCTACATCTCCCCGTCATTCTGCAGACGTTCCCTCCACGTGCTGCCAGGGAGCTGAGCAGGACATCATAATATCTCCTGTGCCTTGCGAATGTCTGTAGCCTGCAAGAAACACTTATATTTGCCTAGGGCTGCCTTCTACTCCTACTTTGCTTCTACCTCCATGTTTTCATGGTGTCCAGCTGACACCTAGTTAAGTGACAGTTAAGCACAGTCCCATCCTCAAGCTGAACAGGAAGAATACAGCAAACACTGTAGTTTCGGGAGAAGGAGCCATGTTTCAAAGTCACTTTCTGCGCGAATCTGATCCCAAGTGAGCCCTGCAGAACGCAGGAGGAGAATTCTTGTGGAGAGATCATTTATTGGCACCTGCAAGAGAGCGTGAGAAAGGCCTGTGTGTGCCATTAGTGTTCCCAGCACGACCTGAGAATCCCATTTTCTTGAACCTTGCTAGAATTTCAAGTATATCTGCAATGGTGATTACCCATAGATATATTACTTCTGTAATACCATTGCCAAATTCCCCTAGGAGGGCCTCAACTGGTGGCTTGCATAACTACGTCATTTATCCAGGTACCGGAGGCTAACTGGGTCCAGATAGAAGTAATCACTTCTTTTTGCATCAGTGTGGCATTGGGGTGATAGCTGCCTGGGGCAAGCTCATGATACAGTTCCATAGGAATTTGTTCCCTCCTGCAGAAATTCCGGAGCCAGACTACGACCCCATTGTGGTGTGTGAATTTGCTTGCTCATGAAAAGCTGCTTTGCAGGTGGGGTAAAGAGGCAATCACAGCATGCATCATGCTGTGCAAATATGTGATTCCCTCTGCTCTTGGAGATCCCTGACGATCCCTGCAAGTCCTAAAGTGTTTCTTTCCCCATCAGCCTCTCTGCATGAGGGCTTCAGCTGCAACTGGGAAGCTGGGTTGTTTCACCCTGCTATGAGATGCCTCTCTGAGTGGTGCGGAGGGCTGTCGAACCATCACTCTATTGTGACGCAACAATTTCCATCTTTCAGAGCTGCAGAGAGCAGAAGGCAGTATCCATTGCTGCTGTGCCAACTGCTGAGCAAAGAGATCATCCCTCATGCCTAGAAAGGCTCTGCTTTTATATCCTCTGCGCAAGGGTGCCTGCGGTAGCTCCCCGGACGGCACACCGATCCCACAAACTGGAATGTGGAGGGGTCAGTCCTGAGCAATAAATTAACGCAGTCTGGATGGAAAAGGGACAATCACCCAGACTGGGCCAGAGGAATGCTGTGCTGACAGACACCCTCGCTTCCCCAAATGGCAAAATTAGGAGATGCAGGAAAGCATGGGGTGGGATGCCTCCTCCAAGAGATGTCCAAGAGACTTAGGATCACAAGGTTCATTTACCTGACTGGGATTTTTCACTCTTATATCACGTAGGAGCTTTTGACATCTGACATCCTTTTCTAATCCTCCAGTCACTTCCCATATTTCTTACTACTTGTTTTGTTGTTTTTTTTAAAAAGATGGAAGCAGCTATGGTATAAAACACTTTTGGAGAAAAGGGAAGAAATAAAAGCAGGGGGACAGATTGCAATCTATTGCTAGTTTCAGAAAAAAACAGCAGTTCTATTACTGAAAAGGAATCTGTAGTGCAATATTAAAAGATAAATTTCTTTGAGAAAGAAATTACTCTAAGAGGGATGAATATTCTATTGCATATGTGAGATTGGTGTTCATCCAGGAGAAAAAAGGACCTTTTATAAGGTCATATGAAACATTTTCAGCACTAGAAAATGTCACCCATTTACATTCCACAGTCTTCTTTTAAATATTTTCTAGTGCAGAGAATGGTTTCAGGCTAAGAGAGCTCATGCACTAGAATTAATTTTCTCTTTGGTTTGCACACTACGTATAGGCAAAGGTGTACTTCTGCTATCTGCTAAATCTGAGCAGTGTTTAACGACAAAAGCAGCCCAGCTGAAACAAACAGTCTCTTTTGTGGAGGAAGAGATAATTCAGTGAAAAAGTGGCAAAGCCCTAACAAAAGGCTCAGTCCTGAAAGATGCTTAGCGGTCTGGCACTGGTCCCACGTGGCCCCCAGTTTGAAAACTGCGGACCTAACCGTGTCTGTACCGTCAAGCACTTACTTCCACGGTGCAAGAGCAAAACACCCCAGATCCTGCAGGATACAGGCCCAAACAAGAAGAAGAAAGAACCTGAGCACAGCTTCTGGGGATGACAGAGGTTTATGAAATGCTAAGACAGCTGGTGAGGTAAAAAAGTTGACCTCAAGAGGTACCCAATTTATGTGCAATTGGTGTGTGAGCCAGACAGTTTTTTTAATAGATAATGACTGGTGAGGTAGCTCTATTCCAACCAGCTGGTATCCTGTTCTTCATCTTTAGATATAGGCTGGAAGCAATTAAAGTTAATCCTATTATACGTGCTACATGGAAGATTTGGGAGCCAAAAAGATTGCTTGGCACTTGCTGTAAATTTTCTTTCTCTTTTTTTTTAGGGGGAGAGTCAGGATATTCCTTATCTTCTTTTAAACATTAACACCCTGAAGTTTTCATATTCTTGCAGATTCTGGAATTTTTCTTTCTGACTTCAGTGTATTAGACACTATGTCTTGAATTCCCTGCCAGATTTGAAAACGATGACAACAACAACAATGATATTTGAAATCCAAGTTTATTTTTTCAAGGATACTTCTCACTGTCTGTTTCTGGAACTTTTAAATTGTCTGATTTTTTAAATTAATTCCTATCTTGGTAAAACCGGAATGATAACCGCAAAGAATTATAAGACTACCCCATATCCACAGAAGTCTATCCAAATTTTTCAATTTCATTGACCATTTAAGTAAGCTGCTTTCAGTGACCATTGACTACTTATTGCTTTACGAACATTAAAAAATGACCATTTTGGGTCAGACCTTTGTGGACAGCAATTATTCCCCAAGCGTGGCTAATCCTGGATGCCTCGGGAAGAGGACCAGGACATATTGGACATTTTATCTGATCTCCAGCCGCTCATAGCTGAGGGGCTTCCCACAGGGATGCTTCCTGGCATGGTTTCTTGGCCAACAGCCCTTTGGGGAGGACATGGCTCAGGACTGCCCTAAGCCTAGCAATCCTTCAAAAAGCTTGTACCAGAAGTTTTCTGGAGCACTCTTCCATCTAATTCATCTTTGAAAAGTAGCATCCTTTCCAAAATGAAAGCCAGGAGTCATTGCATGATGTGGATCAGAACAGATGCATATTTCTTGGTTTCTCTGGGGCAGTCACGCTGGAGAAAAATGGACAGGATTAAATTGGGGTTTTGTTTCTTGCTACATGTCTGTCTGTCAGCCAATGAGTCATGAGCTGGTCAAAAGCTGAGGGGATGTGGTGGCTGGAGCTGCTTTTGAGACACCCTTTTCCCATGCTCAGGATCGACAAAAGCAGCTAATGATTGTCTCTGTGCTGAGCCATGAGCATGCACACGGGTGTCCTACACCCCTTTTCCCCCAGGAACAGGGGCAATAGCTCCTGGCCAGCTCCATGCCTGGTGCTGCTCCTGCAGGAGGACGCGTTGGCTGCCGAAGCATCATTTTCCTCCTGAACATTGTGCTCTTCAGGGGAAGGCAAGGGGCACATGGAAATATCCCATGATCCGTGGGCTGCCAGCTGGACCACTGTGAACAGAGGCTGATATTGCCCCATGAGCACAGACAGAAAGAGGCCATCCTTCCTTCTGTGGAAAACAGCAGAACAATAATTCTCTTGTTTCCTTATAAGGAGATTTTACAGAGAATTTTAGTTCAGCCAATTTTTGTCGCACATTGCTATTTAATTGTTTTGGTCTCTTAATTAAGTTCATCTGCCAGGATTTACCCAGAGAACTGTATCTAAAAGCTCTTTTGCTGACTGCAAACACTTGTCTTTGAGAACATTTGTTCCTAAATTTTTCGTTTTGCTCTGTTTGGATTTGTCGATCAGAGTTGTCAAAGATTTAGGACAGGACTTCTGGTTCATTTAAGGAAGGCTTTGAAATATGTAACTGGCAAAGTTTAAGTTTGGATAATGATATTAGAGGTTCCCACACAGCCCTCCCCCTCCAAAAACCAAAAAGCACAACAACAACAGATCAGAGGTGGATATAGATTTGCTGAGCTTCATAATAGCTACCTTAGTGAACCTGAGCCCAAATTCCATAACTTGAGATGATTCATCGTCTCGCAACAGAGTCATCCAAAACTTGGCTTTGTGTGGTTGTAAGGGAAACTTCCACAGCTTTGACATCTCTCTGATTTTGTTGTGCTTACACAGTTAATTTTTAAAAGGCAAAACAGATGCTACTTTGAGAAAATCTATGTAAAGAAATTAAAGGAAAAAAAGATGATTGCTGACTGAACTAGAACAAAAGGAACAGTATACAGAAACAATTTTTTTTGATTTTTTGTACACTGCAAGTATGTAACAGCTAACATTGCTATTATCAGAAGAAATACAGAAATAAGAATGGTCCCTTACACCAGTAAATCTTTTTTTTTCCTCTTCAGAAAAGTTTTGAGAAACCACGTTGGTAATTTTAACTTCAAGTGGTTGCTCTTTCTTAGATTTTGGAAAACAGAGTCCTCTGTGTAAAAACCCCCAACACTTGGCCCCAAATTATATTCAGTGTTTAAATATATACTGTTGTGAGATATAGCGCATGTGGTCCTGCCCTTGTATTTCAGTGTTCATACCGATCACCTCTCATTTTCTTTTTCCTGGGTCATGAAGAATTATCTGCACCTGTCTGGCTTCAGAAGAACTGCTGTCATTATTTATAAAATCTCTGCATCTTCCTTATATTTCCCTCTACAAATTATCGGTAATGGAAACCCAACATGATGGACAACAAGGCAATTGCTACGTTGCAGTTTCTCAGTCCGTGTCTATCAGGAGTAGCCTGCTCCTGGAACACTGGGTCCAAATTTCCATTAAACGCTTCCAACAAATATATAAATGGTTCCAGACATTTGGGGTAGTGAAACATGTCTAATCCTGAACAGCTGGGACACAACTCCCCAGCAATCCTAAATAAATCTTCCCCAAATCACAAGAAACGGTTAATCTCCCATTGCGGTCAGGTCTTGAAACACCTAACCAGGAGACTGAAGCTCTCCAACGTTCACCGTGTCCGTGGAGCAAGAGGAAGCAGCACGGCCAGAGAGACAGATTGCTGCATGCATTTTCCAGCCACATTGTGCTGGAGAAGCCTCTTCACCTCCCTGTGCATCTGATTAGCCTTATAAATCCTGTGGGAATCGTGGACGTAAGGACTGTCTATGTATTTGTACAGTACTTGGTGAAATGGGTGGCCCTTTTTGATGTTGAATGTAGTGGGCAACAGGGTTGAGAAAGAATAAAGAAAAGAAGATGCCAGTAGGTGATGGCTAAGGAGGAGTTCAGTTCCCATCTGGACATTCCCAGCTAACCTATATAAAGTGAAATGGCTTTTTTAATGTGTACATAAATTCCTAGGCAATCAGTCAAGCAAGTGGCCTCATAATTAAAGACAAAGGGCCAAGTGCAATCCTGCAGTAAGCAGGCATGTTGGCAGCAGGAAAAACACACAAAAAGAAAAAGGGAGATGTATGCATTTACAAGGACTGAATTTGCCCTACAGAATGAAAAGTGTTGCTAGTCTGTGGCAAATGACACTGTCCTTGTACCTTAAGCAACCACAGTCCCAACAAGTCTCTGAAGAGAACTCCAGAAAATCAAAAAAGCAAGTGTCAGACATGCTCTTTTAAGGAGATTATTTTTCCAATTGATCTCTTATGTAGAGGGAAACTGATTATGTCCCTTCTCAATCTTAGAGTTTGTTGCAAGATTTGCCATTTTTCTAGTCTTCAGTGAACAGAATAATAGTTTGCTTTTTGCTTCACCTTGGAGCGAAACACTGAAACCTGGAGTTATTGCCACCAAACAGATGGGGATATTTCTCATGAAGATGAAAAAGCAAAGACTTAATAAATGAAGAACATTTGAGAAAAGAAGGTTAAAGCAGGCTCTGCTGCACTGTGTTTGGCATTACTATTTTAGCAATGTAGGTGGGTTACAAACTATTATTTTTTTATGTTTCAACTGCTGCAAAGCCTCTGAAGGGATGGGTGGATGGTGTTCATTTTTCACCACAAAGGACCTACCTGACATGGGTGCAGTCTTGTCACTGCATACTGCAGTGTATGTACACACATACACACGGCCATACTGCAGCATTTCAGGTCTCCCGCAGCTCTGTCTTGGCCAAAGGGGAGCAGTACTGCCAGCTCTTCCCTGTGGCTTCAGCACCCCTTCCTTGGGGGTCTGTTCCTGCTGGGACCAGCAAGTCCGTTCCAGTAACCACCTTGAGACTGGGAGGCAGCCAGCTCAGGGGTCTGGTCTCCAGCTTGGCTTTCCCCCTCCTCTCTGTCTGTTAAGAGATGTTGGTGGATAACGTCACCAGTGACTTTGTGTTTGTGATCAGGGGCTGCAACTGGTGCAAGTGTGAGAAAATCAGGATGAGGGGTACAGGGGTGGGGTCCCAGGACAGCCCGTGTAGTATAGCTGCACCAGGGTACTCTGGATATACCCTGGGTGCCTGCTTAGCTGTTTCCACCTAACTTCCTTGCTTGACATCATTTATGGAAATGAATAATCTGACTCTCTGTGGTGACACAGTCTGTGCTACATAAATTAGCCATTTTTTGTCCAGTGTCTTTTTGGCCGAGCAAAGAGTCTCAACAGAGGAAACTGAATTATTGTTTTGTGTGTGTGGTGGGTTTGTTTTAAAGCTGAAAGCATATTTTATTCCTTCAATTTCTAGTCAGCTGAAAGTTTTCTTTCAAAATTAATGTATGGACAATCTTGTCCCCTGAGACCAAACATGAAGAATTTGAGACCCAGTAGAGAGTTTATCATAAAGTCAGCAACCTGTGAAAGCCAATGCTCCTAATAGAAATTTATAGATTTTAATTCCAGAAAGGACATTGTGACTGCATAATATGACCTCTTGTGTAACATAATCCATAGATTTTTGCTTAAAAATTCTCACCCACCTTAACTAAACCCAATCATTTTGAAAAGATAGCTGGTCTTACTTCAACAACTCAAGTTTTAAAGACTTACTCTGGTATTTGTTTTTTTTTTCCAATGGGTAATTACTTATCGTCATAACTGTAATACACATCTGTCTGCTCTGGAAAGAGTCTTCTCACATCCAAGTTCTTCTCACAACCAATCAGCTCACACCCGTAAACAAATAATTTCCTCCTCTTATCCTGCAGCCTAACCAGAATGAGGTCCCTCATGTTTGATTGAAGAGCTAGATTTTACAAACCTTGAATCATTCTTGTTGCTGTGTGGTGGGGTTTTTTTAATTATTTATCTGGTGTGTCAGCATCTTGTTCACTTGCAGAGAAAGTGTTCTTTCCTCTTTTGCTTCAAATGGTCGAAAAGTATGTACAGCATGTTTTGTGGGCCCATCCATCCTTGAGAATACTGATGTTGGCTAGCAGATCTGTTTCATTTCACCAAGGCCTCTTCTGTTTTTGCCTGCACAAGGAGTAAGTCCTTCAATCAGTGAAAATTTGCAGTGGGTAAACAATGAAGCAAGGATGTGCAGCGCCACATGCAAGGAGGGCCTTTCCTTTACGGTCATTGGAGCTATCTGTAACCCATACAAGTTATTCGGGTTTGCATGGTGCATTTTTTTTTTAGACATCTTCATGTCCTGGTCTCACAAGGAGGTAAAAATTGTCATTGGGTTTGGCAGGAAGAATTCATGGATTGTTTCACTGTATTTTAGGGCTCATATGTCAAATTTAGGTGAAAGAACTTGAAGGGACTCTACATTATCTGTAACCAACTTGAAAACAACAGAAGACACCGACTGTTTTCTTTATGGATGCACATTACTTTTGGCAAATGACAGAGTTCTAGGGCTACTTGCCATGGAATGGATGGGCCCAAACGAGAACACCATTCTCCAGCTAGGAAAAATCATATCAACTAGCTGATCTGAAATTTGCTATATAAAACTGACTTGAACAAAACAACAGATTTAAGTAGCTTCAGACTTTGTGGATATTTGGATCAAATTTGGAATGTGCAGTCAAGGCCTCTCACTGACGACAAAGAAGGTTGCAGAAGTGTTTGATGCTCAGCACAGGCTGACGTGTTACAGGCATGAGATTAAACGTTGTGTTTCAGAGGATGCCTGTTACAAAGGTGCTGAGAGTCGATTTCTGTGTAAACTGTAACTAACCCTTTCTAAAGAGAAAGCAGCAGCAGCATTTGTTCGTGTCCATCTATTGAAACCTATCCTGAAAAGAAAAATTCAGCAAGGTGCAAGCACTTGTTATTCTGTGTTATACCCCATCTCACGTTTCCAGGTGGTTACACTAGAAAAACAAATTAGGGAAGACAGTCCGGTGCCAATGAGCTTGGAGTGAAGAGGAGCAGAAAGCACAATCCTGTCAGCATTTTGTGGAAACCAGCAGAAACTTTGAGCAGTCCAGAGTTTTCCCTTTAGTGTTTGATCAAGAGACATTCTTTACATTATTGCTTTAGCTTTTCTACTCTCTCGCCCTTCCTGCATCTCCTTGCTAGCCTTTGAAACTAGTTGCTGGTATGTGGGGAAAGGGTAGCCCCCAGTCACTAGCAGCATTACTCTGCATCGACTCTGAGCATACTTCACCTTTCTGAAGGTACAGGCTTCCTCTAGCTTTTCTTTTTAGACTTTGGTGATACTTTTTCTTGTGATTGTATATATCATTTATACTGTTAATGAGTGACAACCAAATGCCATTTAGCTCTACAGCAGCTTTACAGAATGTCATGTTTTTATACTAGATTGTCACATTGTTCTTGGGGATGAGGAGACTATTACTCCACTAGAAATCTCAGTGACTTAATTTGGACCACTGGTAGCGTGGCCCCACAGACAGCTCAGCCTCCTCCTTGCTGCCAGTAAGGCAGTTTTTACAATGAATGAGGACCCTTTGATCTCCAGCATCTCACTCTTGGTAAAACAGCAATGTCACCAAAGCTAGCAGGATGAGAGTTTGAGCTTTTGTTGGAGTGTTAAGCAGGCCATTGTTTCACATTTCCTACTTTGTTCCTTTAAAAATTCCATTTGATCTAACTCCACTGCTAGTAGTCCAGATATAAAGCAATTCCTTGGGGCATGAATACTATTCAGACAAAATAATACCAATATTTGTCTGCTTTTCCTCCCTGGTATCCAGCATCTTTGCCAGCTCATTTTTCCTCAAAGTGGAAATAACCCATTTCTGGAATTCAGATTTTCCTGACTTCTTGGAAACAGGGAGTATCAAGTGTTCTAAGTAATGTTTCCCTTTGAAACCTTCTTAAAATAGTCTTTAAAATATCTGCCACTTTTGAAAGGTTTAAGTTCCCTGGGGGTGTAATTCTGCTGACATTGATGGCATCTGCCAGCAGAAACTCTGGTTCTGCAATTTCTTCTGTGAGCTGCATTGCCCTTTTCTTGGTAAGGGAAGCTGCATGAAGTAGGTCCAAACCCAGCTGTGAGTGTCTTTTGCTGTGCTTTTCTTAGGCTGTGACCAGCATTCAGGCAGATCTGATGCTCATCTGACAGGGGTTGAGCTACTCTGGTTAGCGGAGTCATCACTCACAGAGGAGGGAGAGGGCAGTCCTCAAAAATATTGGGTATGGAAAAAGACAAGTATTTGATCATTTTCCTATGGAACCAGTCCTCCCAAGAAAACGACTATAAATCAAAAAGCAAAGCTCTCTCACGTTACCAGAAGAGAGGTATAAGGCTCATAATTCTTACTGAACAAGCCACATGCAAGTGAGTCATTCATAATTGCTTTATAAAAATAGTGAATAAACGCTGTCTTATTCTGTACCTGATTAAGCACGTGTATAACTTTAGTCAAAAGAACCTGTCTTGTGAGCACAAAGTTGTGGGAATAAGGCTCAGTAAGAACAGCACCTTGTGGAAAATATGAATCCCACAGCCAAAAATGTCTTCGGAAGATGCAGTTCTCTTTCAAAGCATGTCTGCTGCAGGAAGATTTGCTTCTGTGCCGGGGAAGAGCCTGTGCTTGTGATTTTAGTCTATCTTTGTGTAGGTGAAACTGGCTCCCAAGTAAGCATGGTAGAGGCAGGGATTTCATTTATCTAAAAATTAATTTCTTCATACATTTGTTGTTTACCTGCCTGGATACTAGATGGGAAAGATGGGTCAAGTGTGTTTTCTCTTTGGCTAGTTAAATTTTTGCTCATAATACTTTTTTCTCCCTGCAGTGAAGGTATCAGCTAAACTCTAAATACAAAATAAAACCAAGCCAAACACTCGGATACGATGTCCTAGAAAGGGAAAACCTGTGCCATGCTGAAGTTCCACAATTTCATTTTTTTAAGGTAAGTGTTACCGTCTTTTTGCCAGGGCAGTTCACCATCTCTAAAGCCAAATTCAGTCCAAGGAATAATTTTCTTTTTCACACACATATGTAAAAGTCAACATGAATGTATGACTTTGGCTTGAAAAATAGTTTCTTTGACAGTTATTGCCTGAGAGAGCCAAGCAGTCTTCAGTCCACCCACCTACAGCTCTCCTACTGACAGGTGAGCAAATTCAGCACTCCCCCAATCAATATTTCAAGAGATTGCATGTGAAAAGAAAGCCTCAGAAAGGTCTTGCAAAGTGGAGCACAGGGTGTTAACATGGAGGGTTAGCAACTCCATAGACGCAGTCCTGACGGGGGCTGCCTCTCAGCCCTGCCTTGGCTGAATAGTCCTGTTATCGCCTATGTCTCACGCACTTGACAGGTTTCCCTCTCTGGACCCCTGCAGGTGGAGGTCTGCCTGATGCATTTATGCACTCCAGCCCTGTTGGCTGTCAGGATCCCTGTCAGGATCCAAACTTGGACACTTAAATTTATGTGTCCACAAGCAGGTGCCTCCCGCAAGGGTGGCAGCTCAGCTCCCCTTGTTGGCAATGGGGATCTCTTCAAGGCAGTCTGAGGACTGTCCAGCACACCCTAAAAGAGATGTCTACATCTGGTCAGTGCAACTGCTCTTCAGACCTATATAAAAACACCTAAATTTAAGTATTGTAATCTGTGAGGTAAGTCCCTGCTGTGATGGGTCTGTAGAGGACATGCTGCTGCCACCACTCCTCCTGCTCCCAGTGCAGGGACAGCGGGGCTGTCCTTTCCCAGGAGAGGTAGTGCAGGTTTGTGTCCCGCCAGAGGGAAGGAGATATTTGAGCAATCTGTGCTCCTGTGCTGCTGGTGTCTTCCACCCCAAAATGCCTCTAAGTACTTTTCCAACATACAAATTTGGACATCAAGAGGATACACAAAGCTATTTCTTGCAAGTAGGTACACAGAAAGGTGCAAACGCCTTTTTGTTGCTTTTAGGATGAGAAGCAAATGATGAGCGAATGCAATATTCAAAATACTAGGGATTCATACATTTAAGGGCATTAAAGGTATTTTTCTGTAAATCCTTTGTGCAAGAACATTAGGCCCAGGACTAGCTCACCTAGCTCTTGGGGATATCTAAAATGAGTGAGCCTCCTAGGCCAGATCTGGTAAAATGAACTGCTTTTCCAGGCCTGATAAGTGTATTTAGGACCATGGCAGTACTGGTACCAGACAGAAATTCAAGTTCCTCACTTGCCACCAGTGCTGTCATAACATGGTCTTGCTAGTCTTCTGGGTGTCCCTTGGCCACTACACCATGTCCTAAGAAGATGCGGGCAATCCTCCTCTGCTGTGGGGCTCAAAGAAAACTCCAGCTGCTCTGGCAGCTGCCCTGGGTGTCAGACAGGCCAGATCTGGTAAAATGAACTGCTTTTCCAGGCCTGATAAGTGTATTTAGGACCATGGCAGTACTGGTACCAGACAGAAATTCAAGTTCCTCACTTGCCACCAGTGCTGTCATAACATGGTCTTGCTAGTCTTCTGGGTGTCCCTTGGCCACTACACCATGTCCTAAGAAGATGCGGGCAATCCTCCTCTGCTGTGGGGCTCAAAGAAAACTCCAGCTGCTCTGGCAGCTGCCCTGGAGGTGTCAGACTTGTGGGGAATAATTGGAGGAGTAATTAATTGCATTTGCTGCCAAGGGAAGTGTTGTGCATGGCAGCCACCTGGAAGGGCTGGGCCATGGTCCTGAGCCCATGTGTCCAGTTGAGTGGGATGACATCCTTCTCCTGGTTTGATTCTGCTGACAGGATCAAGCTGGGATCTGGGCCTTCTCCCAGCGCTGGGCACTGTGGCAGCTCTGATTAATGTGTTGTCACCTCCTGCATTGATTCTTTCAGCTCTCCTTGTTCCCTTCTCCTGCTTGGCCTACTTCAGGAGACAGCTGCTCAGCAAGAAAGCTTCCATCTCTCCATCATGAACAACGTGACCTACCCAGCCCTGGTCTGCTCCACAGAGTGGATGCATTTTGTGCCTGATCTGTGGTGGGATGAAGTCGCATGCAGAATTTCGCCATCTGTTTTGCCACGTGTTTCATCCTTGGGCAGTGCAGGGCTGTTTTACCGCTCTGCTGGGCACCTACCCCACGTGGCTCACGGGTGGTTCACCCACCATGGGCACCATGGGTGGTCGGCGTTCCTGGAGTGACCACTCACCTCCAGAAATGCTGCTCACTGCTTTCTAAAAATGGCTATTTCCTTAAATACTGTAGAAATATAGTAATAGTGAATAGTAAAGCCCCCATGCCCTTTCAGCACAGGGTTACAACAGGGATCCACGTTCCTGGTACGGCACCATGCAGCTCTGAGAAGTTGCACAGAAGGGGGTGAAGGGTGTGAATAGGCTCAGAGGAGGGGAGTCACCACGTGTCCACCCTCTCCAGCTCCCAAAGCGGCAAAGGTCCAGCTCTGCGTTTGGTTATGCATGTTACTAAATGGGGATGCAGCTGTTAATTATTGGGAAACTGTGATACATGTTTGCATGTTTTTAAGAGTCTTTTTTATAAATGGTCCAAGACCGACTCCGACTTTGCCCGCTGTGGCAGGAAGACAGCAAATGTGGACAGGCAGCTAGCGGCCTCGGGCAGATCTAAGCCAGGCCCAGCATGCTGCCCTGTTCTCCCCTGCCCAGGGATAAGACATTTCCACACGAGATTTCCTCTCCATCCTGGGGCCTGTGGCACAGGCTGGCAGCAGGACTACGCCAGCCCAGGACTCGTCCGAACATGCACTGCCGGCACATGATAAACATGTCACACAAACGTCCTAAGCTGTACTGGGTAACGAGACCAAGTGCGCTAACGAGAGAACAAACCCAAGTGTCAGCAGCAGGCACAGTCTGTGTGCACATTGCATCCCTACGAGTTTTACCAGTGTATGTGTACTCCCCCGTAAAATTATCTTCTTTGTTGGTCCAGGAACAAAAGAGAAGTTCTTACAGTAGCCCAAACATGCCGATTTGATTAAAGGTATAACATGGTTTTAGTATAAACTGTGGCCTTAAAGTTAAAGAGTGATTTTTCACCACTGGATGGCAGAATCTTCCTCTGGTCTAACAATATAATAGCAGAAAAATTTGCTAAAATTAAAGCGAAATTGGAACTGTCATAATCAATCCGGTGTCTGATCAAAGTGGAAAGATCTACTGGAAATGTAATTGCAGAGGCAAAAATTGTATTTTTTAGAAACTCCTTTCTGACTATAACATCTGACCTTTTAATATCTGTCCTGTTCACATGGATTACAGGGCACTTGTTCTGCAGATTTGTCAGTGTCCCCCAACATTGCCCACTTTGTCAATGCGATGTTTATGTCTACACTGAGTATTTTTTCTCCTGAATCCCATATTGCGTCAAAACTAAACATTTGAATTACAGAAATCACCACACACTTGGGAGATGTGTTTAGAAAGATGCTGTAGTTGGCAATATTATAATCTCTTAAAAATACAAACATAATAGTAGGTACAGGTGCTAAAGCTCAAGTAATACAGTGCTTGGACCAGCAATGGCAATATTTTAAAAGAAAAACATATATTTAATTTCTATTGAGAGGATGTGGTATTTTTAACTCGTTGGAACTTTTCAGGAGTTACTTTTAAATAGGCAAAAATAAATGTCTAGATCCACCATTTCTTCTTTTGCTTAGAGTGTACACAGAGCAGCTTCATTGGACTGTGCCTAAGCAAAAGGAGAATAGGGAAATGAGCTAAGACTTCACCACTGCCAAGTGGGAAGACAGACTTTGTCCTTAACCTCAGAAGGTTTGGTGTTAGTTTCTATCATCAAGCACAGACTATTAGTTTCTATTAGCAGAGACTATTAAGTAATTCTGAGTATTGTTAAGAATCTAAAACTCTGATTCTTTTCGAAGACCTGCTTCCATGGGGTTGTATATCCATGTGAAGTGTTGGTGACGGTTTTCACAGAGGTTTGAGTAACATTTAAAATGAAACAAATCTCATAACACTTGGCAATCATTGTTTTAAGAGCACATTTTTTAAGTGTTCGAACAGAAAACTTTCCCCCAAATGATTTATATGGAAAACAAGAAGTTTGCAGATAGATCAGAAAGGACAAAACCAAGGTGTGACATAAACTGTTTCAGCGCATGAAACACGCACTTCTTCATATCTTTGACTTCTGCAGCATCCTGTGGCAATGAGTTCAATGACTTCATTATATACTTTGTACAGAGTATGTCTTTAGAAGTCTTTGTTCATGTTATTTTTACCCCTTCTTTCCAGGTCATTTATGAATGTCTAAGCTACACCTTTTTGTTGAAGTGATTTTAACTTAAAAGAGCCAAAATAGCATTTAGACTGGTAGGAACTGACATGTGCTTTGAGTCACTATTTCAGCAACAAAATGCACAGGCTATTCCAGAAAAAGTAAAAGAGAAAGCAAACAAGGCAGTATGAGTGCAAACAAAACAAAAGCCATGTAGGCATCTCCGGAGGGGTGGGGGTACCACTTGCGTTGCAATGAACCAGGGATCTTCCCAGGTCTTGGCAGATGCCGTGCTGGAGCAGCGTTTCAGCAGGCAGCGGCAGCTCACGTGGGCAAACCCCAGTGAGGGGCTGGGAAGCTGCCTATTCTCCCCCCTCTGGCAATTACCACTTGGCTCAGGATTATAGCTCGCCTTGATTAAAATGACCCCCGTGGATCACCTAGGATCTGGCCCCATCTCCCCTCTGTGCCGAGCAGCTCTCCTGGTGTGTTCTCCACCTTAACCCTGAAAACTGCAGAGCTGCATTTCCTCTGTGCAGTGCTTGTCAAGGCGTGCCAGAGGGTGAGGGCCTTGAGAACATCTGGATTATAATTAAACAGAAATTTACAGTAACTAGACCTAAGTGGCTTGAACAACAAATTTACTGCTGATAAAGCCAGATGAGTTTACCCAGATAATCCTCTGTGTTTTCTTCTGTCCTGAAGAAAATGTAACTTTGTAATTTATATTGGAGGAGCACTGGGAAAGCTTCTTTTTCACTTGAGGGCTAATTGCAGGTCCAATAAAAGACTTAATCCGCACCACAACATTACCCGGCAGTGTTACTCTTTGCCTGCATGCCGGGCTCGGTGGAGAGACATAGGATTCTAGCTGCCAATTAAGAAATGCAAAACCAGATTCAGGGCAAATAAACCATCAGTCATAATATTTTAAAATATCCTATTAAAGGCATAGTGAAAGTACACAAGGAGTTTGCAGCATGGCCTGTAGTTTATTTTTCTAAAGGCCTCCTCATTCAGCAGAAGCACGTCAGGGTAAATTCCCGAGTCACCTGGACTCAACGCTTGCATGCCACTGATACTCATAATCTGTTAACAGGATAGGACATTGATGTTACACCTGAATTAAACACACCTGGGACTGCTCTCTGGCAGCAGGCCAGCAAATCTGGGGCCATACTCACCATATTTTCCAGTCTCTTTTCCCTTTGGGAGCAGGACAAGGGCAGCCAGCCTGTGCACTCAGGAAGTGCACATGCTGGAAGTGCGTTTCCCTGACCATGACCTGACGGGCATGTCAGGGTCTCTGCCGCTCTCCCTGTGAGACCCTGCAAAGGGCAGGCCGTGCCTCTTCTGTTCCCTACTTTCTCACAGAAACCACTGTCTGCTCAGTCCTTGGCCTTTTATTTTTCTTTCTTTGGGGGCTCACCTCCCCCAGGGATAGTACAGATCATCATCTACACAGGTGGGAATTCCTTGAGGTGTCCTCTTACGACTCACATCTACAGTAGAATTAATGCTGATGTCTTACACTTGCCACATCTCTGTTGTCTTGCAGTTAGATGTCATTTTTGATGAACAGCAGACAACATTTTTCCTCCTTTAACGCATGGAGCACTGCTGATGGCAGGGCTCCCAGTGCACCTGCTAACAGAGTATGAGACTTCGGATGGCTGATTTTGAGGGCAGGTCTTGTGTTGACATCACACAGCCCTCAGCTGCCACGTCCTCATCCACCGCATCGCGGATTCGCTTTGGAAGGTGCCGATGGAATAATTTGGCATGTCAAAGCTAATGTTGCGAAATCCTTGGGTATAGCAACGTTTCAAAGCACAGTCATAAGTGTCAGCAACTTCAGCAATATGGAATGAGTTACAGCAAAACTATGGCTTAATCCGTCATGAAGAGTAGCCTCTGAAAAAATAGTAATCTTGCCTGTGGTTTGCAATGTATGTATTTGGTGGAGGTCACATTGGGAAGTCACTGCTAAGTGTTTAACAGAAAAAATGGTATACAACCTGGTGCTTATAAACTAATCCTTAATTTTTGCTTGTGCTTTCAACATTTATTTATTTTTCCCATTTGCTGTCTTTCCTTCTGCAAGGTTATCCCTGCTGTATGAATGTCCCTGTGACATGCTGCTGTCTTGCAGCGTTAATGTCACAGATACGGGGCTTTGTCTCGCTGCGATTCTGTTCCTGTCTGTAAAACAACCCAGCTAACCTCAGAAGAGCACACGAAAAACCCTTGGTCCTCCCTTTATCAGCATCACCCAATCCATTAATGACAGGCTAATTGAAAAGCCTTCACTTATGGCCTAACCCTGCTCAGTAAGGTCAGGATTAAATGTAAGGGTTTCCTTAACTGAGCTCCTCCGGGCTAATTCCTTTCCTCTGGCAGAAGGACTTGTGAGAGGGGATTCCAGCTTGATGTCTCAGATGTTGGGAAAAAGCCCCAGTGCTTATCTCCAACAGCGTTTTCCTCCAACAGTTCAAGTCCTTCTCAAGTCCCTTCTAAAGGCTTAACTGGCCCCTTTGTTCTTGTGCCAGCTCTCTGCACCGATGCAAACCATCACCTTAGGACACTAAATTGTCTGGTTTGCCAAGGTGGAAATCTGCTTGTGCTTCGGAAAATGGGGTATGATTTGCGAAGGAATTTGGGAATGGATGGGAGGTGCCATCTCTGTGACTCACTCTCTCAGGCAAAATGCAAAGTAAGGTAAAGATTGTGTGGCAACAACAGGGAATAAATAGGTATCTGTTCTGCATAGCTGTTATCCAGGGAGACAGGGCTACAGCAAACATATTCAGTGATAAGTCTCCTTTTTTGCCTCATTGCTGGGTGTAAAAATCACCACTCCAAGCTCAAGCAGGCAGGATTTGACACGCAGCGTGAAGTCTGCTGGTGGGGTTTGGCCAGGATAAATGAGGAGACATATACATGCACCAAAGTGGGTTTGTGCTGAGAGGAGCACCTGCAGTTCTTGTGGAAGAAAACTACAGGGAGGTTTCTGCAAATCTAGCTTTTTTATTTTTTTGTAATAAAATAGAAAATCTTCATGGCAGGGAAGTGAAACTCCCCCAGTCTCCCCAGAAATGGTGGCTCACACTCCTCCAGAGGTTCTTATTCCCTTGATGGTCTTTGGAGGGTAATGAGGTGATCTGTGGAGGACTCCTTCAGCTATTAGTTTTCCCAGGATTGAGTGGTACTACAGAGAATTAAAGCTCCCAGAAGACAACGGCTGTTCCCACAGCCTTAATACATTTTATTTCCGTAAGTGGAAGAAAGGCTCCAACAGAATTATTCACCCTCTCCCTGCCCCCCATAACTTCCTTTATCACTGCTCTATAAATTAAAGCTTGGAAGGATTTTTTTCCTGAGCAGCCTCTCAGGGCAAGTGCAAAACTCATTAAATGAAAACAAATATTCAACCCTTCCCTGTTATTTCCCTCCCCAGTTGGCCTGTTAAAAAAAAAAAATCATAAAATGGAAATAGACAAAGGTAGGAGTTTCCTGTTTTGCTAACTAAAGAGAAAGGCCAAGCTGAGCCCTGGTGCAAGCGGTGGGACCATCCATCCTTCGATTGACACTGACCGAGAAGGGAGAAGCAGTCTTGGAAGTGGGTGCGGGGATGCTGAGCCCCAGGGATAGCTGGTGGACAACGGGGAACGAAGCACGTGTCTCCTCTTCGGTGCACAGCCCCAGACCACCTCTGGGTGCAGGCCTGCGTGCAGGCAGTGTGTCCACCAGCAGTTTGAGGAAAGGCTCGAGCTGGCCGTTTACTGACTGTAGATGTACTCAAGGTGGCTCCAGCCATGGTGCAATGAAGAGAACCACCATGGAGATGGCCATGTGATGCCAAAGCAAGCTCCCTATTTGAGCTCTGTCACTGTGAAAACACAATGCCGTCGAACAAAATACAGTGGAAAACAGTTTCCTAGAAACTTCAGGGGGACTTTACTGCAGTCCATGGGTGCCTGAAACAGTGATATTTCTGAATGGTAAGTTGCCAGCAGTGTGCTGAAGGGGTTTGGTAGGAACACCAGAGTCCATGCGGCAGTTTTCCTTTGCCCTGGTGTGAACTAATGTCTTCATAACTCTCTGTCAGTGAATTGTATTAACTGCAGTTCCGAGTAATCAGTCTCTCTTGGGAAGTTACCATTTGACTTTCGCGCTTGCCCTTACTAAGTAATACTATAAATCTTTGAATCGTCTGGCTGCCTTTGATCTAGCTGCAAGTCTGTTGAATATTTGGTGACTGGAGCGGAGGAAGGAGGGAGTAAAGTACTGCTTTGCTGTGCTAAAGTCATTCAGAGTGCTGAAAAAAGAGAGATGGATATGGCTCATCTTCCTAATGAAATGAGTTTAGTTTGCATCGTTGCAATTTATGTTACCACACTTCAGAGCTGGGGAGGAATGATTATTTTCTTAAGTGTATGTTGTTTGGGAAAGTGAAAATATATGTTTAGCGGAATCTTAAAATTACTTTTTAGACAAAGATCCTGTCAATAACAGAATTCACGGGTTGTTTGTAAACGGCACTTCGATGCACTATAAAACAAAATATTTGAACAAGACAGATTTTGGGGGATACACTGCCTGCAGGTGGAGCACCCAGGGCAGAACACAGGGAACCAGGTTTGTCCCTGGGTGCTAGAGAATACTATGCTTGCAGCACAAAACTCCCAAGTTATAAGCCTAAGCGATGGCAATCCAGAAAAAGCTTTGGACTTCCCAAGGGTGGGATTTATCTCATTAAGTTCAGATCTTGCACAGTCATCTAGAGTCCCTTTAGAGGCTAACAAACCGACTCAGCTCGTTGCGTGTCCACCAAAATGTGAAGCTGACCCTGCTTTTCGTTCCTAGTTATCTGAGTGCTGCTGTTTGTGTTGCCCCTTCACGCAGGCCAAGGGGCACTTTCCCGTCCCCTCCACATTCGTTACCCACGTTGTTGTGACGTTGCGAAATGGGAGGACAGACCCAAATCCTGTATCAGGCTTAGCATGGGCTGTAAGCAGCATTTAGAACAGCTGTCATCTGGCAGGCGGGTCTCTTGTGGTGGATCAGGCATTAGTAAGGGGTATTAGGTGCAGGATAGCAAGATGTGCCGAGGTGTGGGAGGTGCTTTACTGAGGGGCAGCTTGATCTGTTGAAGCTACATTGGCCTTATTACACCACAGCAACGTCAGAGAGACCACTTTGCTCTGAAATCTGTTCAGTAAAATAAGAGTGATAGCTGTGCCAAGCAATACATAAAAAAAAAAAAAAAGAGGGGATTATACTCAATATTTGCAAGGCTATCAGCCACGTCCCTCAGCAATCATATCTATGAACATGATTACTATTGATAATGTACCCTTCAGTTCCGAGCTTCCTTAATTTGAGCATTCATGGCAATCAGGTACCAGCTGAAAGGCTTCTGAATTTTTTTTCCTGAATATTACTAGACAAAATTATTGTCAATGATGAGAAATCTTTGAAAAACGCCTTCCTCTGGGAAATTTAATTTTGGTATCCTTTTTTTTAATATTTGGTACTCTGTCAATCTCTGCAACAAGAGCAGAAATGGGAGAAAAATGCATCCTTGAGCACACGTTCAGTGCTCAAATTCAGCTGCAGCACCAGATTTGAATGAGACAGCAAAGTAGGACAATCACCTTTTACTCCTGAATGCTCTTGAGGTCAAAAGGGAGAAAATGCACCATTCAGCTATAGAGATTTCCAGTTTCTGAGGCAATCACTTATTTTTTGCTGTTATCAGCTACTTGTACTACTGTATGTTATAAAAAATGACTCCCCCACCCTTTATATCCTTGTATTGTGCTTGTTTATGCAATTCTGCTGAGGCATTTATGAAACAACCAGAGGAAGTTTGAAACTAAGCTTCCTATAATATTACACATAGCTGACGTGTGAGTGTATGTGTTTATGTGTGAATACATATATATTTCTCTGGAGGTTGGTATAGTCAGGCATCCTTGGATACATTTATATATGCCCTAAGTACAATAATGTCTCTTACTATAAAAAAAGGCAAACTTGTGGGTTTATCTATCTATCTATCTATCTATCTATCTATCTATCTATCTATCCACACACAGAAAAATGGAAATATACTTGTGTGAAAGGGACAAAAAGACAATGTTTATCTATCTATCTATCTATCTATCCATCCACACACAGAAAAATGGAAACATACTTGTGTGAAAGGGACAAATATTCCTGGATTTGAGATTATATCATGTATCAAGGGCTCTGCTTCACCCATGCAATGCAACGGTGGGATCCTTACCTAAGGCACTCTTACATGGACTCAAGCCTTCTGCAACTTAGAAATGCTCAGAGGTAGACTGCGTGCTCAGTCTGTCCCCATTGTCACAGACGTGTCCATGAAGGTGTGTTACGCAGTGTAGCCTTCTGGCTACCTGCACCTAAAATGTACATTGTACATAGGTCTATAAGTACCCCAGAAGGAAGAAGGTGTTTATGCCTTGTGACTAGCTTTCCAGTCTTATGGGAAACATTATTTCCAGCTTAAAATATACGAGGGCTTAGTGGCCTTGAATTTCTTTTGGGAAGAGGAAGGCTTTAATCTTCAGAAAGGAGGGTTGACCAGAAAACAAATTTGGTTTGCATTTTTTGGGGAAAAAATTTGCCATTTTTATTATGTGCCAGGTCAACACTAACGCCTTCCCATTTTTTGCGAGCGGTGGGGAAAGGATGTTCTGTGAAACACTCTTTAACTGTCTTCACACTTTGATATGTGTGAGACCCAGCACACTGAATGAATGTGTTTGGTGAAAATAATGGGCAAGAAGGCCAGGTGCCAGACTACCAAGGGCAATGAAAGCACTTTTCTCACCTGTAGTAAAATCAGAGGTGCAAATTACAAAGCGTACCGCCTGCTTTCCTCCAATATGTGGGACTCATCTCTGGGGCTGCTCAGCTGGATGCAACATGGGACGTTTGGAGAGGAAAAGTGTTGCAACGATGGTTATGAAAAGTGAAGGAAAGGCAAAGAGCAGGCGTTGCGGTGCACTTTCTATCTGCCTGCTTCAGCTAGTTCGTTCTGCCATTAGGAAGCAGTCCCTGCTTCCCACATTTGCAGCAGAGCACTCCCCCAGAGTAAAACAAGCCAGGGGATGCAACCTCTGGCCCAGCTAGCAGGATCAGCTCACCAGCCAGCGCCGCTGTATGAAGATAAAATGCCAGGAGGAGGTTGCATGAGAAATACTAATTCCCTCTAATGGTCGAGAGCAGAGGCACAAGCATCAGTTTGATTTGATGTATTTTCTTTAGTAGTGAAGCAGGTCGTCTTGGATCTGCTCCAGGCAGCTTATTCTTGGCTTGTAATAGAGTGAATAAATACCACTCCTTGCTTGTAAGGCCGGGTCCGAGTAGGTGACTTTCCCCTGGGAAAGCTCTGTCAACCCCTCTTCAGCTCTACCGTGTTCCTGTGATTAGGCTGAGTGCATTATATAGTAATAACTCTCTTTAGTACTTTGAAAATCTATATTAGAGCCAGCAACCAGGGGCTCACATGACGGTATGGATGGATGGACAGCCTGGGTCTGGTGACAGCAGCAACATCAACAACAGTGGCAGGGTATCTTCTCTTGGCAAAGGCTGCGGCAGGCAGAAAACAAGAATAAGTTCAAGGAAGCTTAAAAAACATGTCCCTGGAGATCGTTGTCGCAGCTCAAGTCCTTACATCTGTAGCCACAGGCCATGTAACCGAGCTGTGAGAATGATCACCCCCTAAGGAAGCTGGCGCTCGCCTACTCGCCCAGGGCGGCTGCTCCCTTATGCCTGCACTGGGGCTGCCTCTGCTTACAAATGTCCCTTGTGTGTAAATGACCACAGAGGTCGTATCGATAGCTATGCAATTTGCTAATGAAGTCTGCATGGGTAAAGCAGGAGAGCTACTCCTGTGGTGATGTAGCGGTGCTAGTAGGAAAAAGTCCTCGTGCTGGAGTTTGTTTTTGTTTGGTGTAAAAAATCCCTAAGCTGCTGTTGGGTGGAGGGATGTAGAGCAGCAACACTGCTATACTGCTGCTCCAGCTTAGCTATGTCGGCCATGGGAAAAGTCAATCACATCTCCTGTGCAACCATTAGTTGCACTGGCAAAGCTTTCACGTGCCAGGGGCCGGGGGAAAACTGTGAAGGTCCCTAATTGCAGAGCTGTCAGACCCCATGCACGGCTCTTCTCTGCATGGCCACCGTGTACTTGCATTGCCTGGGCTGGGGCCAAGCAAAGCCGCGAGGGAAGAGCTGCTGCCACTGCTCATGGCTGCATGAACTCCGCCGCCTGCCACCTGTCGCCACGGGAAGGGTGGCTGCAGCCATCGCATTCTGATGTTAATTAGAGACTGTTGTGCACATACAGCTGGGAGAGTAGTTGCTAAGCTGATTATATGTTGAAATTAGCCCTGTGGAGAAGCAGGGGGCTCTTCGGTTCTCCTTTCATCATTTGTTCTCCTCCTCGTGTTAACAGGCAAAAAAAAAAGAAAAAAGTAAGGTGGAAACAATAAGCAAAACGAAGAAACCTAAAAATCCGTCCTTTGCTTTCTGAACAGTTCTGCAGCATGAACGCAAAAATGCCACCAAAGTGCCCAAGGCTGCAGGTGAAGGTCCTGGCTCTGAGGGCGTCGCAGCCAAGTGCACGCCCTGCAAGAGGGAGGAACTGCTCATGTCACTTGTGTGGTGACAGCGAGCGCGGCGCCACAGCACATTTGCCGCAGGAGTAATACTCTCGCTGTTGTGTTTTACAAGGCAATGAAGCACTTCCCAAGAGGGTAAGCTGCAGGATCAAAGCCCACATTGTGGCTTCTGGCCGGAGAACTGTGTTCTTGCTGGTATTAACTACAACCAAGCAGGACCAGGTTAAAGTATGGCAGCCATTACACTGGGGCACATGTGGCTACCTCAGAAAAAATGGGCATTTCTGACTGTCTTTTTTCCAAGTCTATTGCAGGTGTGTGATATACACAAAAGTTCAGACGCTCCAGTATAGACATGCTGACCTCTGCAATTCCCAAGCACAGCCAAATTGCTCTGGGTTATTGGGCCTCGCGTTATCAACTTCTCAAATGAAGGGAAAAATCTTTAGAAAATACAGAGTTTTCCTCAAAGCCTCACTTAATCCTTCTACAAGACTAGTGGAGATTTCCTCTATAATGAAGGGAAAAGTGTCTACGTCTTCCCAAGATCTATACTGCCTGACAACAGCCAAAGACACCTCTGCTGGAAATAGTTGCGTGGAGCAATTTGCACAACCAAGAGCAGGCGGGAGCCAAACTGTTGCTGTGGTGGTCTCCTGGGGGTGCAGCATTTTACTTGAGAGCCCTTCAAGGACTCTTGATAGCCCTCTGGGGCAGAGCCTGAAAGCATCTCACAGCCAGCCCAAGGGACATCCTCCAGCCTCAGAGCGAAGCCTGTGACCATCTCGTTTCCCTAACGAGGAAATCCTCTCCAGGAAAACCTCTGATCTCGCTGTGGGGAGTAATACTCATCATGTAGACCTTGCTACAAAAGATGAAGAACTCTGTATGGGACTGAGATGGGTGCACTTGTAATAAGAAACCCTGGACCTATTGAGCGAGTGCCTTAGGTCTGCTTTTGGTTGCTCAGCCAGGAGGTCCAGCCAGCAGAGCACTGGAGGCTGGACATTTGCAGCCCTTCAGGAAACTCCCAGGGCTGAGAACCTATGTCCTGATGACCCACGCTTGCCCCTCAACAGTGGGTTGCTTTCTCATCTCTCCTCTTGTCTGCCTTATAGATTATGGCACAACGAAATCTGCAGTGAATTAAAATCTATCTAACAGAGCTTGGTCTGTAAACAGGGCAGGCTGGGGAGGTCTGGCTGGTCCCCAGAGCATCACATGATATTCAGGTCCAGTTTTAATTATTTTTAATCTGCAAGAGCAAGTGTCTCTAGTTAAACCATGTAAAAAGCCTCTGAATTACGTGTACAAACCAAATAGGTACCAAAAGGAATTCCTGCTGGGCTTTTACACAAAAGCTTTCTGCTGCTCATTGCTAAAAGCGATCATGTCTCCGCCTTTGCAGGACTTGTAACCTCAAAGCTCAAAAAAAAAAAAAAATCTCTTAGTCATAGTTTTGTCCCTGAAAGAGTTCGTTACTGAAATCCAGTATCCTGCTTTTTACCTTTTACCAGCAAAAGTCTGTGATTTCAGACCACAGCTGGTAGCCTCTGTACTTCTCAAGGCTCAGCCCCTTTCTTCTCCTTTCTTTTGTGTACGTGTTTCTTCCAGTTTACCAGCTCCATCAAATAAATAGATGACTGTTATGATTATGCTTCATGCTGAGTTAAATGTTACTAACAGTGTTAAAGGATTGCTATAGAACAAAATGCCCCCTGGGTGAAAATACAGTAGTTAAATGCAGATAATGCGGGTCTCTCCACACAGTCAAAACACAATTTAAAGCAGCCGGGTTTCAGAAGTGCTTTAGTTGGGCAAACATAATGCGTACTTTTGTTATCAAAATATATCTAGATCAATATTGCTCTTTGAAATCACACGGGGTCTCTGCTGGAAGAGGGCTGTAATGAAAATTACTTTGTCTAGGATTTTACATTGGGCTTTGTTTGCTCTCTAACTGAGAGAGGGGTTAGAGAAGTGCTGATGCTGAGGGTACGGGGTTACCTCTGAAAATCCTTCAGCTTTTCTTTGGTGTTTGCTGGCCCAGGGATATAAGGCAATGGAAGTCAGGCATAGCATTTGCTTCAGGTCCTGCTAAGTCTCAAGACCCAGGATTATAAAGTCAAGATGTTACTGACCCCTAAAAGCAGGTTGGTTTTGAAAATAACATTTATTAATTATGATTTTTTTCTCTCCTTGGGATACTTGCACTTGGATTTGTGGTATCACGATATCAACTTTTCAGAAACAAAAAAAATGGAAGTGTTTAATAGTGCTTTAACACTGTAAACTTTCACAATTTTTTTTTTTTGGGGGGAGAAGGGTTTTTCTGACAGATGTGCAGGGTTTGCAAAAATCTAGTAGGAACATGTGGATATTGAAAAAAACCATGCCATTTCCAACTGTGAATGTCCCATCTGCGTTCCTAACACTCCAGACCCTCTGCAGTTTCTTACCTCATCTTAGCCTTGATGTGGCTTTTTATATTATTGCCCCTGCAGGGATGAAAACAAGCCCCACTGGTAAATAACTGCATCTACCACAAAAGTGCAGCTTCTGGACCAACCTCCCCATCTGTACCTCGGGCCAACGGCCAGGTGCTGGGAGATGGGACAGTTCCCCGAAGGACCCTGATGTATTGGTTTTCTGTACACCTGTGCGCAATCGGTTGCAGAATTTCCTTGTCACAGTGATGCAAGTGCACACGTTGTCAAATAATCTGAAGGCTGGATAGTAACTTCCAAACTGCATTTTTAAGGGAAGTGCCTATGTTTTGCAATGCTTGCTAACAAGTTGTAGAGGAGTGGCATGGAAATCAGCATCCCCCTGCCCCCACTGAGCCTAGCAAATGCTATTCAGAGCAGTTTGTTTTAATTTCAGTGGAGAGAATTGCTTCAAAAGCTTATACTCTCTATAGTATTGTGATATGTATGCCCTGAAAGGCATGTCATTTAATCTGTTTTCTTGTTTGTGTACCATTTAATGCAAAAGGAAAAAAAAAGGAAAAAAAGAAACGCGGAGGTTTTCCAGCGTCCTCTCCTTAGCAGCTTTTTGAGGACGGTTGATATGCAAAAGCGAGGGACATGGTATTGACACTGTGGTAGGGATGGCAAAGGGGGGACGTACTTGGGACAAGCAGGGATGAAATGTGAAGGTGAGGAGCCGAGCTCTGCCCGGCTCCACACTGGGAAGGGGAATTTGTGCTGCCACTTAACACAACCAACAAAGGGGTCGAGCTTTCTGGTGTTTCACAAGCACTCCAGCCATTTCAGGGTACGGCAACAACCTTACAGGGAAGTTGCTCTCTGGTATCACTAATAGCAGCAATATGGTTAGAGCTGGGTCTTCTCACACCTAAGTGATGGGCTCAGTCCAAAACCTCAACCAGAAAGTTCCGAAACTCGGAAAATATATGATTTTTTTAGCCCAAACTTTTCAGCGCAGGATTGTTTCTATTCCTAACCTACCTGCAGAATAAATGGCTCAATAAGCCCTTTCTGTACCGCTTAGTGAAAAGAAATCCAGGGCAATTTCTGCCAGAAAGAGAGGGTCATTTGTGGGGGGTGAGGTGCTGGCCTGCAGAAAGCACGGCTTCCTTTCTTGGTTCAGCTGCAGGCTTTCTGCCCGGTGTACGGCCTCTGGCCTCATACTGCACTTCTCCCACAGGCTGAACAGAGTTGGTTGCATTTGCACAGCACTCTGGGGAGCACCCTCAGCCCCTGCATTGAGACACGGCTGCCGAAACATTGCCGAGGTGATGTTTTGGGGTTTAAAATCCCCTTGCTGTCAGGAAGGGCAGCTCAATTTTCCCACCTTTCGTCAGCAAAAAGACAGTGATTCCCAGAACGACTCTGATGGGACCCTGAGCGATTCCCGGTGCCGAGGCAGCCCAGCCTGGGGCAGAGAGGTCCCCTTTCTCGCTGGAGGGCGGTGGGCACAGGCTGCAGTGCAGGCAGCTGCAGGGAAGCCAAATCCCTTGGAAAGCTTCAGAAATACTGTAAGCAACAGACAGGCTTAATTTTCCTCTTTCTTCTCCCTCTGCTTTCCACTAGACTTTTTCCAAAGGCAGAGCGTAAAATTTCATAATTTGGAATGGAATCAAAATTCCATATTGATACCAAGGATGTATCTGATCGCTGTCTCTAGATGCGCTTAATGCCTCCAGTAATCTTTATAGCTAGACGAAGATGAATTAAGTCTGGATGCAAAAAGAAAATACATTAAATAAAGGCTGAGAGAGTTGGGGTTGTTCAGCCTGGAGAAGAGAAGGTTCCAGGGAGACCTTATTGTGGCCTTTCAGTACTTAAAGGGGGCTTATAAGAAAGGTGGGGACAGACTTTTTAGTAGGGCCTGTTGTGACAGGACAAGGGGGAATGGTTTTAAATGATAAGAAGGTAGATTCAGACTAGATATAAGGAAGAAATTTTTTACGCTGAGGGTGGTGAAACACTGGAAGAGGTTGCCCAGAGAGGTGGTGGATGCCCCATCCCTGGAAACATTCAAAGTCAGGCTGGATGAGGCTTTGAGCAACCTGATCTAGTTGAAGATGTCCCTGCTCATTGCAGGGGGGTTGGACTAGATGACCTTTAGAGGTCCCTTCCAACCCAAACTATTCTGTGATTCTATGATTCAGGAAAGAAAATACATTAAAGCCCTGTTGGTGGAGGCATTTTCCCAGGGTGAGATTGGGAGGGTGTGGGGGTGAAGGAAGGTGAAGGGGGAAAGGGCTGTTCTGGACAAGTATTATATGGAAAAGATTTCCCATGCCATCGTTGGTCTCCTCAGCAGCCTGCTCTTTGCCAAGGCGCGACCCAAGCCTCCAGGGCAGGACTAACCTGGGTGAAGCCCAGGGGGTGAGCAGATTCCCCACCACTGGCCTTATCTTCATCCAAACCAAGTGGTTCTACATCTTGCAAAAGCAAAAATGAGATCCCAAACTTCTGCTTACCCCCAGGCTTTTGTGGTAAGTTCGTGGTGGTGCAAGCAGGCACGGGTCCAGGCCCTCAGACATTGCTGGTCATCGTAGGACTTTCCCTCAGGCGCAGAGCAGACACCCTCCCAGGTTTCCTAACACAGGCCATGCATTTGCACCGGGACAACCTGGTGCATTCCCTGCTGTTCCAGACTCCTCAAAGCCCCGTTGTGTCTCAGGCTGCTACTCGCGTGGAAAAAAAGTAATACAATATGACACTCAGCTGGTGTAGATGTTTTTTTGAGGTACTTCAGGTTCAGGAGAAGGGGAGGAAAGAGACTTCTCAGTCTGGACATGGGAGTCCTGGCACCGCTTACCCTGCAGCTACCCAGGGCGGGCACAGACCCTGCCCTTTCCCCAGGAAGGAGATTTTTTTTTGTGAGGTTTCTCCAAGGCTGTGCAACCTCTCTGCTCTTACGGCCCATGGTGGCTTTGCAGGGGGCAAAGACAAAGGGCTTCGCCTCCCTCCCGCAGCCCTGGAGCTGCGTCTGGCTCCCCATGGGACAGGAGCACTTCTCAGCCCATCCCGGCACCCCACCCTCTGGCAAGAGGAACTCCTGGCTGTATTGTGTCACCAGCATACTGTAAAAAAAAAAGCAAAAAGCAGTGTTTCCTACAAATTTCCCCAGCTGCATGACGTATTTGTGATCAAAATACTCGAGGCAGTGTTTTCAGAGCTTCCAGTAAGGGCATGGGCTAATTAAAGGATTTTTCTTGGCACAGAGGTCCCTCCTCTGGCGGTGGCTGAAGGAAATAGGACAAACCCATACATCAGGGGTGGCAGCGCTTCAGCTCGAGCCTCCTAAATCCTTTATCGGTTGTCACTCAGATGATCCACCTGCCACAAGTGACCATACTCTGAAAAACCCTTCTTGTCAAAATTGCTGATAGCAAAATACCTCTTTAATCTACTCGGCATGAGGTGATGCTGGCCTTCATCATGCTGCCAGGGCATCCCCAAATAGTGAGGTGCCCAGGAGGATGTGAGATGCATAAGAGTAATGGCAGTTCTGGTGAGGGAATGCAAAAATGATTCTAAATTTTAGTAAAGACTTCCCTAGAGATGCAGAGTGCTGCCCAGAGGGATGGGAATTTCCCTGTGGAACAAGGCTTGGACTACAGCTTCCTACCGTGAGAGGAGAGAATAAAACAGGGCCCTAATTTTTTGAGAGCATGAGGAAGGACCCACTCATAAGGCAGAGGTTTTCCTTCAATAACTGAGTCTGAGAACAGACCCAAAACAAAATAAAAAAGGGAAAAAGAAGGGAGTGGCCAGGCTTAAAAGCAATATTTGGGGTAGGCTGCTTTGCAGTCACGCACAGCCATGTTCTGGGTTTTTGATCTACATCCCGGGTGTTTTATGGCTCGTAACTCTAGAAGTACCTCCGCTAGTAAATAATAATAATAAAAAAACCTGCGCGGAAATCAGCTAGCACCTTCCCAAATCAGTACAGCTGACAGCAATCAAATTATGGGAAAGAGAAAGTACTCGATTGTGCCTTAATTACTTTTTGATATTTTTTAGGGAAACACTTTAAAAACTTGATGGTCTTTTACTGAGTAGATGAATAAATAAAAAAGAAACCTGGCTTGTTCCTAGACAAACAGGCTACATTCCCGAATTAACCAACACACTCGAGGAGAAGCAAATTAAAGTGCTGGTAGTTTAATAACAAAAGTCAGATGACTTTTTATGATTTGTGAAAGAAAATTGTGGAGTGCCCCCAAGCAAAGGCAGCCTGTGGAGTAACAGGAAAACGAAGGGTCCAGCTTTTCCCAGCTGGCTTTAGCCTTAGCTGTGTCATTTGAGAAACGTCCCTTCTCAGGTTGGTGGAAAGAGATGGATGGTTGTGGAAACAAGGTGAAAACAGGGGTGTAAAAAGAGGTGGGGTGAGTGTCTCCACATACAGATACAGAGGGTGGATGCTGAGCGTAAAAACTTCAATTTTAGGGTAGTCTCAGTCTGTGTGTCTAGTCCAGCCTTTCTTTTTTTCATTTGTGCCAAATCCCAAGACGATGGTGAGCGGCGGGTCCAGGATCTGCTTTGATACCAAACTTGTCACCTTCTCGGAGCAAGCACTTGTGGAAGAAACAAGAAGGGGCCAGCAGCGGGTGCTTGCCGGGGAGGAACTTCTGGCTGCAGAGGTGGTTGGGTCTTTTTGGCGGTGGGGTGGGAGGTGGCACGAGAGCCGGGAGAGCTTCTCTGTGCCCACTGGGTTTCATTTCACAGTTTGAATGGGAGTTGTCAGTTGATTTTCCTCCCAGGCCAGTGGCTGGGAGGAAAGCAGGGAGCCTCTGTCCTGGTAGTCTGATAAATGATCAATTCAGCCTGTAATTCTTACACGGCCCTTGAGGCAATTTGCTCCGGCCTGCGAATACAAGATACAGCCACGCTTGGTGCCAAAATGAGATGTCAAGTTGCTCTGCCCTTCTGAGTGAGATGAGAAATATGCCTCGGACATTATCACATTCATCTTGGAGGCCTGCCTGGAAATCCCTCGGGTTTTCTTATGAGGCAATAAACCTGACGGCTGTGCACTGAGCAGGCTCTCAAACACAGGCATGCCCAGCTCCTCTGCATGTACGCTGGGCTTTTATCTGCGCACCAGGAATTTGCATGGGGAAGCTGGCAGCTGCCTCCGCACAGGTGACCTCCTGTCCCTGCCAGCAGCCCGCCGAGCCCACGGCAGCATCTGTGGCACAAGCACATCTTGTGCCCCGCCAGGTCCTGCTGCATCCCATGGCAACCTGCAGCATCCTGCAGCATCCTGCTGCATCCCGCCACATCCCTCTGCATCCCACTGCCCTGTCACCGAAGGAGAGCTCATTTACATTTTCCAGCTGTGCTGGTCCAGGCTGCCTTCCTGACCAGCCTTCCCTGGCTCGTATAGAGATGGCACCTAAATGTAAGCAGTGTGGTTATTCGGTTTATGCCCTTTGATTGAATATAGGTCACTGAGGTAATTTAGGCCAGGGAGGTAGTTTGCTCCCCAGCCAGTCTATAAACGCATCTCCATTTTGGTTGCAAGGGACTGGAGAGAGGGATGCTGAATGCCAACATTTATGCAGCCACACGTCTTACTGAGGAGAGGAAAAGAAAGAAAACAACTTACTAAAACTGAGCAGCACCGTGGCAGGCAGAACAAGCTGCCGCTGTCACCACCCATGCAGCTATGTCTGCAGCCTGGCGGGGCTTCGGGGATGGGCCAGGTGGGACCCCATGGCAGCCCTGCACTGACGGACACCCCCTCCTCCGGCTGCACCCCACGCCGTGGCACGGGCAACATGTCATGCAGTTGCCACGTTTCCTCACTCTGCTCACACAAAACCACTTCATCGGCCAGGCTGCTTTTCCTGCCAGGCTTGCAGCTCTGTGTTAGACTGGGTGGTTCATCTTTTATTAGTTAATTAAGCTGGCCCCAGTCTGTGGTTTTGTCGCCATGACCTGTTACAGTGACCGCTTGGTCCTTGAGTCTGTGGTTTCACCCATCTGCTCCCATCCTGGAGCTCCCAGGGTGAACACCTCTGAAGTACGGAATAGCTTAACTTCTGATCAATTTTATTTCAATCTCTCAGTAGGCATGCACACACCAACACATACACAGGCATCTTTTTATTTTTTAACACTAGAAACAAAACTAATTCTCCCCACTACTATTCTTTCTTTGCTGGCTTATGCGTTGTTTCTTTATTGGCTCTAAAGCCCAGCTGCTTACCCTGCACTGCCTGGAAAAGCTCTAGAAAAGACCAGCCCCGCATGGGAAACTGTTAATCACAGGAGGGAGGGAGCAGACAAGTTTGCCTTGTTCGATGGTTTGTTTTGGAGGTTTGTCACAGCCTGACACACTCGAGACCCTTTGGGGTGGGGACACTTTTCCCAGAAACCCACTCCCTTGAAAACTGGGGGGAAAAGGTTGTAATTAGGTATAGGGTTAGCTAGCAGTGTGCATGCTTTTTTGGGAGGCATGAAAAACAATTTTCAATATGGCAGGGGCATTTTTCCAGATTAACGGTGGTTTAAAAATATCCTGACCTTTTAAAACATCTTCATAAACCTGTCTCAAATGGGTTTCTTAAGGATAAGCCTCACACAAATCTGAAGCAAATATAATTGAAAATATTCCAGATTTTCGTTCATACTTTTTTTTTCAGTTTTGCAAGGAGCAAAATGTGGTTCTCCCACTTGGAGACTGTTGAAGCTGAACTTTCATCTCAAGGCACCTTGTTAAAGGTTTAAAATCTCCTCGTTTTCAAACAGTGTGCCCTGGCAGCCAAGAGGGCAAACCGCATCCGGGGGTGCATCAAACACAGCATAACCAGCCAGTCAAGAGAAGTGATTATCCCGATGTATTCAGCGCTGGTGCAGCCTCACCTTGAGTACTGTGTGCAGTTCTGGGCCCCACCGTTGAAGAAGGATGTTAAAGGTCCTTGAATGTGTCCAGAGGAGGGCAACAAAGCTGGTGAAAGGGCTGGAAGGCATGTCCTGTGAGGAGCGGCTAAGGACTTTGGGCTTGTCTACTTTGGAGAAAAGGAGGCTGAGGGGCGACCTCATTGCTCTCTACAGCTTCCTGAGGAGGGGAAGTGGAGAGGGAGGTGCTGATCTCTTCCCCCTGGTGCCCAGTGACAGGATGCGTGGGAATGGTTCAAAGCTGCACCAGGGGAGGTTCAGACTGGACATGAGGAGGCATTTCTTTACCGAGAGGGTGGTCAGACACTGGAACAGGCTTCCTAGAGAGGTGGTCGATGCCCCGAGCCTGTCAGTGTTTAAGAGGCATTGGGACAATGCCCTTAATAACATGCTTTAGCTTGGTCAGCCCTGAATTGGTCAGGCAGCTGGACTAGATGATCGTTGTAGGTCCCTTCCCACTGAAATTTCAATCTATTCTATTCTATTCTATTCTAAATGAATAAATGATCTATTTTTGTTTTTAGTTAACTACTTTTTTCCCCTGTGCAGAAGCACTTTCTGTTCGTAGCCAGCCTTGATAACAAGTGGCTAAAAATGAAGGCCAGCGCCGGCAAGTGGAGGCAATTTCAAGCATTGGCTGCATTCCTGGCCCTGCTCATGCCGTAGCGATTGCTCCATGGCCCTGGGCACCCTGTGGCCGCTACAGTACAAAATACCAAAGCGTGTATATGAAGATGTACAGTTGTCAGTGCATGGCCAAGTGGTTATGAAGAGGAAAGCGGCTCCAATGCTGACATCCAGCATCCCAATGCTACCAGTGGGATGGAGGCTGATGAAAGGCATTTAAAGTAATTTTCTTTTTTTTTTTTCCTTATTTTCTTCTTTTCTATCCCATTTCCTGCACCCCCTCAGCTATTTCTCTGGAGTCAGTCATGGGGCAATAGACAAGTAAAGGCTTGCAGAGTTAAAACACAACGGGCTTCTTTAAGCTGGGGCAATAGAGGGATATGAGGGCTTTGTTGGACTTCAAGTAGTTGATTAAAAAAAATGCTTTAAATTATTTAAAAAAAAAAAAAAACCGTCCACACTGTGGTAATAGAGCCGCTTATATTTCTCCTCATTTTTTTTTCTTGCTCCCAACAAACAACAGAAAATGTAAATTGCTTCTCTCTTCAGACAACACTAGATTACCTCTAAGAATTGTTCAAGACCCTATTATTTAAACCTGAAGAAGTCTGCATGCTTCCTTCCGCTTGCTTTGAAAAATAAAAGTTTTCTCCTCTTCAAAAAACAGTCAGTGGTCTCCAATGGCTCCTGAGAGCAGAGCAGAGATGCCCCTGGCCTTGCCTGTTGGCAGCAGTGACCTCTGGGCCTCGCTGGAGATGCCGACTGCGGATCCATCCTTGCTGTGCGGTGGAGGATGATGAGCTGAATAGCTGTCCCCAGCACAGAGCTGCCGGGCAGGAGAAACCCTGCACTCAGAGAGCAGTGGTGGAAGCGGGAAGGGGACAGTTTGAATTTTAATTTTTTTTTAAGCAGCATTTCTCTCCACCCTGTGGTGCCAGGGGATGGAAAATACTGGTGGTGCACCTATGCCTGTAAAATTAATTATGTGGTAAAGCACCTCCTGGCACGCACCGCCTTAGGAGGACCACAATGTCCCAGAGCTGTGTCCTGTCAGCCGCCCTTCCTCTTACAAAAATGTGATATTCTGTATTTTATTTTTATAATGGTCCTCTGGGACAAAGAATGAACCCTGGCTGCAGTACGTGAGAGGAAACTGTGGTAGTGCTATGCAAAGAACTAAAATTGGCTGGAGCAAGATCCCAGTGAATGGTTATATCAGACTCAGTGGGGACCAGGGAGCTGGGGGGCAGAGGAGGGTCCATGGGTGCTTGTATGGAAATGTGTACAGAAATGTGTTTCCTCCACTTGCACTGTCACCCCTGAAGGGGGATGCGCAGGGGCTGGAGGTGCCCTGTGCAATGGGGAAGGTGCAGATTTGCCAGAGGCTGGGAGAGCGCTGGGACCTCCCCGTCGCCCCTTTTCCACAGGGCAGAGGTGTCCACTGAAACCTCTCAGTATTTGATGTGTCCCCAAAACCTCGTGGTAGGAAACACTGCTTGACTTCGGGTGAGCATGAGCCATCCGGCAAGGTGGTCGCCGGTGGGCTCAACAGCAGCCAAATGAATGCAAGAAAAGCACACAGGGTATTGCTTTAGAAAAGCTGGCATCTCTCTTTCTCTCTTTAGCACCGAATAATCCAAGAGCCTGGCTTCCTTGCGCCGTGGGCCTTGGGCTGCTGCTTAAAGCAACACTCAATGGACAGAAAATGCTGCCGCCTGGATTTGAGGGTTGCACACACCACCAGTACAATCAGATATCAATGAATTAATTCACTTTTAAGCTTCAGAATTCAGACAACTTCAGATGAACTGCAGCTCTCAGTACCTTCGTTGACCATGATCACTTCCACAGGCACCCAGGAGAGAGGAGCCTTTGCCTGCAATGCCTCCTGTGGTGTCATCGTTTGCCCTTGGTTTCCAGATGACGCCAACCCATACTTTCTATTTCCATCATCTTACGTGGAGCTGAAGATTGAATCTCTTTCAGCTATAAAGGTTTTACTGGGTTCTTGGGGGTTTAGCAAAACAAACCAGCTACAAAGTTAATTGTGTCCGCAAAATGATAGGGACTTTACAAACAGCAAACAGCCAGCCCACTTGGGATAAAATTGGTTCATGCAGCTCTAACAGTACACATGGCTGATTGAAAGAGTTTGTTGGAAATACAGGTTTTTAGTAAATATAACCCCCACATTTTCATCAGGAATTTGATTTAAAAAAAAAAAAAGAGCTTTGCATTTTCAGGTTTTTACGGTGAAAAGCTCAATATCCCCCTTCTCGATCCCAAGTTTTGGAGCATTTGCCTGTAAAGAACAGGACAAGAGCAGCGTCAGCTGTCGCTGAACCCCCTTCAGCGGGCAGCTGTGCAGGATGAGAAGGACATATCCACCAAGATGCTACTTGAACCAGAGGTGTCTCTGCTGTTTTCATTAACGAAAGGGCCCTGGAGGCCACACTCGTCTTTTGTTTCCAGGCATGTAAATGGTGAGCAATATCTCTGTCGTGGTTTGGATTTCTGAAGGTCCAAGTGGCTCTTTGTGGCCTCCACGTTTTGGGGAGGAAAGCGGGGAAGGGCCAAAGGGCAGGAACTGCCCCCACGCAAGCCTGGCCGCAAGGATGGTTCGGTGCCTTCATGCATGTAAAACGGGCCATCTGAGAATAAACTGGAGACTTTAAGACCTACAGCTTTTGGAAAACGTGATGAACAAGCACAAGCTATAATATACCACTGGGAATTTCAGGCCAGGAGCTACTAACCTTAGCTACAGCAGTGCAGTGTTGGGTTTTAGCACCCAAAGGGCTGCGGGGCCGCAGTGAGAGGCCCCTTGCTCCAGTTCTGAGTCAACACTCAACTCCCCTTAACGGGGGAGGTCCCAGACGACTGGAGGCTTGCCAATGTGACACCCATCTACAAGAAGGGCCGGAGGGAGGATCCGGGGAACTACAGGCCTGTCAGCCTGACCTCGGTGCCGGGGAAGATGATGGAGCGGTTCATCTTGAGGGTGCTCACAAGGCATGAGCGGGACAACCAGGGGATCAGGCCCAGCCAGCACGGGTTCATGAGAGGCAGGTCCTGCTTGACCAGCCTGATCTCCTTCTATGACCAGGTGACCCGCCTAGTGGGTGAGGGAAAGGCTGTGGATGTGGTCTACCTGGACTTCAGCAAGGCCTTTGGCACCGTCTCCCACAGCATTCTCCTAGAGAAGCTGGCGGCTCACGGCTTAGATGGGTGTACTCTGCGCTGGGTCAAAAACTGGCTGGACGGCCGGGCCCAGAGAGTTGTGGTGAATGGATTTTCATCCAGTTGGCGGCCGGTCACGAGCGGTATTCCCCAGGGCTCAGTTTTGGGGCCGGTCTTGTTCAGTATCTTTATTGATGATCTGGATGAGGGGATTGAGTGCACCCTCAGTAAGTTTGCAGATGACACCAAGTTGGGCGGGAGTGTTGATCTGCTCAAGGGTAGGAAGGCTCTGCAGAGGGACCTGGACAGGCTGGATCGATGGGCCGAGGCCAACTGTATGAGATTCAACAAGGCCAAGCGCCGGGTCCTGCCCTTCGGCCACAACAACCCCATGCAGCGCTACAGGCTTGGGGAAGAGTGGCTGGAAAGCTGCCTGTCGGAAAAGGACCTGGGGGTGCTGGTCGACAGCCGGCTGAACATGAGCCGGCAGTGTGCCCAGGCAGCCAAGAAGGCCAATGGCATCCTGGCCTGTATCAGAAATAGTGTGGCCAGCAGGAGCAGGGAAGTGATCGTGCCCCTGTACTCGGCCCTGGTGAGGCCGCACCTCGAATACTGTGTTCAGTTTTGGGCCCCTCACTACAAGAAGGACGTTGAGGTGCTGGAGCGTGTCCAGAGAAGGGCAACGAGGCTGGTGAGGGGTCTGGAGAACAAGTCTTATGAGGAGCGGCTGAGGGAACTGGGGTTGTTTAGCCTGCAGAAAAGGAGGCTGAGGGGAGACCTCATCGCTCTCTACAACTCCCTGAAAGGAGGTTGTAGCGAGGTGGATGTCGGTCTCTTCTCCCAAGTAACAAGCGATAGGACGAGAGGAAATGGCCTCAAGTTGCGCCAGGGGAGGTTTAGATTGGACGTGAGGAAAAATGTCTTTACTGAAAGAGTGGTTAAACATTGGAACAGGCTGCCCAGGGAAGTGGTTGAGTCCCCATCCCTGGAAATATTTAAGAGACGTGTAGATGAGGCGCTTAGGGACATGGTTTAGTGGGCATGGTGGGGTTGGGTGGACGGTTGGACTCGATGATCTTAGAGGTCTCTTCCAACCTTAATGATTCTAGGATTCTATGAACACTGTGTCTGGAAACCCGCAGCCTGCCCTGGCTTGGGGCAACTGCCCAGATAATAAACAAGAGTTAAAGTCCCAGGACATCTCCCTGCAGAGGGAAGCAGGCACTCCACCTGGTCTGAGCAACTTTTATTCGTCTGGTGCCAGCTCTTCATTGACACCTTTTCTAGTCTCTCAAAAGGCTCTTTCAAGTGTTTTGTCTTCACTAAGAGACGATTTCCATGCATGCGCTATATGTGCTGCAGCAGTACCAATGACCACGCTAAATGTTGACGTCTTTAATCCACTTTTAACAAGGTTCTTGTTTAGTCACACCTCTCAGGAGGCTACATGGCAAGCAGGCATTGTGTAAGACAAACTGATGAAACAGGACTTTGAGGGCTGACCTAGCTAAAGTCCTTCCAGCAGCAGAGCCGGCTGCAGCACCTGGCTGTCTTTGCCTGCCCTGGCTAGGATGTGCTAAACCTCCTCTTGGAAGGATCTGTGTCGTGCTGGACTTCGTGTATCAAGGGAGGCATTATTGCACAGAGCAAACATCCATACTTAAAACCATGTGGAAGCTGCTGCTAAAAACACAGATAATTCCTCATATAGAAAAACCTTCCTTAAAAGTTAGTCCTTTCTTTTAACTGCTCTTTTTCCATGTAACTAAAACACAATTCTCGTGGCACAGTTACCGTTTTCATCAGTGGCTTCTAATTCTGGATCTTGGGATTTGGGGGTGGCTAGCCCCCCAGGAAACCCCAGGAAATTTTGCAGACATATAGCACCAGAGACCCCTCTGAATGTGTGATGCACTACAGGGTTTCACAGTCCAGGACAGCTGGAAAACACTCGCCTCGATCTGGGTGTCCAGAACTAGAGACATTTGTAAGTCTTTCCCCATTATGAACCTAAGTCAGGGTGAAAGTATTTTGCTGTTGGTTTTTTTAAGTGAAGATACATGGGCTGTGGCCATGCAGCATCTCCTCCTTCAGCGTGAAGGAGACGCAGTGAGTGGTGCACGCAGTGACTGCTGGAGCTATTGCTAAAAGCGAAGACGCCTGTCACTCCCAGCACTGTGGTCCCAGGCGCAGGTGCTTCAAGGGGCCTCTCCTGATGGCAGCAGAGGACTTCCCATAGCATCTTTGACAGCAGGAAGCGCAGTCGTCCCAGAAGCTTTCTGATGGCCAGGATTACTATTGGAAAGCATGGGAGAAAAACCAGACATTTATGCAATGGCACAGGAGATTCCTGATGGAGCAGGAAGGATTTCCCCACCATGTTATCTGCTGCTTCTCTTCCAGGTCACTAACCACCTAAAGTTGTCCTGGACACTGCGAACAAATGTGTGGTCTCAGTCTAGTGAGCAGTGGAGGGCTGCTCGCGTCCTGCATGCGTGGGAGGACACCAGGGCCCCCCTTGTTCTGGCTCCCGCCCTGGTTTTCAACACAGGGAGGATCCCTGGAACTGGTACTGGGACCTGCCCTGGTCACAGGTACTGACTAGGGAGCACTCCTGACCGGGGCACAGCCAGCATGTTCCTGTTTGCAAAGCAAACACAGACCTACCTCCATGTGAGTCAGTACAGCTGCATTGCTTGACATCAGCCAGGTGCCCGACCCCATTATCTGTGCTCAGCTGCAGACAACGAGCCAAATTCACTCGTGGTGTAGCTCTAGTGAAGTTTAAGGTCGGTACGACTAAGCCCGCCAGCGGGTGGAGAGGAGATGAGCAGAACCACTTTGCAAAAACAATGCGGCTGGAAAACTCTGAAGGTCCCCTCCTCCCTCTACCTACCTTGGGACTTCTGAATAGTGTCTAGCAGTGCTTTTCCTTCCCAGCTTTGCTACATCTGCATAACCCTCTCTCTCTAGTGGCTTCCGCGGTGTCTTTTACACGTATCTGCTACTGCTCCGTCACAGCGCATGGCCTGTTGTATCAGCATGATTTTTCTGAACTGCCACGTGCACTCAGTTACAAAACCCACTGCTGAATTTGACGCTGGAAGAGTTTGAATCAAGAACTAGCTGCTGCAAAAACTTGAGGCTTTTTTTTTTTTTTTAGTTTTAGATTTTATGATTAGGGCAGGAATTGTCACTCCCAGATGATTCAACCACACGCAGTTCTGATGGAGTTTATTTTAAGCTTAACATCTCCACGTACTGCAACCAGTATTTGTGCAAAACCATTTGAGGTAGCACCTGTAATGGATAAACCTCCCCAAATCCTCCTGCCGTATGTGGATCAGGTGATCAGCCTGATCAGATTTGGGATGTATAAGCCTGAAGTGGAGCCAAAGATGAGCATGACACTAGAAAACTGGGCCAAGATGTAACGAAGCGGGACTCATTAATTAAGCGGGTAGAGCCTGCAGGAGAAGCACTGGGAGCAAGCACAGACTGCGTCCCTAAGCAGAATCGGGTATGAATAAATGACAAGTCAAGGTTCATTGCAGGGTAGAAAGTCCTATCATGGAACCAAGAGCAGTCTCTGACTGAATAATCAGAATCGGGTATGAATAAATGACAAGTCAAGGTTCATGGAACCAAGAGCAGTCTCTGGCTGAATAATTTGAAAGGGTCTGAGGAAATGTTACTAGCTGAAGGATGAGCTCTCCCCACCAATGAAGCACTTAAATCAATACAGGGTGTCACTGGATTTGGCCACAGTGAGAAGTCAGCACTGTCATCAGCTTTCCAGTGTATGAAAAGCATAAAAGATCATTTAATGGCCATCAGGGGGTAGGGCTGCAGGTTCCACAGCCGCCGCAGGAGGATGGCAAACAGATGCATGACTGTCTGGGCGCACAGAGCAGTGATGTATAGCTGGAAAATCTTGGAAGAAATACCGGAGTGTTGTTTTGTTTCCGTTTTGACATTTGTATGCTCAGTTCCAGTGCACTGGCATATGTGGGAGATATAATTTCTGAGATTAGAGTGCTAACCCGATAGAAGAGTTCTGGTTGTTTCTCAAAGACCTTTACACATCCAAGAGAAATTTATAAAATGGATAAATCACTGGGAAGTTAGTTCACATAAATAATAGTAAGAAATATGGGACGCTGTGATGCTTAATTCACAACTCTCTTCTTCTCAGTCATTAATTTCAGCCAGACTGTTTCAGCCAGCAATGTCGAGCAGATGTAGAAGTGCTTGCAGAGTTCTGTGCAAATATTTGAAAGAGTGTACAGGGGGCTGTTGTTGGTAATACACTGAAAGCGGGCATTGTTTTAATTGCCTTGTGGAATCTTCTAATAAACTGTTGCACGCTTTCTGAGGATTGGCCTCATGAATTTAAAGCTTTGTTTTGTCTGATATGACAACTGCTCAACTGCACCGACAGGAATAAATTTTAGAAGTTTATTTCTATTTTATTGTATACAGCTTCAAAAAGCCATTAGTATTTGTTTAGTTAAAATGTTTCAAATATTAATAGCAGCTTCAAAATGTTGACAAGCCCTAAAGCCCAGCAAGTAACATGCTTTGATGTGCTTGTCTTCTGGCAGCTGAAGAGACAACTTCTGATTTGAAATGAAAAGAATTAGTTTGATTAATATTCTCTTTCAAAATGTGAAATCTGTTTGGTTCTTTTTCTCCAAACTGGTTTAAATTACATTTTATGTATATTATTTTACAATTTATTTCCCAAAAGAAAATGGAGACCTCTTGCTTACTGACATCCTACTGACCTGGTTCTGTGCCTCTAGGTATCTCACTGTGTAGTTTTGGCACATGGAGGCCTCCGCGTGGCACATCTTCCCATCTATCTGTAAGCACGCAAGCACTCCTGCTGAGATCACTGCACCATTAAGGTCAGCGGGATTATTCAGTTTATTTAAGACTAAACTCACACGTGTTTGCAGGACTGCTGCCATAGTAAGATATTTTAACTTTTAGCATGAAGGGAGCATTTACACTTTACGAATTTCAAAATGTATCTCTAAGGATTTTTTTTTGCAACAAAATACAGCAGTTACTGAGGCCTGACTCCCAGCTGGGGTAAGTCAGCTTGCAGAAATCGAAGGGGCTACGATGGTTGTAGCAGCTGAGGATCTAGATCTACGGTTTCCCTAAATATATGACACAGATGTACTACTCTCGCACTCACAGTGGCAATTTAACGCAACTATCTGGCAGTGCATGAGCATCTCTCGGTCCCAAAGGAACCGTTTTATCCCTTACCTACAAAAATAGTCTTTGAAACACTGAAAGCACAAGAACTAAACCAAATCTTGTACCACAAAGGCATGTCTAGTGAGGAATTTAGGGTTTTTTTTGATGAGAATATCATCAAATACAGCTCTGAGCCAAAGCCCAGTGATGTTCCAGCCCTTTCTGCTGCCAGCACCAGGCAAGTCCCATGACGGCCTGTGGGACACCAAACGTGCTGTGGAAAGATGCGGAGGAGTCAGTAAGCTCGAGAGACCCTCACCTGCCTGCTGGGACTGCTGCAGTAACCGAGAGAGGACACACACGTGTGACATCCATGGCAAGCTCCTGCTATGACCCCACGGCACTCTTAGACTACTGAATTTAACGTCTTGCAAAACTGATGAACTCTGCCTACCTGGTATCTGGCACTGTCCTTCTGTGAGATCCTGTTTTACAAGCAGAGGAATGTTTCTAACCAGATGGCAATATTTACACATTTCAAAGTGTCATTTGATTCCCTCTCTGAAATTAAAAGACACTGCAGCTCCACACAGGTGAGTTATTTACAATGGCAATCTCTGCACAGTTTGTGTTAAACACAGCCAGCTAACTTTGCAAAGAATTACCTGCAAAGTCATCCCAACAGTTACTGCCAAGACCGAGGAGGCTGGTAGAGCAAGTAGAGATGTCTAAACCTGGACTGTCTCACCCAACTACAGACACTTGCAAAGGAGGTTTCTCCACCTGAGTCCTGCAGGCTCCCTTTCCAGAGAGCGAAGTGCTCCGAGGGCGTGGGACTCTGCCCTGCCTTAGAGGCGTGTGTCAGGACACACACCCCAGTGGCTCCCGGCTCACGTTGGCACCGGCAGCGCAGATACCCACCTACCTTCACAGAAACCAAGTGCCCAATCTTATTGCACCGTTTCTGTTGTAATAATGTAAAGCAGAGAAATGTCATAACATTTTCAGCCAGTAACAAATAAGTCAATAGATGCGGTCTCCTCTGCTAAGATCTACATACATAAACCCATGTTCCCCGTTAACTAGAGGCTAAAAAGAAGTTGTGCTTCAGGTACATTTTTTAATCAATCGTATGGCTTAAAGCTGTTCACAGGAGACTGAAAATCCTGTGAGTCCCTTAGCATCTTTGCCCTGTCCCTAGTCAATTCTAATCCCAAAATGTAGTTTAGCTGCGTGTGGATGTGTCATGTTTCATGAGGGTAACGTATTTACAGGCTGACAGCTCTTATTTTGATTGCTTACGTCCCTTCCTTTCATTGGCATTTTACAGCTTCATATTACCAATTCCGCCTTTGGGGAAGAGGCCAGTGGATAAATCTTTGAAAAAAAATATCCTGAGCGGATTAGCAAGTGACACATGGTAGGCACTGTGGCTTAATGGGTTGAGGCAATCCATGCGGGAGCCAGGTCACCTGGCACAGAGCGTGGCACGAACAAGTTCTGGCCTTACACAACTGATGGCAAGCAAGGCAAAGGCCATCTGAAAACCCGCGGCGAGGAAAGGAAGAAGTGCAGCAGCTAATTCACACATGGTCATAGTGACTAGCTATGAAAAAACCAAGCAGCCCTCCAAGGCTAACCCCGCCTGGGATCCGTCAGGCCGGCACAGCGCAGCCACACACCCATGTACCAGTGGCAGTTTGTGATGTGCAACCACGTAAGGTCGGCTCAGGCATAACCTCAGAAAGCAGTGCAGCTCCCTACCTTCGGCACTGGAGCTAGCCTGTCTTAGACCAGGCTCAAGTACCTCTGCATAGCACTGCACCCTCGCAGCTGGTCATGCCCCTTCCTGATCACCAAGGACTTGATTTAACCTGGCTGAAACAGTGAAGGTGCCTGACAAAACTCCACCTCCGTTAGCAAGCAGGACTGACTTCTTCAGCAAAACCAGCCTACTCGTGGTAGTGCTCCAGCACAGAAGATCACAGACCCTCCCAGGTCAAACTCTACGGCGGACACAATGCACCAGCTCCTTGCCACCAAATCGTTCTTCACAAACAAGCAGCAGCTTTTCTTCAGAAGTTGAACAGCCTGATACGAGGCCGTGACCGGCCAAATGCTAGCTACTCGGAGTGAAGGGCTGAATTGCTATTAATGCCAGACTGGGAAGTCACTTTGCAATATGGATGGTCATTTATTTATTGTTTTATCATGACACATAAAATGCTATGGCTGCAATATCAAAATATGGTGTCACTTATAAAATACCAGTATTATTAATGCGGTGGTAAGATACTGTTAACATTTACAGAGAGGTGTATAATAATTCAATAGTCTTGCCTAATGGTTTGCTCCAGTGACAAAACACCCTGGCAAGCAGATGATGGATGGAATACAGTGCCTATTCATTATCATGGTTTTTCCTCCTTGATTACTGAATGGCCTATAATGATATCAATAATTGTTGCTGAATCTAATGCTTTTGAATATGGTAGATAGGTCCTTTGCTTTTACAGTATGTGTCAGAATAAGAGAGAAGCATCTGAAAAATAGAGACAGCATTTCCTTACAAAATGAGATGAAAAAATAAAACAATATAAATGGAACTTTCAAGTGTTTCTTTTTATATTTAAAGCTCTTATTTCAATATACTGTATTTAAACATTCTTAAATAATCGTTCTGTACCTTTGATTTTCTGTTTCATCTTTGGAAACAAATAGAGTAATCTCACTATAAATGTGTGCAAATAGAACATATATAAATATATTTAAGGCCCATGTCATAAAAAGGTGGTCTCGGAATTGTCACTTTTACAATGATCAGCTGGGGTCCCTTTCGTTTTGTCCTGCAAGTTATTTGAGCTCTGTTCTTTTAAGCCTTTGAAGTCCACATGCAAAGAAGAGCCAAGCACACACATACTGTCCTGTGTTTCATTTTGTAAACTGCTTGATGACACCTGTAAAACAGTCCCAATGCGACTGAACAGCGGAGTTGATGTGATCCACTTCAACAAACTGAAGTCTGCTTGGTCAACTGCTGAGCTCCACGGGAATGTTGCTCCCACGGGCAATGACTCCATCTCCGAAGTGCTGTGTCTAACTTCATGAAATCCCATGGACCTTTCCAGACTACTTGCTGATGAGCGGAGTTTGTTTTCCCCATACAACACCGCACCCTGGGGAGAGGCAGCCACAGTCTGATCTGTTGTATGTTCTGCCTTTGTGTGCTCTTGGAAAAGTGACTCACTTGTTTGAGGAGATGTTGGCAAAGGTGTGCTTTGGTTATAAGCCTTGTAACAATCACTAGCATTTGAGCCAAGGCTTGGTGAGAAGCTGCCTGCAAAGGGTTGTGTCTGACGTACTGTTTCCTTTACATTCAACTTGGTCAGAAGCTGGGTGCGAATCTCTGGGGATAGTTTACTCAACTGGCGTCCAAGCTGAAGCTGGGTTGGGAATAGTGTTCCCTGAAGGGTTCTGTACAGAAATCTGCAGGAGGAGAACGTGCACGTGAAAAGAACTGAAAGAAGGAAGTACCCAAGATATTATTAAGAGAAAATATCCAAGACAACAGTACAACACAGAAAAATAAGAGAGTTTTATGTGCCTTTCTTATGTTTGACACAAGAAAGCTTGCAGATGAAAAGCTCTGAATGCTGTGCTAATATTTTGATTAATAACAAGCAGTGTAATAAATCTGCGCCTTTAGCCAGTGATCCACCTTGTGATTACACACGCTCTTTCATCTTTCCCAATGAGGAATCAAAGGCAATGGGGATCAGTCTGCAGCGCAGGCCTCCTACATCCGTAAGTAGGCAAGTACGTCCACAACATACTATCAGAATTTCTGTACTGTGCATGTTAGGGGAGGATGGGTCGAATCTGGAAGCATCATGGAAAACCTCACAGGGTAGCAAATCTCTGCATGGCCAGGAGGTTCGACCAACAGTCTACTATTATCCCACTCCTGTGGTCTATGGCCAGGAGCTGTGGTCTGTTCCTGTGGTCAGGAGCACAGAAAAGGTTAGACAACCTGACTTCATATAATCAGCTGCTGAAAAAAACTGACTTGGCTGGTAAGGCAAAAAGAAAGAGAGGGAGTGGAAAAAGAAATGTTTCTTGCCCTCCCAACCATATGCGTAAAGTGCTTTCATATATGAGAAAAGGTATGAGAGAAGATACAATACCTGGGCAGCAATGCAACGACTGGTGAGATAATGCAAGTGAAATAGAACATAGGGTCTCCCATCAGCCTTTCCATAGTCCAGTAGGGATTGGATGGAGGATGGCATACTGGGCAGGAAGCATTGTAAACCAGAGCCACAAAGAAAAATAAAAGGATACTGAAGATGCAAGATGACCAGTGGAGAAAAGTCTAGAACAAAAAACCAACAAAAGAATAATGATTCTTTATATTCTGAGAAATTTGCTGTGATTTTGCATTAATAGTTCTTAATTTCTGGAGCCAAATCCATGCACAGCGGAGTTTAGAGCCTTGTATTTTCAAAAATTCTTATTATAGATACAACACTACAAAGCTGTTCGCAGATCACAGTTTAAAACCTTTTTCACGTTTGCTTAAAACGTTTGCTAAAAATAGAATGTGCTGAGGGGATGAAACGACCATCTTCTGTTTTTGAAGAATGGCACTAAGAAAAGAATTATGTATATGCCAGCGAGTTTCTATGTAGGCTGTGGGTACCTTACCCAAGTTTTGGTTTCTATAGCCAAATGTAGTATGATGGTGAAAAGAGCTATTGTGGTGATGGGAGTTCCCCAGGAGAAGATATCCACCTCCGAATCATAGTAAGTCTGTAAAGAAGGAGACAGAATTTAGCCCAAGCTGTGTTGCCAGTTCTCCTCAAAATGCTTGAAATAGAACGGCTTAAACCAAACACTTACGAAATAGGGGATGAAGAAGCAAACCAGGCTTTGATACATAGCATCAATCATGTTCATCCAAAACATATGTGGTTGGTACTCCTGTGGCACAAAAAAAGTTAAGAAAATCAGAGCCTAATGAACATGCTGTTTGCTGGGACAGGTATTTTGAGGGCGATATTCCAATGGGCACTTTTAAGGGCTTGAGCAAATAGCTTCACAACTTTGCCAATCAGTTAGATACACTGGGGGATGAAGTATGAAGCGTCAACCTGCAAGTCCCTCTGTTCTGGGAGGACACTCTTCTGCTTTTTTTTTTTCCCCTGGCAGAGGGTGTAATTTGAATCTGACATTCAGGCCAGCAAACATTTATGAAGATGCCCAACTTTATGCACTACAGTTAGACCACTGATTTCAGGAGGAGCTCTCTGAGGTGTAAGCACATGGGTAAATGCGCTTTACATCATGTATGTACGAGCACAGAGTGTTTATTCACAAGAGAGAAAACAGAAAAAGCACACATAGTTAGAAAAGATCCACAACAATGACCTTTAGCAAGTGATGCAGCAATGTATGCTATGTTATAAATACATAAATAAACATGTATATATACTCACACACATATATCTCTGTGTCTGGGCACAAAATTGCTTGCTAAGAAACAATATTAAACTCACATTGTGGTTTAAAGAAATATACAATTGCAGGGGTACGGATGGTCATATAAAAGACCTGGATATAAGTAAAAATAGTTCATAAATGACAAAATATTTATTTATTTAATTTTGGGATATAGGCTACATCTGCAACCACTGGGCTCATCAGGACTCTTTACCTCCATGGAGAATACAATTGCAGCCAAAAAATGAGAATTCAGAGACGCTTAGAAACAATTCTGGTGTTCTTTGGCCTACTGAAATAACATGTGGTTAAGCATTGGAACAGCTTGCTCAGAGGGACTGCGGAATCTCCATTCTTGGAGACCTTCAAAACTGGACTAGAAAAAGACCTGAGCAACCTTATCTAGCTTTGAAGCTGTTTTGAGCAGTGGGCTGGATCAGATGGCCTCCAGAGGTCCCTTCCAACCTAAATTATTCTAGAATACTATAGGCTTTGAATCGGTGATATCTTTTTGAAAGAGATCCTACCTGAAGCAGGATTTTTGGCAAGTTTTAGAAATGCGTTTTAGGTAACTATTCAGAGAAAAGTAGATTTCAAACAAACTTATAACGGTCCCTGGGCTTGCCTATGAGAACTATTTGCACTGTCAACCTGGGAGACTTCTCAGTTTGCCAGCTGAAGACAGGCAAACACAACTTCCCAACAAGCTTAAGCCATTACCAGATTTCTATCACCTTAAAAATGTGCAAGAAAGGAAGGTATTAATGTTACAGATCTTTAAAGTGCAATGCACTGGAACAAAAGAAATGTAGAAAATGGAAAACAGCTGGGTGAAAAAGAGTGAATTTGGACTAAAGCACTAGAAAGATGTTACGCTAAAATTCTCCTTTCATCTTTCCAGGACAGTGTCTAGCAATGTCACTGGATGTGTAGGGTACCAAATGCAGGTGTACAGTCAGAGGCAAAAGGCACTCACTGTCTCCTCTCAGAGGGCACAATGTCAGATCCTTTTAAGAAAGGCTTTTGCCTTGGAAGCAATGTCTCAGCATGGATAGTTTTGCCAAGCAGAAAGATTTTCCCACAGTACGCTGTAGCTGTAATTACCAGAAATGGTTTGGCTCGAATCCCTCCTGCAATTCCTTCTATTTTCATTGTACAATTCAAGCAGATGTGGACAAGGTGTTTTCAACAGACATTTCAGCTGAATCTGTCATCTGCTGGTGACTACTTCCCTCAGAGTCTGTGTCTGTTGACCTCCGTGCTTACTCCTAAAGACATCTTTCTCTTCTGACTGTTTGTAAAGTGCTGGGGCCTGAAGTTTTGATTAAGTACTGTGAGGTTATTCTGTGAAAGTCCGCACTAGTCTACAAGGTGTAATCTGCTCTACTTTTGTGGTTATTTGTGAGCCTGGACCACGAGGGAGGTGTTCAGCTTAGGCTGACTTAAAGCATCCAGTTCTCTCCTGTTACATATTTCAAACTATAGCTGTTTTTTTTTTTGTTTGTTTGTTTTAAATGTACTTTTGGCATTTAGATACTTTGACTCAGATGAGAAATATCACAAAATAATAATAGTGACTTCTCAGACTGTTTTTATCAGTCATCCACCCTTTGGGAGCAGCGTTGGTTTTCAGTTGAAACTAAAGACATCTAGGAAAAAAATTACAAAAAGCAAGAAGTTTTTACCTCCATATTCTGGCCGCTTTTATAAAGCTGAGGTACAGCAATTAACACTTCAGCTGGCACATCCTTATCCAGCACGCCAGTAATCAGTTGTGGAAGAGAAGAGAAGAGTAAATTAAAGAAGATGAGATACCACTGATCAACCATTGACGAGCCAGAGAACCCGCAGTAGAACTGGTACCAGAAGAGAAGGGCCACAAACATCTGAAACAGAATGAGAAATGCTGTAAATATGACAAGATAAGCAGGGCCATCATCCCATTGTGTTCTCAAAGCATTCTGATTCCAGTTCGGCAAGGACTTATCTATGAACGCTAAACACGTCAGCAATCCTTCTACGGATACCTAGTTTTTAACTCGCTGTTCCTGATGCCTGGACCACTTAGCTAAGCTACAAACATTTGGCACACCTGCAAGTCTTTGTGCTGCTGGAACCTCAGATCTCAGGTGTCATGGATGACTTCACACAAAATTAACTTTCAGTTCAAGTGAAACTCTGAGGTGCAATTTAACTAACCGTAAAAAGCTCTCCCAACCATCACTGACTTCTAGGTATATGAGTACTGATCTGATAGCACTTAGAATCATAGAATCATAGAACAGTTACACTTACACTTAGATTACTCTTGTAAGAATAAGCATTTCCATAATAATATCCTCTGCTGGCTTGAGATGTTTTGTCCCAGATGTTTGTTTCTGGTCTACAATAGGTAATGCAGAGCTTTTTTGCAAGACCAACATGAGACTAGCAGCAGCAAGGCAGGTGAAACTGTCTAGCAAAGTTGTCTTAAGTATTCTATCTCTGTGCTTTGAAATTCAGCAGATTAGTAGTGCTGTAAAGATTCCTCACTGTCCCTTACTTTTCAGCTGTGTAAAGAAATCAGTTGCATACACAGCTGCAGTGGGATTGTTCATGTAGTTGGGTTGGAATCACTCAAAAAGGGACAAACCACACAACTCATTTCTTCTACAATCTCTGCAGCATGGAGAATCCAGAGGTTTTTAGGGCTCAGGAGAGGTGCTGATCTCACCTGTGAGGGGGAATTTGAGGCCCAGAAAAAGATGGGCGGCTTCCTAGGGAAGGAAATAAATTCCCAGGCTTGGTCCTCCTAAAACTGCAATTTTTATTATTCTTTGTAAAGAGATTAACACTAAACGGAAGGCAACCAGAAAAACTTTGGTAACTGTCCCTCGAGGTTTTTCCCCATTTTAACCATAAAGAAGGGAAACGACATGACCTCTCCTTTCACTTCCTCTTCTTTTTGTATTCAGTAGTCAAAAGCTTTCAGCGAGCTGGAGGATGTTAACCCTTCATCATTTTTAGATATACAGAGGAAAATATAGATCTGTTCTAGCTGTATGCCAAAATGTGGTTGAAATTTAAACATAGGAGAGAAAAAAAAGCTATGGTCTGCTTAGTCAGTGAAAACTGCTATAAGGAGAGTAAGCCTACCTTGTGAAAGAGAAGTGCCACAGAATAAGAGGGTCAGTCCTGCTATACGTAAATATATATATAGATATATTGTATATATATGTTCAGGCAATGTCTGCAAACTATGTTGAAGTGGCTTGTATATCAGCAGCAACATACGTCTCACTGTTTGTGAGCCCATACCATAAACTAACCTATTAAAAGTTAGATAGTAGTATTTTTTTAGGGATCACCTCTAGAAACGTTTCCGTAAATACATTTCAGGAAAAATATCTTCCTCTGGCCAAAACAAGACTGAGTTACCAGAGCTTACCCTCTTCAGTACAGTTGGCTGGGAGATGGCAATTTCATTTCAAAATGGTACAGATTTTGAAATTTATTTCCTTTCCACACCCAAAAAGCAACAAAACTTCCTGAGTCTTTTCTCAAAATGGAATTGCAATAAACATGTGAATTTAGGTACTTTTCTCTCACTCATTTGAAATAAACAAAATCCAGCTAATCCTGGACCTAAGAAATTTTCCTCTCTAAAGCCTTGCTAAAATTAACCTGTCCTGGAAACAGTTTGGCTCTGACAAAAATAGGTAGTTTGATGAAAATACAGTCAGCTGAAAATTTCCCTACCACCTCTAGTATGGGTCTCAGCAGTGCTGTCAAAGAAAGCTGTACAAATAAATGACATTTCAGTAACCAAGCTTAAATCAGATTTTTTCCCCCTGAAATTTCATTTTGGATTAAACAAGTGTTTAATTTAATTTCAAATATAATGTTGCCTCTTGCTTCTGTGCATTGCCCCCCGAAAAAGTCAAAACAAATTTACATAAAAATTGAATCAGATTTTAAATAAAAAAGGTTTCCTTTTTTTCCCCCAGATGAGACTGTTTTATGAATGTGGCCCCAGACAGCATTTCTCAGTGAATGAAGTATATGTCAAAAAATGTCCAGTGCTATCTTGCAGAGATAATGTTTAAAGGGGAAGAAACAGTGCATCCTTGTGCAGGTAGAATTCTGTTTACATGAAATCCCTTTTCATCAAGCTCAGATATTTCCAGTGATGCTATGTTTTAGTTTATATTTTACTTGTATTTTTATTATCTCCACCAAGCCAAGCATCTTCTTGGATAAGTCATCTGAGTTTCCAAATGGCTTTTGCAGAAATTTGGAGTTTAAACTTTGAGTTAGATAGGTTCTAGTGGAGAATGGAAAATTTCGTAATAGGAGCAAATGGGGAAAAAAACACTTGAGGAAACAGAAAACTTGCAGAACAGTTGCAGTGTTCTTGACTCTCTGCGGAGAATCATCCAGAATCGTCTCCTTGCAAAAGGATCCGGTGCTCACATCTTTCATTTTTGAATATTCCTTCCTTAAGGGCAGGCACTGTGTCAGACATATTCATGTCTGTATGCTGGATACCCCACTACAGTTTTAGAGTCAGTAGCAACAAGTATTGCTCAGAAAGCTCTCAAGGCTGCCAAAGCAGAGCCAACACAAAGAGATTTCTTCAGATATATTCTAGCCTTGAGGCAGCAGCTTCTGAAAATGTCTTACTAAAAATGGCATAAGAAATAATACTCGTAATCAAAGGGAGTTGTACCAAAGGAAATGGAAGATTTTACAAGAGCTGAACAAAAATGTAGATGTATAAACAACATCTCTGGCTGCTGATTGCTGGAATGTCTTATGTGTATTACTTCTTTTTTTTTATTTTAATGTAAGATGGCTCTGCATACACTTCTTGGAAGTTCAGATTTGATACTGTCAAGCCAAAGGGTATCTGGGAAACATACAGCACTGGGGGTGGGAGTACAGATGTTCAGGATCATTCAGGATCAAGCCTTAAAACTCAGGCATTTGAACACCAGCACATATTTCACTGTTGTGCTTCAACAGGCGTCTCTCCAGTCCGTGCAGCATTATTTAAATCTGTTTGCTATTTCAGACTCAGGCAGCAGTTCAGACCATCCAAGGTCCTTCTTTCTTTTATGTCTGGAAGGGTGCTTGCATGTAGTTTCTGATCAGACCACAGAAGGTATTTTAATATGCTTGTGTTAACACAAGGACGCTTTAATAATTCTTTAGCTCCCTTAGGTATTCCTATGAAGTTCAAAATTTTGAGCAAATGATGGTCTTCTCCCGATAAAATACCTACCTTCAGATTGAGATCAGATGGGGATTAGTCAGGCCAAGAGGAATTTGCATTAAAAAGTTGCCACTGATTAAAAAAATTGAGGATTAGATTAAATTTGGAAAGTAACTCTTACAAAACTGAGAGCTACTTTTTTTCTGATATTGAGGATAAAATCCAGTCTCCCGCTCACAGTTCACACACTGTCCTCTGAAGCAAACAGAAGTCTGAGAGCTCTGGCTCTCCTCTTTTTCCTGCTTCTTCATATCCCTTGCTCCCAAGGTGATTTGTAGGTGTTGCAAGTGAGCAGATCTGTGTGCCTGCCAGTGACTCCCACCTAGGTGATGGAATTCTTGGTTGTTTTGTTAGGCAGTTTTCAATCAATCATCTTTGTACTCCAAGATCAATGCAAAGGACCTTTGTTAGGGCCAAGGAGTCGAGCTGCTACTGGCTCAGTGCCCACTACTGGACTAACTCCCGTTTCATACACCAGGGAGGAAATGCAGACATGTAGTCTGTTCTTTACCACGGTGTGCTTCCTTTCTAATGAACTCTTTTGGTTAGTTGGGAGTAAGATAAATCAAGAAAAAACCTTCCCAATCTCTACAGAGAGGACTCAAATTATCCCAAGTCCCTAGGGAATATGTACAGTGATTCATAAGCAACGATGAGATAGGGTCAGGAAGAGAAAACACACTCAACTGCTACTTTGGACCAATGCTGGATGGCTTTGGCATTAAAGACTCCTGTGTCTAGCCAGCTAAATTCTGCAAAACTGCTCTATAAAGAAACTTTTCTTAAGCAGTGCTTGTTATTTCTGTTACCTAATTTGCACATTCAGCAGCGCACTGTAGCTGTTATGGAATGGGTCCTGAACTTCTGCAAATGGCAGCCAGCTGTCTTTCAACTCTGCAAATTTCTTTGCAGCTTATTTATAAACCATTTGAAGGCTGACCTAATGCTCACTTAGCACAAAATAAACCCTGGAAACATGTGGTGGCATAAAGCTGCCAAGTCAAATACTTACTGCATTTTTGTAGAAGAAATACAGCACCATGTTGGCAAGTCGGGAATAACACCAGTGGCCATGAACAAGCAAGAGCTTTTCCAAATGCCGGAACCTTGGGATTGCAAAGTCACTTGCCATCACCGCCTTTAATGAAAGAAAAGTTGGAATCATTATTGTAAAGTGTCACTTTCAACACCAACAGTGAATCTAGTCATCTTCTCAACTCATACAGTCAATGGAAATTGTACTGATGAAGAATGGAATCCATTACAGTGCATCTGAAATGCAGCTATTGCTGCATTGATTTGGAAGACCCGTGAGCAAACCCGGCAGCTTGGCAGAACATGCAAGGCGACCCAGTCCTCGCCTAAAGGAGATTACAGTCTACGTTCCAGATGGTGACAAGCAGCAGCAAAAAGCGAGAGGTGGGAGAATGGCTGGCAATTGCAGCTGCATCAGCATGAAGGCTCAAGGCCCATGTGTGAACATCTTGGTGGCTGTAACATCTTTCTCTGTAAAAACTACAGGGTACTTACAGGGCAAAATGAATTTCCAGAGAATAAAATAAGAAAAGCACAATTAAGTGGTGGCATCACAATTACTGTACTTTAAAAGACAAAACAATAAAAATATTAGTTTTAATTACATTTGCAATCCTGGCTTATAAAGTTTACTTGGCTGTCCTGAGATATCAGTATTTTGAGGCATTTTTAAAGTCACACATTTTCTAGAACTGTCTATGAAAAAATCACACTAGATGAAACTGCTCTGGGACTGTGTAGACTGCCAAATCACAGTGACAAAATGAATCACCCAGTTTCTCTCTACTTCTGACTAAAATTCAGGGTAAAATTCTCATCTAGATGAGACCTTCTTTTAAATGATGGTGTTATCACAGTTGTTTCATGATTTTCCTTATCCCTAGGATCACACCAAAATTTCATTTAATATTATTTTACATTTCATTTTCTATTTTGGTATCACCTTTCTCTGACCTCGGTGCCGGGGAAGGTTACGGAGCAGATCATCTTGAGTGCCATCACATGGCACGTACAGGACAACCAGGTGATCAGGCCCAGTCAGCATGGATTTATGAAAGGCAGGTCCTGCTTGACCAACCTCATCTCTTTCTATGACAAGGTGACCTGCTTAGTGGATGAGGGAAAGGCTGTGGATGTTGTCTACCTAGACTTCAGTAAAACCTTTGACACTGTTTCCCGCAGCATTCTCCTGGAGAAACTGGCTGGTCATGGCTTGGACGGGTGCACTCTTCACTGGGTAAAAAACTGGCTGGATGGCCGGGCCCAGAGAGTTGTGGTGAATGGAGTTAAA
>NW_008794169.1:7842-32754 GCF_000699145.1 Aptenodytes forsteri | reverse complement strand
AGTGATAGGACAAGAGGAAATGGCCTCAAGTTGTGCCAGGGGAGGTTTAGATTGGACGTGAGGAAAAATTTCCTTACTGAAGGAGTGGTTAAACATTGGAAGAGGCTGCCCAGGGAAGTGGTTGAGTCCCCATCCCTGGAGGTATTTAAAAGACGTAGATGTGGTGCTTAGGGACATGGTTTGGTGGTGGACTTGGCAGTGCTAGGTTAACGGTTGGTCTTGATGATCTTAAAGGTCTTTTCCAACCTAAATGATTCTATGATTCTCACAGTTCAGCAAAAACATGAGGAAAGGTAAAAACCTCCAGAGGAGCAACGTCTTCCTCACACTCTGCAGGATATATTTTGGCTGTATTTATAAATGAGACACATCTCTCCTTTTAATTTTTCCTAATTCCCTTTCTTGGTAAACCATCAAAAGGGCTCAGTTTTCCCAAGTAAGTGCTTGTAGAAGCTATTAAAATAAACTAAAACAGTATGCAAGAGAAGGTATAATAATGCACTGTAAGTTAAGCAGTAGATGTATATAAGCACTGGGACATTTTTTAATATGTTGACACATCCTGGGATTTCTCAGGTACCGAGATACACTTGTTACAACCTCCCTGCACAGAACAGTCTGATTTGTCTTGCAGACATGCAGCTATCTTGCAGTTTGAGGAGAACGGAGCTGTGCTATGTCTGCTTCCTTGTCCTCCACCCCATCTCAGCCTATTCCAATGTTAAAACAAAACTGTTAGCTTCTTTTCATTTGTGCTTCTAACATAGTACTTCACAACACATTGTGAGAAGTGTCGGCTTTTTTTCTTCTTTATTCCATTTTGATTACAGTGAGGAACATAGTGAGGAAGATAGTGTTATCCAATTACATTTGCATGTTTATTTCGCCTCAAAATATCCCCTTGATTTTCACATTTTTATTTTTTCTTCCAACTTTTTCACAGGAAAAAGTGATTCATACTCCACATGGTTCCACAGAATGTGGAAAGAAAATAAATCAGAGACTATTGCTGTTTTAGACATTTAAATGCTCAACGCCTTCCGAGTACCTGCATGTGTAAGATTCTGACAGTTGTTTATAGTAGAGAGGCCTGCATGGTTCCTTAGGACCTTGCAGTAAAGGAAGGGATCTATAAACATTTTCCACTCTGTTGAACTTCCATTTAGAAAAAATCGGGTAGTTTAATGGGTTAATGACCAAATAGCTTTCAGATTTGAATACACCGCAAAAGCCAGGGGCATTTCAGGACTGGTTATTGTAAGTGTATGACCTCAACTGAAAGTGGCATAATGGGGAGAGGAGTAAAAAAAATGCTACGAGCACTATATGTCTGCATTAGGAAAAAAAGTGATCTGAATTAATACATAGATGATAGGAGCTGGTAAGTTCATAAGAGATGACAAGACCCAAGGAATTTGAGGCAGACTTTTTTGAATTGATAGGCTTGGAGGGGACCTCACAAAAACAGTCTCCTCTTGGCTCTCTGGAGCCTAGACTGCCTGCAGAGTGATACTGCAGAAGTTATGCAAAGCTCTTGGAGTCTGGTGAAGCCTGTGGAACAACAAATACACTTGGTATCAGCTTAATCAGCTCCTTTTCTCCTGCCCTCTCCAGCCATCAAAGTCAGACTCATAGGGTCTATGGCTGGGATGCCATATGCACAATGACTATCTGAATATTTTTGTGGTAGCTTCTTTCCAGTCTAATTTACAGCTGCTAACATGTTTAGAGAAGCATTTTTAATGGATTGCAGGCCTGAAACCTGTCTGTTTGAAGAGTGCTGATGGATGTCCATTTGCCCTGGAGATTACTTTGACTGAACCCACTGGATGACTACAAGAAAGAGAACAAATGTAATAGCTCTGCTGGGTCAGGCTGAAGCCCATCTTCCCTAGTATCCAGCCTCCAACAACGGCCAAGAGACGATGCCTTCGGAAGAGTATATGAATAAGTAAGAAAAACATCTACTGACTTTTCTCCAGAGTACTGTCCTAGCTTCTGGTGATCTGCATGTCAGAAAATGCACAAAGTTGACATCCAAGTTCACAGCTCAGTTAAATTTTTGTTTCATAAATTTGTGCGTTGACCCAAATAAATTACAGCATTCATGAAATCCCATGGAATAAAATTCTATAGCCAGCTTGCGCACTGTGTGAAGGAGGCCCTTCTTCCCTTTTGAGCAAAACATCCAGCCAGTGTCGCAAAAAATGCAATGTGGGTCAGAGGACCTCCACCGGTAACTAAGTTAAGGAGCATGCTCAGGTCCTCAGGATGGAAACACTTCCCATCTTCTCTGAAGAGCACTTTGACATATACTCAGCTACTCTATTTTCTCATGCAGTCAGTCTGCACCCAGCCCAAATACAAGGTAGGTTGTGGAAATGAGGTATCTTCCTCATTCTCAGTGTCTTACTGCCACGTCTGGTGCTAACACTGCCACTGAACTGCACTAGCAGTAGAGGAGGCAGAGGTAATAGGTAATACAGTAGGTTATACATCCTATACATATACATCTTCTCTTCTGGGGATGGGAGAATTGCCTCTTATACAGTGGTAAATACAGTAATCACAGGCTGAACACATCCAAAAGACTACAGGGCAAGTCCCCTTATCTTGCTGTTCCGTGTGGGAGGAAATGGGGAGAAAACCAAGACTTGGAATATTGTGTAGGGAGCAGTGGTTCTGCAAAGGGCTGCAATTTTCTCTTTCTTCACTGTTCTGCTGTCTGAATAGGCTGAGTGAGCGAGATGTGTGGGTGGCTGGGCTAAGGGTCACCACCACACCATGCAAATAAGCTGCATCAGCTGAATGGGCTTGTGCAGCTACTCCACAGGAGAAGTATACCCAAGCAATACAGGAGAGAGAAGAATAAAAGCCAGAATAAGGTGAACATTTATTTCCTAAATAATGCACAGCTGAGCTTTTTTCCTCCTTTAAACCAGTATTTAATAAATGATTTCTTAAAACATATTGCTTAAAGGAATCTGGTAAGTTGAATTTTCTGAGAAGGTAGCATGTTTAAACTCACCACAGATCTGAGAACAAACACAAGCTCAAACTCAAGCTGAAAGCATCCTTACAATGCGCAACTGGCACTCCTGAGCACAACTTGCCACTTCTCCTTTATTTGTGCTGGCTATGCAAAGGCAGCTTTGTCAAGCTGACATATGGGAAGTGCCTATTTCACCCTTTCATGGGAGTGCTTTTCAGTGAACAAGCAACATTACCTGCATGCCTTCTTGACCAGAGATCCCCACGCCAACATCTGCCACTTGGATCATGCTGACATCATTAGCACCATCACCTAAAGATGACAAGATACAGTTTTGTTGTCACTAGTAGACCAGGAACAGTTAGCAGCAGCAAAGCAAAGGAAAACCAGTTGTTACTGAGTGTTGGTTGAGTATAGTAAGGGAGATGTGGGGTAGGAAAGGATCCATCTTTGAAATATAAAGTTCAAAGCTTGGCAAAGCTGCCAAGACATTCTGACCTTTGTAGACTTTTTTTATCATGGAAAAGTAAAAGTAAAACAAATCCCTCTCCTTTTAGTAAGATCTAAAGTCAAGTATCTGGCCTGAACTGCACAAATCCTAAAACACGGAAGGCTGAGAATGAGCTTCTCAATACTTCTGCTTCCTGATTAACTGTCTGCCTGCAATCAAGTGTGACTAAGAATGAAATGTGCAGGGAGGCCTAAAGCCAATGAGAATGTCTACACAGTAAAAAATACAATAAAGTTAAAAAGTAGATGGCGGTTGACCAATCTGAGATTAACACACCCATCACAGGTAGATTTAACTGCAATGGTTGCACAGTCACCATCCCTTGCTCTGCTTCCAATCACGATACCACAAGTGATAGGTGCCATAGAAAGGATACCAGAATGGGACATGTATCTACTTCTTAACCTCTTAAATTTACAGCCAGTGTGTGAGTGGAAAATGAAACTGTATTAGCGGATGACAAGACACTTGGTTTTAAACTTCAGTGGCTGAGGTGTACATTCACATCTCACTCCAGATTCCCTGCTGTTGGCACATACAAGAGTGGTATCTGCTCACCTGACAAAGCTCATATCTTTGTGACTGTGTGACACAACCCCAAGTTAGCTCATGTTGGTTAAAAGGGAGGAGGTATACAGCTAGGCTTTTAAGCCAGAGCAGGAGCTTGAGTTCAACTCACAGGCTCAAGATGCTCAGAAAGAATGAAAACACAAGCTACCCAGCCTCCACTAGTGTTTTTAAGCATTCTGGATAATTCAAGTTAACCAGCCAGACATTTTTGACAACATATGCAAATGATTATGTCCACAGTCAGTCAGCCAAAGATGTAAATTCAGTACGAGGAAGGCATATTTGAGCTAGATATAATGTAGTGAGCATGAGGATTATTATAATCAGCACACATTTGGTGATGTGGATGTCACAGAGTCTGGCAATTATTATATGTACTTAGGGTTTCTCATGGGTAGGTCCAACCCACATGTGTTGCTGCTATGATTAACCAAGACTGGTAGATGAAAGCTAGTGTGTTTGTGACAATATATGCTGCAATCATATCTTCTACGAGCCTAAACTTGAGATAGGGAAAGAAGAGTTGGTTGACTTTTCTTATGTAAAAATCATGGAAACATGGAAGATGCTGCCAGATTTAAAACAGGGTTACTGACAAAATCTCCCCGTTGCCAACGGAGCGATAAGCTTGGAAGAAGTGTAAGCGCTGGCATGATGCCAGTTGTAAATCCATTCTCTATACTGACAAGGCCAACTCATATCCTATGCTGTATGGCTGACTTGTAATGAAAAACGCAGAACCTTGAGTTTAAACGTGATTGGATGAAACAACACTGAGCACAATGTTGTTCTGTGTAATACAGCGATTGCAAAATGGTGTTCTGGACAGCATCAGCTAACCCAATTCTTCACAGCTGTGTTCGGACATGCCAAAACCTCATAGCATACCTGGGTCCCGATTACCTAACTTCTGTAGGAGGAAATCCCAAATAGTACTCCAGAGTTCTATCTTGGTTTTGAATAAATATGTTAGAGTAGATAAGTTAGAGTTGTCCGAGACACTTTCAGACAAAACTGGAAGACTATTTGAGTTGTGAGACAGCTGGAAGGGTCCTATTGCAAGTCAAAAAATGAAAATTCTCAAGGCACAGTATACATCAAGGCAGGCTAGTTTAAACTGAGATATTTACCTATTGCCAAGGTCATTGCTTTGAGTTTGTCTCTGACTAGTTTCACTACCATGCTCTTTTGGAGTGGAGTAGAGCGACAACACAGTACTGAACGGCATCGCTTGGCTAGTGCAAGAAATTTATCTTCTAGTGTAGGTTCCAGGGCATAAGCTAGAGTCCTTCCATCAATCACTAGGCCCAAGCTGGAAAGCACAGGGGAAGAGGGTGGATAGAGAGGGGTGAACCCAACAGTCATGTTTCCAGTAGCTTCGTCTATTGTGTTGTTTGAAAATTTAGACTCTACGCATTGCAGACACTGTTCCAGCAAGATAGCACATGTCTCCTGAAAAAAAATTCAAAATAAATACGCTTGAGAGAAAAGAACATGTATTCAAACGTTTGTGTTTGCTGTATATTTAGGCATAAGGAATACGGGGAATGTGTTATATTTGCTGCACTGTTAGTTTTAATTTCTAATAATCTTTTCTATTCACTCTAAACACACTTCATTCTTGCAGAAGATATGACAGCAATGAGGACTCGAAAGGCTTGAAATCTAATTCCTCTTTAACATGCAGTATTGTATGCTAAACTGATTTCTTTTAGCTCCTTCTCAGAATAAGTGTGCTGGGAAATGATATAATCAGTATCAGTACCAAGTTAAGTATGGTGATGAACACCATGTACACGCCTACAACTCAGATCAAATAGTTATGCATTGTTAAAGGCCAATTAAAGGTTATTTAAGCTGAATTCTCTCTCCTAGCCATACTCAACTAAAAGATGTTATTGAGAATATACGAACATTTAAAATGAAATGCTATTGGTCTTACAGTAAAGTATGACAAAAAAGAAAGATCATGGAAAATCAATTTACCAGTTCAGTTGATACACTCAAGAAGGGAAAATGTTGTTATCTTTTCTTCCTTTTCGAAAGAAATTGGAGCTGGATACTGCTGGCCTACCTCTCCTCTGCTGATCTGAAGTCCAATTTTATCACCCCATTAAAGGACTATAGCACTATCAGTCTGGTTCCTTGTATGTTAGACCGTATCAGTAAACTCTTTGTGACTGTCTGCTTGCAACAAGTTGAGCACAGGAAAGATCAGTAATTCAGAAGAATTAGAAAAGGTCTGTTAGGAAGCAAGGCATTACTGTGGATGTGGTTTTCTGACTCTCAGAGTTAGCATCAAAATTTAAGTATTGCTTCTATCTCCAGAGAAAAAGCCAGCTGAGAAAACATGAATGACTGAGTGATCTAAATACTACATTTCAGTGGTGTAAAATAAAGCACAAATTCTCTATAGGTAATCAGTTGTTTTCTTCCTCAACACATGTTTAATAACAGGTTGTTTTTGGAGACCCATTAGTGCCAATAAGCAAAACAGGGGATGTTTTGAGAATGCATACCAAAGAAAGGCATTTATGCTGCTATGGCATATTTTCATTCATGGTGGAGCCCACTACACACAGTTACATGTCTTCAATCAGTTTATGATACATGACACTATGACTTAGAAGCATGATTCTCTGAAAAGTATTCAAAGACATGTCCTACCTGAAAAATACGGATGAAGCAGGAAAAGAAGGAAAAAAAAAAAGAGGGAAAGGAAAAAAAAGGCCATCAAATTTTTAATTGTACAAGTTGAAAATAAAGCAAAGCTAGTTCACAAGTAAACTTGTGTATTGTCTCTGAAAAAAGACATAAGACATGTCCTACCTGAAAAATACGGATGAAGCAGGAAAAGAAGGAAAAGAGGGAAAGGTCAATCAGTTTATGATACATGACACTATGACTTAGAAGCATGATTCTCTGAAAAGTATTCAAAGACATGTCCTACCTGAAAAATACGGATGAAGCAGGAAAAGAAGGAAAAAAAAAAAGAGGGAAAGGAAAAAAAAGGCCATCAAATTTTTAATTGTACAAGTTGAAAATAAAGCAAAGCTAGTTCACAAGTAAACTTGTGTATTGGATCTGCTTACTGGTGATTCAGCATTCAAAGTGATGATTTCTTCATCGTGATCTAGTAGCTTGCAGGCATATGCAATATTAACAGCTGTTTCTTGCTTGTCTCCAGTAAGAACCCAAATCTGCAACCCAGCTTTGCGCAAGTTTGCAATGGTTTCTGGAACACCATCCTGTAAACGGTCTTCAATGCCAGTTGCACCTAAGCACAGAGAAAAAGCAAAATATTGCACATTAAATAAACACTTAGGGTTCACCTCAAATTGTAAGTTTGGATTTTTCAAAAAAACCAGCCGTCACTTTTATTGGGAAACAGTTAAACTACCAATGGTTGCAAGATTCAGGCAGCTTTTTTTGGGTATTGAGAGAGAGGAGGAGAAAGTAGTTGGGGTAATCAGCTGCACCAACAGTCAACAACAAATCCGGAATTCAAAACTTCAAAAGCAATCTGATGCCACTTCTAGTCTCAGAGGTTCACAAGGCTAATGTATCTTTGCTTACTGTCTCTCTGCTCTGTATCTTCACCATTTCTTCTGAATGTTGCTAGAGAAGATACTGTTGCTTCTAGGAGATCATTTCAGTTCCTAAGGGTCTTAACTGCCTTTCCTCAACTAGAAGAGGCTGGGTCACTAGAGATTTCTCCCTTTTGAAGGGGAATGACAGCAGGACTGCAGCTTGGCAAAGGCACATTAGGCTGCAGACATAAACTTTTTCCTGCCTGTCTGCTGCTCTTTGCTCTTGCAGAAAGACACTGGTTGCCAAATGAGATATAGCAGAGAATAAGTCATAAATCTGTTGGCCATGATGTGAAAGTAAAATGTAGCTTTTTCACGCTTTCAATGTATCTTTCTACCTGTTTATAAGAGACTGAGTATCTTTCCTATGCTTTCATAAATCAATTGAGAGAGACAAGATTTTCAAATACTGTAGCAAAAGCCACTCAGGACCAAGTTCAGTGTCACCACTGACACATCAGTGCTCCACTGAGTTTCAGAGAGGCTTCAATGTGAGGAAATGTAAGCTCTCACTACTAGAGAATGAGGAGGTGACAGACATGCAAGTTACCTGGACCAACAGGAAAAGCAAAGTAAACTTTTCTCAGCTATTTGTTATTCCTATGGTTGTTCCCTGAAAAAAACATTTTAGGAATAGAAGTCCACCTGAAGTCTGAGCACCAGTCACGTAGGTGGAAACACATTCTTAGGGCAATGTCGGGAAAGCTATTATTATCCAGACAGTGTACAAAGGAAAAGATATTCCTTTTCCAGACTCACTTTTTTATTCCCACAACCTAATCCTAACTGATCATTGCAAAATACAACCCACAGTATGAGGTTCTTGGGGAATGACTAAATTCTTCTGGCTAGAGCTCACTTATTTGTCTGGCAGTTCAATTTCACTTCCCCCCCCCCAGAGCGCAGCCAGAGCCAACAGGCACAACCATGGTGGGATCTTCCTGATTAATGTGGTCCGAATTAGTCACCTCATGCTCCCCTTTAAGTCAGAGGAGAGAAACAGACACTTCAAGGGTGTGATTCATCTAATCCTAAAGCGGGTATCTAAGACAGACCAAATGAAATGCACTTTCTTTTTTGTCTCTCCATTGGTTATATGGGGAGCCTCAGAGATCTGTAGTAGATACATCAGAAGTTGGGTTAGCTGGATCTCGTCTCCCAGAGACAGGCACGTTGGCAATTAGCGAAGGTTGTTACCTCCAACAGTGTTATGGCTGTCCCAGTTTCTTTGCCAGAGAAAACAGCTGGATGCTTGGAGTAATAGGGAATATATATACATTTTAGAATCTCAGTGCATTCAACATCTCAACTCGGCAGAGGAAGAGTATGACTTAGTTCTTGGAACACACTTTACATACACTGATTTTAACTGCATCATTATGAAGTACTGCAATCCCCTTCCACAGAATACAGAGGCCCCGAGTGCATCAGCTGAACCTGATGTATATGAGAGTTGATGCCTCTCACAAATGCAGTTTATGAGCTTTGCTTTATGAGTGTCTCTGGTGCCCCTGGAGTCATGGAAGTCTCTGACATGTTGAAGTGGCACTAAGCTAACAAAATTCTGTGGACAGTTTGGGCCGAGTTCTCCTCCTGTTTAGAGCAGCAGTTCCCATTTATGATACTGTGTCAAATTCATCCCTGATATTACTCCACTCATTTCACTAGTGATAAAATGATAGCAGGAGCAAGAAAAACAGGGTATGTCTGTTATCTTAATTATATCCCATTCCTTTGTGGTGCTGCACATGACAGCCATGACAAAGTCCAAAAGAAGCCAATTTCTGTACTGTCAGAAACCATTTAAGGGAAAGAACGGATTTCATAGCCAAGCTTTCAGAATTTTTAACACATTTTAATTTCATGTCCAGCTCTCATTTCATTACCTAGCAGATGCAGATTCTTCTCTATCCGCAGTGCTGACTGAAACAGAAGTTCTTCACGATTTTCAATAGAGGATTCTGCTTCTAAATGACTTTTTAACCAACAGGCATACTCTTCCTTGCTGAGAACCTATTACAAAGAGTATGTGAGGGCACAGTCAATGTGATGCAGAGGCCTTCATACTTTATAGAATAAAATGAAAAAGAAGTCATGAATCAAGAACAATAAATTAATAAATGCCTTCAGTAATCTTTGTCAAGACTCTCCATAAAAGCAAACTAAGAGTTTGCATTTACTTACTCTTTTTGCAATACAGAGGGTCCGCAGCCCATCTACAGCATACAGATTAAGGTAATTCTGGGTTTTGCTTTGGATTTTTTTTTGATGTTTGCCCCGAGGGTCATCTAGATAAGAATAAAAAAAGAAATTAGTGATTGAAAAATAACAGCAGCTGAGTGGCCTCAGAGAATAAAAACTTGTCTATAGTACTCACTGTACCGGCACTTTATAACCGATACTTTTAAAGAGCTGCTGATGTCTCCTGGGAAACTCAGGCAAAACATTCCATTTAGAAACAAAAATCTTGTCTTTTTGTTCTGTCTTTTCTGTCTTCTCTCTTCAAAAGTCATTGTGAATGTGTGTTAGGAAGACCTTCTTTTTCTTACTCCTTATTTGTTTGGCCTGAATACTTTAGGAAATCATGACAATCTTCACAGCAAACAATAAGGTCAGAAAGAGAAGTATGATTTCAAACACACTACTAGCAAATGCACATCTCATCACGTGCAGAAAAATGACACTTACTTAAAAATAGCACTTAGTTTTCCACCAAGGTTAATATCTCAAAAGAACCAGACACAGTGCTCTGTTTTGTATATCTAAGTGTATGAAGGTACTTCTATTACTGCTGTACTGATACTACCTATTGGACTGAGTCAATGCAAGAAGTTCCAGGTGTGACTGTGATTTCATTTAGAAGAGAATTTACACTTGTGTAGACCTCACAGCTAGCTTCTACCTTGAATGCAGCAGCACAACTTCCACTTAGCTTTACTCTTTACTTAAAGCAATGTATAAGAACTCAAGATCAGGACTGAGCATCTGTTCCTTTTCTCTCTTTAGCTGAGATTGGTTCAATGTGCTCACACTGTGATCAAAAAAGAGTAATGAATATGATGGTAACACATTTTGTTCCATCTCATTACCTGAAATGATGTCTTCAAAAGTTAAAAGCAGGTCATATGCATCTTTTTTATCATCTAGGATCAAGACAGGTTCATGTACAATGTACTGTAGTAGCAATCTTAAATAATATGAATTGCAGAGTTAGTACTAAAGTAAATGTGCAAGCTGGTAAGTTTATAGATTGGAGCCATTGAGTGAGAATGACCAGTACCTTATGGCAGGTTTTCCTACTCCCTGATGTCATATATTTTTTTTTCTAAAGTCTGCATGTTTTTTGGGGGTGTAGAATAATTTCAGGATTATAATTTTGTAATTGGAGTTGTTCCTTAATGCAATATTTGTGCTACTGGTACTTGCACAGTAACCAGTCACAGAGTTAGGTGAACGCTGCTGATCACCAGAAGTCTGAGCACCTGAAGAGACCTACTACAGATGATCTCAGTTCACCATTGGATGTGCTCACCTCTCTCAACTGACCATTCTGAGAACCTACGGGCACTATACCCTTATATTAAGCACTTAATACTGGTATCTAAATTAGATGACACAAATATCTTACTGTTTATACGTTTCGGTGCCCATTGTCCCAGTGTGCATTCATACCCAATTTGATCTTGCTATGTGTGACCATGTATATAGATGTCTATCTGTCTGTCTATAAACTTAGATAGCATTCAGTACTTTCATATTTATACAGCAGCACAGTGTCTAACCGGGCATTTAGAGGCTCCAGCACAAACACATAGAAGTATTGATGTTGTAGGAAGGAAGGAGCTGGGAGCTTGGAATCCCAATATTCTGGGTTTTGTTCCTGTTATCTCAACCATGTATCAGCACATTTTACTCACTGTATAGCTGTTTTCTCACCTTTAAAGACTGTCCTATCCTCTCTAGGTCTGTAAAGCTGGGAGTATACGCACCCAGCTGTTCCTAAGGGAATCCATAAAGATTGCGATATTTCATGCATACCTTCATTTCAGTTCCATCTCTCATTAAGGTTGTGTGGTGAATACTGGTAGGAATATTCTGGTGGGCCTGTCCATCTATCTATTAATGCTACCTATGCTATCACTATTGATTTTCTCAGAGGGACGGTACAGATATATTATTCTGGAAGAACATCCCTACAAATATTATTTGCAATTGGAGAGCCCTTTCTTACACTATACCTTGTGGCTCCGACACACACCACCAGGTTCCTTCAGAGGCTATTAAAACAGCTCACAACTAGATTCAGCTGCAACATAAAGCGGAAATACGCATATACTGAACTGGCAGCCTAACACAGTTTCATTTAGCTTCTTTTCTATTTGTGCATGATAATCTTTTTGGCATATGTGACTTGGCTGTGTAATATAAGAAATTTTTTTTCTGGGAGAAGTACTGCCGCAAACCTTCTTGGAGGCTTCTTGTATTAGTGAGTCAGCTTTTTTAACTTTAGAAGAATAAAGCAGGCAAGCATTCTTCCTGATTTAATGTGATACATTACTATTCTAGAAAGAAATGCCATATTTTTTGCATATCCCACATGAAATTGTCTTACGGGAGTGGCTATTTCAGTCACTCACTGATTTCAAATGGTGCAAACTTGCATAGGTGCTTAAACACATCAAAAGCTGTTTCTATCCCTTCAAGGTTAAATGGTGTTAATCACTTCAGTTCTGTCTGGATACCATGGGCGCTAATGCAGTGATCATAATGTGAAATGCTTATACCACCTTCAATGAACAAAGACAGTAATTCTCTACAAGTAGAGATGCGCACACCATTTTCTGTGCGAATTCTCAATTCCAGTGCGGAAGACTGCATCTCCCTCCTCCACCAGCATACCAATGACAGCTAAACCCCCTTCTAGCTCTTCATGTGCCTCATCAGTCCTACCCTGAGATTCATCTTGTGCTCAGAAGTTAGAAGGGGGGAAGGAATCTCTTGCAGCCAAAACCCAGTTGTGGAGATTCTTTTTAGCTGGGATGCAGTGTCTATGCTGAGCAGTGTGACCACATGCACCACGTCAGTGAAAACCAGCAAATAAGTCTTCTCCAGAAGAATGATAGAGAGCTAGTGGTGTTCTGCTTGCTTCATTTCCTTCCATAATCGCAAGCTGCAGAAAGCCAGCCCAGCCATTGTTTTCTCAATGACTTATGTTCACAGTTTCTGTGCAAGTTGGGTATTGACTCAAACAGTAAATTTCTTATTTATGAACATGGTGACTGTTGAGATAAGTAAAAACAATACACTCTTGGGAATCATTTCAAGGCTTTTGGAAATATCTGTACGCTATCAGAAAACGTCAGGTTTCACAGTCTCAACCAGATATTCAGCCAGAGCAAATGGAGTCAGTTCAGAAACTTTTTAAGTTTTGAAGCTTATGGCAATTTCTGATTTTCTGTAAGACACAACTGAAGCTACAACGTAATACTTTTGCTTCTGATTTGGGGCTGTTCCTCATGTCATATTTTAAAATACTCTTCCTCCCAAACAGGGACCTTTGTGTCTGATAGGACCCTGTCATGCCACGTGATGTTTGAGTTGGGAGATTATGGGCACAATGTTGCCTTGGTCCTTCAGTCGAAGGGCACAAGTACCACAAAGTCTCAAGATGCATGCTTGACTGGTGTAGAATTTACATGTCCCTGAAGCACTACGACAGCAAAGAGTGAGCACCGGGATTAGCTGTCATGTCGATTCACTTATTGGTCAATTCCTTGAAATGATAAATGCCTGAATTCTCGTAGCATTACATCTCCTCTCACACTCACATTCCACCACCACCAGAGAACAGGATGAAACCACCGACAGATCCCGCAATACAGGTAATAGCCACAGCATAAATCTTCTGAGGCTTCCTCTACTGGGGGAATACCTCCCTGTAATGGGAAGAAGATGTCGTTCCCTCAGGAATTGACAACATATCCACTGGCATTAGGATGCTGCAGGCTGTGCAAATTCAGTTCCAGGATTGAAGCTGCTCAAGAGAAATGTCAAATGTTTTTCAGACAGATCCGCTGAAATATACGGAATTACTGAAGCCAGCAGTGGCTTAGAGGGCTAGAAAACAAGGGAAACTGCTTATGTGGTTCTAGCGGCTGCACTTTACATTGCTTGCAAAAGCAAAATATACGAAAACTCATTGTTCAATTTGGGCTAAAAAACTAAAAAAAGAAAAAGGGCACAATTTCAAAGCCACCTTCAATTTGCTTGCCTGTAAAGATGGTGGAACCGCTGTATTTGCCCAGCTACAGAATCTGCTCACTGCCAACACCTATCTTCAGGAACTCTTCTTCCCCTTCTCTGACATGCACCACCTCTGGTAATGTTGCCATTGTTTGGTTTTCTAACTGGCCTTGTTGTTTTCACCTAGGTGGGTCCTAGATCTGCCTGAAATTTGCCTGAAAATTCCTTGATCCATTGAGTTTACTGTGAACGGACACAGCAGCTTCAAACATGGTCTGTTATATGGTGACAAAACATTTAAGACTTGACATAAATAATATTTTCTTTTCTTTTTAATGCTCAGTTCTCATTCTGAGAAGTAATTTCCAAACATTATTTTCTAGGTATGTTATTAGAAATTCTCAGTACTACAAATTCTCTGTTAGTACTTTGGAGGGAAACAAGTTTCCACAGATGCTCTATGTACCTTCTGTGATATCAGATCTTTAATAGAAAATTATTCATGAATACTTTGTTGTTAGTTAAGGACAAGTTGTTCTTAATTTTTTTGGCTCAGCTTTGATTTATATGGCTGTAAACAGAAAACTAATGCCAACATTTTTCTGTATTTCATTAAACTAAAATTACACAGTGTAAGCCTTTCACAATTGTTTACTCCAACTAATGTCAAAGTAACCACAAAGTCAATGCATTGGTGAAGCATGGGAAGTACCTCTAGCACTTTCGGGCTCTGTCCATTCATACTGGGGTAGCCTTTAAACACTGGATTAAATTCAGTGTTGAAAATACAGTAAATTAGATGCAAACTGATTCATGCAAACTAAAACCCGTGTGTCTCCTCTAAATTCTGAAAGCTTACAGGGTTCTTCTTGAGTCCAACCAATTATAATTAGCAGCTATTTAAAGTTGTCCCTGTTTCATGCGATATCTGGGTGCTGGAGAAGTACTCCATGCTTTAGGGAAGTACTCCATGTTCACAGCTACGTGTCTATTCCCTACTAGTCAACTACATATTTGAAGCCAAGATTTCTCGTCTGAACAGCGTCTCTCCTTTTTTGCCACAACCTTTCTGTTTTGGTGGCTGATTGATTCACAGTGCCCTTTATCGTCATAGTCACACCAGCATAAATGCGTTGATTTATGCAAACATATTGCAGCAAAAGGACATAAAGATTCACAAATGAAACAGAGAGGAGAGCTGCAATAGGAAGTGCTTGGGTTTCATATAAAATACTCAAATAGCCAAGCACTGCCAGGCAGGTTTTCCTGAAGAAATGTAAGTTGCTTTGGCAGAGTTTCAAGAAATTCCTTCAAAATAAAGTTTGCTAGTGGAAGATCTTGTGCAGAAATTAATTTAACTCATTCTTGTAAGGTGAGGAACCAGTAATTTGTTACAGAAAATTTGCTATAATAACAAAGTATTATAAAAGAAGAGAGACGGCTGCCATTCTACCATTCCCTATATTCACAACAAAAGCAGGCAGGTCTACTTGCTAGAGAAGGCAATAAGATATGATGAGTTTTTCAGCAGTTAACCAGAACCACCTCCCTCCCACCCCCACTCCCACAAAGGTAAGTAAGAGGTGTACCTGAAGAGCAGGGTAGAAGAAGATCCATAATAACTGAATCTGCTCCTTTAGTGTAAACATTTATTTCATCTGTGAGAGGATGTCTGACTACTACTGACATCCTCTTCCTGACGGAATCAAAGCCCAATGTATGTAATACTTCAAAGCTTAATGTTCCCAGGTGAGGTAGCTCCACTGATACCTGGTCAGACAGCCTTCCAACCAGAGAACAGTTATATGCCCTTGCTGCATAGACGAGAGCAGCTTCATCTGGACTCTCTGCTTCATAACGGAGTTCTCCTTCCTCAGGTCCACTCCCCACGGCTGTCCGGCCTTGCTGGGAGCTGTAGCCGTTGTTATTCATCTGCGCAGAGTATGCCAGCTTCTCTTCCAGTTTTAATAAAGTGCTATCCGTAGATGTAGATGAAAGCACACTTAAGCCAAATCTGTGCATTGATTTGCTTGTAGCTAGACTAGATGAACTGCTGCTGTTAGATCCAGAGGTCAAGCGACTTGGAGTGAATCTTCGTATGAAGTCTTCTATGGTTTTTACTGGAGATTTTAGTTCAAATCGATCTCTAACCTTGAGAAGTGAAAAACAAACCAATGAACAAAAACTGAAGAGAAACTGTACAAGAAATCTGACATTGTTATTCAGACTAAGCAGCTCCAACTAAAGGGGAGAATTTCTTTGAGAACGAAAAGTAATGGCATTTGTATTTTGAGAAAGGAAATGGACAAAACTGACTCAACAGCAAAAAGCTTACTAGAGCTTCAGAATTGTGCCTGTGTGAAAGCACGTATGTTTGTATTAAAAACATTTTTTCTTGTTTTACCTGCTCAGATATGACTAATGGATAGACTATCAATGTTGCACCACCACCAGTAGCGCACCAAAACCTACTTGGAGTGAATCTTCGTATGAAGTCTTCTATGGTTTTTACTGGAGATTTTAGTTCAAATCGATCTCTAACCTTGAGAAGTGAAAAACAAACCAATGAACAAAAACTGAAGAGAAACTGTACAAGAAATCTGACATTGTTATTCAGACTAAGCAGCTCCAACTAAAGGGGAGAATTTCTTTGAGAACGAAAAGTAATGGCATTTGTATTTTGAGAAAGGAAATGGACAAAACTGACTCAACAGCAAAAAGCTTACTAGAGCTTCAGAATTGTGCCTGTGTGAAAGCACGTATGTTTGTATTAAAAACATTTTTTCTTGTTTTACCTGCTCAGATATGACTAATGGATAGACTATCAATGTTGCACCACCACCAGTAGCGCGTACCAAAACCTATCGTTAGTAGGAAGCATTGGCATTCTTTGTGCATATTCAGTGAAGGTAGTAAAAAAAAAGTTAATGAAAGAGTTTTCTGTTGAGAAGTGTGGTATCAGAAAAGTTTTATGAGAATATGCCAATGTCGACAACATTCTCAATAGGAACATGTTGAAATAAATAATTTCCGCTGTCTTCTCTTTCAGCATTAAAGCATTTTGCTTCAGTTTTATCACTCATCTCCGTTTACGTAAATCTTTTTTACAGATACAATGTTATTAATAGCAATAGCATATTCATAGTAATATATATTAAATTATTGTATAACAGTGTAGCATTCCTGAAACAGCAGAATTGAGCATTCTCCAAATGTTTCCCTGGCACAAAACCATGTCATTTTGCAGACTAGTTCACTTTTTATTCCAATCTGGAACAGAAACAACTCTCAGAATTTTCTCCAGAATGGAAATTCCAGTTGCTGGCTAGCTTTAATACTACATTCCATTATATTTTTGTCTTGCAGATCATCTTGGGACTGCATTTTTGAAATTCTCGTTCATCAATGACACTGATTTAGGCCGATTCAGCAGTAATGATCATTATTTCTCATAATGAGCTTAAGATGCATCTTTTACATAATTTAAAAGTTGAGCAATGTTTTTCAAGTATATTCTCTTTTTGAACTTTTTAAAAATGTCTCAGCCTTTTCTTAATTTAATCCATAAGTACAAAATATTCACAGAGAGCTTATATTCTTTTCTGGGAAGTCTTGCACACTTACAAATTAGTTTCCACACATACTTACATTTATTAAATGAATACAAGTTATAGTACAAGAAATTGGGAAAGTTTCAGAAGTATCTTGAAATTGTCGATGAAAGCCTATCTTACCTTGAAGGTAAGTGAAATAGCTGACATACTCCATTTAACTAATGCTTAACTAAACCCGCTCAATCACATAACGGTTCTAAGAGTTGTCTCACAACTGGTTCTAGTTGTTTCTCACTAGAGCAGGAGGTTTTCATTTCCCCAATTTACAAGATAAATAAGTACCAGTGCAAAAGAGGCTTAAACTCTCTTTTGCTGTTTCTTTAACCCACCTTCTGTCGGGGCTGATTAGGTGCAGTAACCACGACTGTATTACATATAGTCAAAGCGATGAAGAAGTCAAAAATGTCACATAGTTCTGGACTCAGATGGGATAATGGCTGTTCGTGGCTCCTCATGACCTCCAGATGCTTTGCACATTCATTCACCTTTTCTAACAAGCTTGGGTCAGGTGTGATGTCCTTCTCCTAGTAATAAATAGCAGTGATTAATATCTGTGATTCTGCAAATTTCCAAAGCAGCAACAAGCAATCAAAGCATCCAAAGCAGTGTCAATATCAAGAGTTTTATGGTGGCCTTACACCACAGAGTGGAGGTGGAGAGGATGTAAGACACCCATTCTAGACAAGAAACAGTTAACAATGAGACTACTGATAGAAATGGAAATGGGAGTAACTGTGTTATCAACTTTTTCACCACAGATAATTATAGCGGCAATATTCATCTACTTTGGGGGTAGTGGATAGGAGAAGAGTTACATACTAATATTCCTCCCTCTCTAATTCAAGACACTTGTTATCTATTACTAAAGGGTGGTACACTACAGAGACCAAAAGAGTGGAAAAATTAGACAGCAATGACATTCAAAGCTCGGCCTTACATCAGCACAATAAAATGAAACCATCTTGGGTTGTTTGTTAGAGAACAACAACCATCCACACATTTGAAGGTAATTAATGTGGTTTTTTACATTGAAACAAAGAGCACTTTCCACTCTATTTCATCAGCACTTTCCACTTACTTAATCTATTTCTTGTCAGAGCAAACTCCGGTATTTCTCAAGATAGGAGGATGCAAGGATACAAAAGATTAAAAGATAAACCGATCTAAGGCTCTTTCTTCAGTAGAATTTTATCTGCTGATGCTCAGCAGCTGATGAACATGAGCAACCACAGAACCCCGTGTATAAAAACTGCAGCTTGGAATTGTACCAGAAGAGCTTACTTCTGACTGAAATCAAGAAGTTCCACCAGTGCAAACAGCATCTGTGTATGTATCAACAGTATTGATATTTGTAATTTGTTTTAAGGGTGAATTTGTGTCAACAGTGCAACAATGCAAAATCCCGAGATAGACAAGACTTGGCTTCTCTGCTCTCTTATTACCATTCAGCTCATGTAAAACGTCCACGGAATTACAATAGTATAAAATAAATTAAACAAAGCAAAGTTGTAAGGACATAAATTCACCAACATTTTGAAATGTAAAGTGTTTTTTTTTTTTAAATACAACACATGCAATCCACTGATAAGCTTGAATCACACTAAAAATTATGCTACAGTGTATGTCAACAGTGTCTAAGAATTGGAATACACAGTGTCCAGCCCAGCACTTGTTAGTTTTAAAAACCTCTGTCAAAAGAGAAAAGAAGAAGCATACACAGAGCAATTAGAATCCTTGACTTCAAATCTCACGCTACTCTCAGCTTCTGCAGATAAAGGGAAGGCATACATTTTCTTTTCAAAATCAAGGTATAACTAAAACAAAGGTTTCAGATTGTCTTCACCTTTGTAAAGGTTGTTCCCACAGAGAAGGTATTTAGATAAGATCTCTGCCAACACTTGACTGGTTTTGTACCAACAGCTGTGACTACAGAAGAAAAAATGCCAAGATGAAGACTGTAAGAGGTACACAACATGCTACGGATTTCTTTACCTTTCCCTTTTCAGGACATTGTTCTATTAAAAGATACAGGACACTGTGCATTTAGTTCTCATGACTTACCATTGGGCTACTGAATGCAGTGTGCTTCGAGAGTATGCTTGCTCTTTTTGCTTCAGCTCTGCTACCTGTGCGCCGGTGGGTTTTGGTGCTCTGGCTTCTGTGGACTACTTTGATGCTCTGATGGCTGCAGATACTATCACGCTGGGATAGAGTTCCTCCTTTTGGGGCTGCCTCGTCTTCCTCAGAATCAAGTTCTTGGTACATCGCTAAGCGTTTGGCTGTCAGTAAAAATACAGAGGGAGAAATGCTGCATATGTTAAATGTGGCTGAGAAAGAGGGAGAGGGACACGGTGACTTTGTTCAAGTGATCTGGTTTTAATATTACACCGTGCTTTCACAGTAAGAATGAATGATTCCATTATCAGGGGATAACCAAGTCTAGTCCTAATTGATTGGTGGTATCTAATGGAGGATGCAGATAACGTAATTAGAAATGTACTGCAATACACTGCCTCCCTCATCATCCTCCCTCTCTGAAAGGCAGTTAGACTCTGCAGTAACTCACTGCATTCCCAAAGACTATTCCACAGCTCAGCCTGATGAAATCAACCAAATAATTTGGTCTTTCACTTGCAGTCTGAGAAGGAAAGAAACAATCCAGAAAATTCTCTTGCCCTTTCCAACAGAATACGGAAATTTCACGGAAAGTATTTTCCAGCAAAAATGTTGCATCTACCCAGCACCAGTTAACTGACATCTGAAATGCCCTCAGAACAACACACCTACAGAGCACTACTGCCCTTATTTTATATACAGAGATGAGGTAGACAGCATAAAAGCCTCGCTCAAGGTCAGGGCCATCTGGTGCAGAGTGGAGACATGAACCCAGATTCTTGACTCCTCGCCTGGTGCTAAAACCACCCTGGAGTCCATCCCTTCCTCTCTGAACAGGACGGTAGGAAGGACAATGCACCATGCAGTATCAAAACCGCGGTACCCTCACCTGCTGCGACACTTGTTTCTGTCACAATTTGCTGCAGTGAGCAATACCTAGTGTACACAGAATGAAAGAGTTTTTCCAAATGATATATTTTAGACCAACACTTCCCCAGTCAAGAATCCGACTACAACAGTTAATGTTAGAAACAGATCCTGGCAGTTTGATATACAGAAGTTAAAAAGGAAACAGAAAGAAGAGGTGAGAAACAGCCGTGGAATCCAGCCCCTCTAATGACAGGCTCCGGTTAGCTCTAACTGATGTATAACATATTTTTCCATTCCTAAAGACGATGGGCATTCAATAACCTGGGTTATTCATTAGGCAGGCACATGCCACTTTAACAGGTATCTATTTATTCCTTCATGAGGTATTCATTGAAAGGCTTTTCATTATACTATCAAAATAATCCACGCTATCCAGATATACAGTACAAGTTACATACTTGTGGCTCGGCTTTGTTTCGGTTCTCTGGTGTAACAAATTAGATTTTCCTATGATGTCAAATGATAAATCACTAGCATGTAAGTTAATTATTCAGGCATTTAAAAAAAAAAAAAAAATTTCTTCCAAAATACTTCCTGAGAAAAATCTTGCATTACCTATAGTGAGTTTGGCATGGGATCACTTTTAACTAGCTAGATTTACGAGCAAAGAAAACCCCATCCTTGCCATCCTCTGCAATTTTCAAACGTTTTAGCTGTCAGAAAACAGTCGGAGGAGTTGAAATCAGACCACACGCAGTACATGGCAATAGCTCTATCAGTACAGTATCGTACATCAGAGGTTTTTTCAACTCCATTTGGAACATGTATAGGCTCTGTCTGAAATGTGGGAGCTGGGAGAGCTTCCCAGTCCTGGCTGTGAACCCCGTCCTTGCTCTAACTGCATGCCCAGGTATTCACATCCTGTGCTGCACTCTCTCTCCTGCTGGAAGAAAATTTAGGCCATGGAGGTAGAAAGGGCCATAGTGCATTTGGAGACATGGAGAAGAGACTGCAGGGCACACTGCAGATCGCTTCTGCCCCATAGCTCGGATACAGCCCTGCAGCCCAGGCCTTGAGGCTGATGTAGACTAACGTGGATGACTGAGGAGTTTCCTTCATTAGCATTATTTGGTGTGATTCATGCTCCTCTGTGTTATGTAGTGGGAAAGAGGTTGAGCAACAGCCCGTTCAGTGCTGTTGAGGGCAGCTGCTCATTGAGCCACACAGCTGTAAATGGAAGAGCACAGCACCCTTGCCTTCTTTCAACGCCTACCTTGTTCTTTGATTCATATGACAGAACCTAGAAGACAGCTCAAAAAATTAGGGAGGTCACTGGTCTCCTTGGCCCTTCTGTTGCATGGTAATGAGTTGCAAGGAAATAAAGTTCACTTCACCTGCACAGGCTGCTTCCTGCAACTTGTTGCACGTGCTTTGGGGTAGCTCAGTCCTAACCTGTCCCATCACTCTTGCCCACTAATTCCCACTTTATTCTGCTCTGTAAGCCTCTATGCATTTTCCCAGTGGAAGTGCAGATCCCTATACTGTGAATTTAATTCAGCTGATCATAGGTTTGTCTATATCAGAAGGAGTCTACACTGAGGGCCCAAAGTGATCTGCAGCATGTCATAAGCACTGATCCAGGCCCTCAATCAAGATGTAAGCCAGGCTGCTAACTGTTCCCCCCCAGCATCCCAGTTTCCTTCCAAAGGAAACCCAGGTATGCGAGGAAGGAAGGAGCCATGTGGAGATTGTAGTGTGTCACTTTAAGAGGATGCCTCAAGTACCAGAATGGAGTGGCACACTGAAGGACTTCTGCCCTTCTCTGCACTGGGGAAGTATGATGCAGTGCACATCTGGGGAGGTATGATGGAGTGCACATCCTGGGATGAGGCCTGCGGAGGGTAGTGCCCAGCCTGACAGCGCAAGCTCTGCCTTAATTGTCCTTTGCAGACTCCTAGCTGCATGCTGCAAATCCCAGGTTGAAAAACCATTGCCCAAGATGACACACGAGTAAGGTTTTCTGCACTTTACCAATGTTTAAGACTTAAATCAATCATAAGAAGCATGTTTTTGTGCCTTATCTTCACTAAGGCTCTTAGCAGCAAAACCAGTGTTAAGGAGAGTTGGTGCGACACGTCGACACTCAGCCTCTCTCAGGAAAAGCATAAGAAAAGCTTGGATTTGCCATAGGGATAATCTTCCTCACTGTGGATGCTGGGCATTTGAGTGGTAGACTGACAGAATGCTGCACTTCCCGTAACAAGTAATATACCTTGACAGGGAAAGGACTGGCTACAATGACTCTTTACAGCTTTGCAAAATGTGCTACCCAGTTGGTCCAACTCCCTTCCGAGCAGAGTTTTTTAAAAAAGGACATACATTTTCTTTAATAATCATACCTAATTTAAGCTTCTGCTCTGAAAATACATCTTGAAATACATGACTCCAAAGACCCAGAATTGATTATCATTTTATTCCACGTATAAAAACTCTATGGTTAAGCAGAGAATGCATTTCATGCAAGTTATGCTTGCATACCATATCTCTGTATTCTTCGTTGTTCTTTCTTCTTTCTCACATTACATCTAAAAATATTTTGTTTATTCAACATAGCAAAAGCTGTTTCCTAATGCAGCACTCAGCTTATTCACTGGTATTATACCAATAGCGCGGTCCTTTCTAGTCTATGTAATACTAGCCATCTCTTGGTCTCTACACAGGTTTTCATCATAGCACATTCATTTAATTGTTCCTGCCACTGAGAAAAAGGGAAAGTAGATACAAGACTAGAATCTCATTTAACCAAGTTAAATGTAATTCTTTTGATACAAATGGTGTTATTTCAGTTTTATACCAAGGTAAGCTTGATAACAAAAAAACAGGCCTTAGCACCTTTCAACATTTTCTCAAGTAGAGTCTTACATATTATGCAGCAAGAATTAAGAAGCTTGAAGAAATAATGAAACCCAGTTCAATTGTTATGTTATGGCTAAGGTTCACAATGCTTCAGCTGTGCAAAGCGTGCTTATTTGGGAACACACTGTTCTCATCACCCACTCAGCCCTCCCCGATTCAGAACCTTTTCCTGTGAACATTATAACCTGAAAGACATTGTTGTGGGATGCTTTTCAGTTTCAGCACGGAAAACTGATGGCCTTGATCTTTTGTCTAATGGAGAGTTTTTTATTAAGGGCAAAGGCACAGACAACTTTGAGAAACACAGCAATGCAATTCATAAAAGTCAAATTTCACTATCCTCTAGTTCATTTTATATTTACGGCACAAAGAAGAAACAATAATTAATACTTATTCCATGAACTTTCTCCCATCTTTCAGAAGACAACAGTAAGCTATAAATAAAACTCCTGTAGTAGCTGCTAAGTACTTGAAGAGACATTCTTTTTTTAAAAAAAACCCTTTTATTTAATTATTTTTTGGTTTTGCTTCTTTTTGTTTTACCTTCCATGCTATCTGTGTTCTACGATGAGGCATCCATTTTGCAGGCTGACGGAGACACCGTTGCCACACAGCCAGATGTTCCATTAACTAGAAAAGTGCGATCAGGAAACTCTAAAGGACTTCCCTTCAAGCAGAATAAAACTGCAGACCCCCTAATCCAGAATAATTCAGCTGTCAGTGTGTGGGCCCTAATTTTGTCATGGGATTATTCCGTTTCATCCCAAACCATTTGAATGAGGCCGTTACTGAACTATCTTGAAGTAAATATAGATGTGCAGTACTTACACCACCACACCACCTTATTTCCTTATTATGTTATGAGTGCAAGCTTATGTCACTCTGAAGTGCGCTCTAGTGTCTACATAAAGAGTCAGTCGAGCAGCTAGCATGGTATAAATTTTGTATTGTACAAATGTGCTAACATAATCTAACTTAATTTACTTTGCAAGAACTTCCCCATAAGGACAAGTCTTGAGATTAGAAAACACCAAGATTTTCCTTCCTCTTCCCTCTTGGCATCCCCAGGGGCTTAAAATGAATAACTTTAAGTCCTTCATTAAGAACTCTTTACTCTACGTAGAAATGGAGATCATTCCTACTTTTCTGGAGATTTTCCAGAGCAACTGTGAGTGTAGGTATATGCTTAGAAAAAAGTATTACCTGTCTCTAAATATGAGTTATTCTGTCTTCTATAGGATTTAAAATGGGGCACTCCCAACGTACTGAGTTCTACATCTGCTGGCACCAGTTGTCTCCTCAGTTACCAATTACAATTTTTCAAACAGCAGTAACAAATGTAAAGAGAAGCTACAAACAAGCTATACAGAGTGCCTGAAGCACCCAGTCCTGCTAAAGGTTTTGATCTTTCTGGGGAAGGCCTAAATGGATGTCGCGGTTCAACCCCAGCCGGCAACTAAGCACCACACAGCCACTCGCTCACTCCCCCCT
>NW_008794169.1:0-7136 GCF_000699145.1 Aptenodytes forsteri | reverse complement strand
GTCACATGGTGTGGGATATCCCTTTGGTCAGCTGGGGTCAGCTGTCCCGGCTGTGCCCCCTCCCAGCTTCTTGTGCAGCTCCAGCCTGCTCGCTGGTGGGGTGGGGTGAGAGGCAGAAAAGGCCTTGACTCTGTGCAAGCACTGCTCAGCAGTAACGAAAACATCCCTGTGTTATCAACACTGTTTTCAGCACAAATCCAAAACACAGCCCCATACGAGCTACTATGGAGAAAATTAAGTCTATCCCAGCCAAAACCAGCACAATGGACTATCCTGATTTCTGAAGATTGTCAAATTGTAAAGGTGGCAGATGAGAAGTCCCTTTGGAAGCAACAGCTGCATTTATGGAAAAGGTTTTATTGATTTTTATGCCTTTTTTTTTAATAAATCCAATTCTCCAATGTGGCTGGAATGTGCAGTCTATGTTCTCTTGACTACATACAAAAGAGTAAGAAAGTTCCACTACAAAACAGCCCCCCAAACTAAGAAACATTTTTTTTAATATAATGCACTTTCCTATGAAAAGTAGTTGCTGGCCAATCTTCAGCAAGAAAAAATAGAGAGCAGAAACAAACTTATTCTTTCTCAGATGTAGTGATTAAGAAACTTCGCTAGGCAAGAGAAAATCACTGAGGTTTTCATCATCTGCCTTCACCCCCATAAACTTCTCTTATTCTTATGTTGTCTGGAGTTTTTTTTCACAGTCATTGGAAGGAAGGGAAGGAATGCGAAGAATGAAAAATTCAGATTTTTCAGATTTGTGTGGTTGCATTCATGGAGATTCAATTTGTGTTTTGTCAAAAGTTCCATACAATGGGTGGCTAAAACTAGAAAAATGGAGATCACACCCCACAGCAAGAGTGTAATTAATTCAGTGTTTGGAAAACAACCAGGACAAATGTCAGGCCAAGAGCATCTGCTTGTAGCTAAATCATGTAACGATTTTCAGAAGCACAGTCAGCTTTTGGGCACCTACTATCTCTGGGATTAGCAGACAGACTTGGGGCATGGCCAGTTCCAAGAATTGTTAGAAGCTGGCTACTAGCCTGAAGGGAAGAGCTATGGTATGGCAACGTAATTTTACATATAGGGAAACAGTCCCCTTTTTTTTGGTGCTAACATTCTTTTGGGCTAGGACGAAGTACTGATTAGAAAGGTATTTTTTTGTGGTGTGTAGCACTCCTCTGCAGTATCATCTTACTGTGGAAGTGACACATAGCAAGATGTTAGCTTTAAGAAGTAACAGATAGATACAACTCCATCCATTTCTGGGATTTAACCAGAGTATAGTGCCAATGGGTATTCTATAAATGCCCAGGACATTTATGAATGGGACAATCATTCTTCCACTTGGAGTGGTCCATGACATACCCTGCTCCTGAATTAACACTCTGCGAATCAAGAAGAACCTTTAAAGGAGACGACAGAATAGATTTAAAGAACACAGGTCACACAGATGTGAGGTGGGAATTCTCTTCACCCGTATTTAGAATTCTAAACCACAGAGAAACAGGCATGTATTAGACAACAAACGTAGATGCCTAAAACAGGTCTGATGAATTAGATCCTACAAATGCTTAATTTTCTCCATTAACTGTAAAGTCACTAGACGACTATCTTCCATACAAATATCTAAAATCAGGTAATAAGAATCCCATCCCTATCAACATAGTCTCCACAGGGCCTAAATGGGCAGTGCGAGTTCCCATACTTTGATCCCTCTCAGTGCATAATCCATCACCAAAATATTATAGGTGACCTCAACAATGATGAATATTTGATAGAGCTTGCATCATGGAACTGTTGCTGAGTACACTCACACCTTCCCTCACAGCCTCCACAAGCGTTCCTGGATTCCTCTTCGGTGCTAAGCTCTCACATAGCAGTACCCATGAGTACTATTTTGTATTACCTCCAGTTGGCTAAGAGATTCTGTCCCACGCTGGTGCAATTTATTGGCCTCTATTATTCATGTTTTTGTCACCTCTTGTCTAGACTAAAACAATGCAATACTCCTGGGTGTAGCGCCATCAGCCTCATAAGAAACTCAGAGCTAATACAGAACTCTGCAGGAAAATGTTTTCTCCAGCAAATTCATGAAAACTGCCCCTTGCTCCCTATACTACCTAAAAAAAGTATTAAGTCTTGTTCAGGGTTTCAGTTTCTATTTTAGAAGCTTTTAATTGCTTCAACCCTGCACAAGGTCCACATAAGCCTCTGTGATGAAAACCATGATTAAAATGTCCACATCTGATGCGAAACAGAACTCTCCCTCGTAATCATAAAGCTCACCTTTCACATAGGGAATTTACGTGGCTTTGTGGAACAAATTTCCAAAGAAAATAAGGACACTCCCACCACTCAAGAAAAAGACATGCTGCCTCAAATATACCAAACCTAACACAGCGTAGCATATGCCTTTTAAGTAGCCTCCAAACCCAAAAAATTGTGCACTACATGCACAGGGAGAGGAAGAAGGGGAAAGAACAAGCTACATGTAAGGAAGGTCACACGCATTGCTTAATGCACTAGTGGAAGGAACTCAGATATGACGATGACAAATGCATTATAACAATCCCTGTAGAACAGAAAAGAATGGGATAACTGCTCATAACTGAACAAATTTTAGGGAGAAAAGCTTATAATGCAGCACAGAGAAAATTTGTGAAGGCTATGCACAATCTGTTGATTGAATAGTTAACAGATATGCAGCAGTCCTAGATTATGCAGAAAAAAATGCTTCAACAGAAAATTAAAGTTCCAAACTGAGGACATTTCAGACCTCAATCTGCCACTGTAGGCATAACCTCCCCCCTGTGTGTGTGTGCATGGCTGAGCCCCAGAATATAGGGCCTCTAGATGACTTCAGAGGAAAATTTGCCAGAACTTCTTAGCATGGGAAAAAAGTGTGTTACATCTTAGCCTTGTTCTTGGATATGGCTGAATGGAGCTGTTCTGACTGAAATTTCTCCCCCAGAATTCATGCCTAAGGCAAACACCTGGCATGGAAAACTTGAACTAAACAGTTAAAGTTCTGTAAAACTATCTATAACTGAAAACAAGATCTTATCGTGAGAAGGGTCAAGCAACTGGAATAACAGGCATTGCTACCCAGCCACAGTAGAATAACAAACTTAGGCCAAAGAGCTGACAACAAGTGTATTCCCATCCTGAGCTATCTGCTTTTACAGTAGAAAATTACTTGTTTCAGCTTTTGAATCTTGACCTGTGTACAACAATTTTAAATTCATTTCTTCATCTAAAGTGCTACTCAGTGTTTGACTCCAAGTAACAAACCACTATGCCTGAAAAATTACTCAGATAAGTGAAGAAAGACACAGATCATCTTTGAAATAGATAAGAAAAGGCAGATGCATTTTACTTCATTTTCTTGCATATATGGCAGCCTCAGATCACTTGCCAAATGAAAGATTTTAGAATTTTCTGATTCATGAAATCTTCGGTAAAACCTGAGGTGCAGAGCTGGATGGCATCAGTTATAATATATGCCCCAAAACCTCAGAGGGGAATTCAGATACTCTGGTATAAGACATAGAAAAGCAGCTGACAAATCATCTGCAAGCAAGCAAACAGCAATGAAATGTTGTTTGTGCACTCCCTAAAACCAGAAAGAGCTGTGATAGACATTTTACCGTATCTAAACAGGAAGGTTTCAGCAGCAGAAAAGATAAGAGATGGTTAGAAAATCAGACTGGAGAACAGAGCTAACAAAAGACTTGAAGGAAGAGTAGTTTTTATTGTGTTATTAATCCTGATTATAGGGAACAAAATCAATAGAAATTATCACCATTTATATACAGAATGATGGAGAAAGACCTATTTCCTGTAGAGGAGAAAAAAAAAGAATAAATTACTGTGTATAAAATATTGTATATTAATTCTGTGTCAATTTAAAAATTATATTTGTCAGAGATTTTATACTGACTGGAGTTACAAGAAAGCCCAAACATAGCTGTACATGACAAGAATGACTGAAAGAAGAATCAGGTTTTTTTATGTATTTATTTGGCACTTCTGTTTGTAGTGAAATTCACTCTGCTTTCATTAACATTTATATTGTAATCTGAAATCATAAGAGGAAAGCATGCACAAACAGATTTCTTTTAAATATGTAACATTTGAAGTAAAAAGATCTGAAACTCAATACTCAAATTCAGGAGCCTGAGTTCAGCCTACTTATCAGCTGGTGATATCAAGCTCATAAAAATACCCTTTTTGCACTGTTTTAGTTGACAGTACCATCATCATTCCTGCAAGGAACAGAGTACACTCTGAAATTAGTATAAATAAGCAAACGATCAATGGCAAAGAAGAATAAAAAAAGAATGAATATTCAGTGTCACAAGCACAATTAGGAGTCCAGAAACACACTCTTAATTCTAATTCTTCTCTCTTTCTTACCTACAGTACAGAGGTAGGAAGTCACAGCTTCTCCCTGTTTAAGTTCTTCTTTCTGTAACACTGGGATAATAACACTATCCAAACACCTAGTTTCTTGAAGAAGAGTGCCTTAAATGTAAGGTCTCAGTACTATTTTAAAGTGTATATATATATATATATGCAATCCTTGCATAATCCAAAACATCAAAACATCTTTTTCCAATTCGGAATTTTATGAACTCTCTAAAGCATGTTTTAGATTTTCCAGTCTATTTTGATTATTTCTCTTACTCTGTATCTTATTTGTAAGCCGAACTTCTGTAACGGTCTTTGAGAAAACTTTCTAATCAGTGATCTTTATATGTCACGTAGATTAAGAAACTTACTTTTTGCAAATAGGAATGCAATACTGTAGCTATCAATATTTTCCTGCATACAGACAGAGTATGATTTGAAGAGTTAAGATCTGTTATTTCAGAAATGATAACAACAAAATGTTAGAGGAAAATAACACAAATTACAAACAAATCACAAAACAAGAAATCGCTTCATAATTTTAAAAGGGTGATGAGATGGCACAGGGATGACAACCCTCACATTCCCTTGTGACAAAGAGTGACTTTTTAGTGTTTCAGGAACCTGATACATGGGGACATTCCCTTAACTGCGGTGTTCATACAGCAGTGAAGATACCTTAATGCAGACACCTGTCACACAGGAGAACTGTAAAGAATCTGACAAAGGTAACATAAAATATGCTATTAGATCAGGTTATGCTTCTTGTTAATATGAAACCCAGCAGCTTTGTTTACATTTATTTCTCAGCACAAAAGGATAATCTCATTCCAGGTATTCAATCAGACGCTAATCTGGCTGTACGCTTACATACATAGTATACTTCAAACACACAAACAATTGTGATACCAGTGGCACCATCCAATTTGCCTAAGTTAGCCATGTGCTCAAGTGCTTTACTAGATCAGGAGCTAAAGCCAGAAGCTTTAACTGTCTTGAGAACATACTATAGATGTGGTTACAGAACACTTTGATAAGATTGTCATTGCTAGCTGAACACTGACATCAAATTATACTAATCTGAAAACAGTTATTATGGAGTTTGCTGAGTGGATACATGCAATTTCTTTTGTTTTTCCTTTTGATTTAAGATTACAGTAGCTTTTATATCTACTTCAGATTGCCCAAAGTACAACTGTTTGTTAGATAGAAAACAAGATAATGAGCTTACCGTTATCATCATGGGAATACTCTATTCCAGAAACAGTGCACCTTCGGAAAACCATCTTGTTTTCAGTAAGTGTCCCAGTCTTGTCTGAAAAGATAAACTGCACCTGACCTAAGTCTTCTGTGATATTTAAAGCTCGGCACTGCAGCTGAGAGTCTGTTTCTTCATCATATAAATCTTTATCTTGATGAATAAAGTATACTTGGCAGATTTTAACTATTTCAATGGATACATACAAAGAAATTGGAATCATAACCTAGAATACACAAAAAGAAAGAGAATTAGGAGAAAACAGAAGCAAGGATACAATAAATTAGTAAAATCTAGTTAACTTGGTACTAGACTAGAACATAAAGAGGCATGTACTGTAAAGTTATTAGCATGTTTGAAATGAGTTTATTTACTGTGTTAGATGAGGAAAACCCATGGTGAATTGCAGAGCTGAAATGCATTATTATGTCTAGAAGGGTGATTATCAAAACTTGGACAAAAACTTTTGGGCTAATAAGGTGAGCTTGAAACTAGCTGGGAAAGACAAAGGAAAAAAAAACACTCGAACAGACAGTACAGTCAGAATCCTGTAAATGTGAAAGAATGGGATAAATTTATTCTGCATAAATAATAGGGTGTTTACAAATTCACTTTGCAGGAATACGAGAAACAAAATGAGAAGTGTAAACCTCTCCACAGGAACAACCTTTTTGGCCTTGGCTTTTGCTCTGCAGATTATTTGAATGAAGAACACATTTTATAATTGCTGAAGAAAGATATATGAGAAGAAGTTTCTCCAGAAAAGATTTTCAACTGTTTCCTGAGGATTGTCATAACTCCATGAAATACCGAATTTGCACCTGAGTTTTCCCTGCAGATGTTTTTCAGGACAAGAAATTCCTGACTGCATACATTCTTTAGCTTGCTGAATTAGATATGAGGGATAAATTATAGCATGTATATAAGTGGCAAATGTGGTTATTTAAACAAAAACAACAGTTAAAGGTTGCTGTTTAAGGAGTTCTGTGGAGAATTATTTTAAAAATATCATAACCCAATACCTTAGGGTAAAAAGTAATTTAACTCATCCTTTTTCATTTCTTTTTATAAAGGAGTTGCTGCCTCCAGTAACACAACTTCCTCTGGTGTCCCACTGGGCATACTTCCACATGTCCCAGTGACATGAATCTCTGTTACTTCTCTTAACTTACCACCACCTTCACCATTCCATAAATTTCTCTTCATGACCAAAAAACTTTGTTAACAGAGTTTGTTATCCAGCTGAGATATGGAGCTGTTAAGAGCCGTATCTTTGGAAAGCGATTAAAAAAGTATACAATTTATGTTCATACCAGGACACTGTACCCAAAGTGGCACCCACAGTCTTTGAGGTGTTGTTCCACCATGAGTGGATATGAAGCACAAAGCTTGTTTTCTCCCAGCAGGGCCTACTGCATCCTATCTTTTCCTACTTGTTTAAAATAAAATAAAATAAAATAAA